>NC_046683.1:66007783-66315048 GCF_009870125.1 Drosophila pseudoobscura | reverse complement strand
GAGCAAGAGCCATCTTACAAGATGATGGAATGTTAGTTATAAGTGAAAATGTTTGTGAATGTAAGGAGAAATACTATTTAATGAATAATTTTAAAAGTGAGACTTTTGACAACCAAGCACAAATAGATTTAAAGAAGAAATAGACATCATACAGAATGGTGCCATATTAGTTTCAGGCAACAATAACGTAGACAATACTACTTTGATAGGATCGTATCTCCTTGTGTTCAACAACACAATTAAAATAAATAATATAACCCACATAAATGATAAAGGTCGCATCATAGATATACATATATACCAATATCAAAGACTATAAAATACCAAGATGTTGCATGAGCGACCAAAAAGCTGTTCTATGGCGGGTCCTAACATTAGAACCCAAAAGGCACGAGGGAGCGCGCGGGGTTTCAATTCCCTTTTCGCCTGTACTTCGTCTCTACCGTGACCCCGCTGTCCATCGGTTTCGTCTGTTCGGCAATTCTGGACTCTCGAGCCTCAGCACCGTCGAAGCGGATCGCCGATGTCTTTGGAGCGGCACAGGGGGACCTTTGGCCGTCTCAGCTTGCTAAATTAGCTAGTGAATATGAGTTCAATAAATATTTGCATTGAGTACTTACATATATATAAACTTTGAGTGCTTATATCTCCTAAACTAAAACTATCTTGAAAATTTGATTGGAAAATTCTCTATTAGATGCGTACATTAAATTTATCTAAAGCCCTCATACAATTTTTTTACTATTTCGGCTGAGTCTCCACTGTTCCGCGCCAAAGACATCAGCGACCACGCTGCCCTACGGTTTCGGCACGCAGACGATTCATATTTTGTTTTTTATACCCGATACTCAAAATGAGTATTGGGGTATATTAGATTTGTGGTAAAAGTGGATGTGTGTAACGTCCAGAAGGAATCGTTTCCGACCCCATAAAGTATATATATTCTTGATCAGCATCAATAGCCGAGTCGATTGAGCCCTGTCTGTCTGTCCGTCCGTCCGTCTGTCCGTCTGTCCGTCTGTCCGTCCGTCCGTCTGTCCGTCTGTCCGTCCCCTTCAGCGCCTAATGCTCAAAGACTATAAGAGCCAGAGCAACGATGTTTTGGATCCAGACTTCTGTGATATGTCACTGCTCCAAAAATATTTCAAAACTTTGCCCCGCCCACTTCCGCCCCCACAAAGGGCGAAAATCTGTGGCATCCACAATTTCGACGATACGAGAAAACTAAAAACGCAGAATCGTAGAAGATGACTATATCTTCTAGAGTGCAAAATCTGAACCAGATCGTATAATTATTACAGCCAGAATCACGAAAACAATTTCACTCTTTCTCGCTCTGTCTCACTCTAACACACAGGTTTCATGGTCGGTTTTGCCAATTGCAAAATATGAGTTCAAGGATCTCAGAACCTATAAAAGCCAGAGCAACCAAATTTGGTATCCACACTCCTGTGATATCGGACCTTGACCGTTTCCTGTCCAAATTTCGCCACACCCCCTTCCGCCCCCGCAAAGGACGAAAATCTGAGGCAACCACAAATCTCAGAGACTATTAAGGCTAGAGTAACCAAATTTGGTACACACACTCCTTTAAGATGTCACTATAAAACGTATATCTCAGAATTTCGCCCCACCCCCATCCGCCCCCACAAAGGACGAAAATCTGTTGCATCCACAATATTGCAGATTTGAGAAAACTAAAAACGCAGAATCATAGATAATGACCATATCTATTAGATTGCTGAATCTGGATCAGATCAGATCAGATCATTTTTATAGCCAAAAGGAACAAATCAATTTGCAGTGGCTACGCAGCGCCCGACGTCACGCTCAGACTGATTTTCTGTCTCTCTCGCACGCACTCTTTGTCGTGTCGCTTAATATTAGCGGCGTCTGCCGGAGGAGAGCCATACTGACTTAGTATCGGGTATAACCGTAGAGTTGCGGTGTCCGCAGCAACTCACAACGTTCCCCCTCGTTTATTCTTTCTCTCGAGACACACCGACTCGACGCTGACCGAGGCATTGACGAAGCCGAGTAGCATTTCGGAGGCGAAGGTAAAAGAGAATTGAAGTAATAGCTCCGCGTCCCGTGAAGCGTCAAACGAAAATTGACAAAGAATTTGTTCCTCATGCAACATCTTGGTATTGTATAGTCTTTGCCAATATACTGGCACATAAATATAAGACGTAGATATAAGCATTGCATGTTTCGGGTTAGCTAAATCCAACATGAATATATATATAAGAATCATTCTGAATAAAGTAGTCCTTCCAATCATTTAACATTCATTTACTTGCAGAAAAATGGCGCAAGTATGCAGAGTCTGCATGGCACCGCCAGTCTCCGGACCATTCAAAAACATTTTTGATGAGCCACAGAACTGGGACACTTGCATTGCTGACATGATAGCGGAGTGCACCGGGTACGTGGTTTGTCGAGGGGACTTACTGCCGGAAAACATATGTCCGCCCTGCCTTGAGGATGCAGTGAGTGCATTCAGCTTTAAGAAGACCTGCGAGCAGAGCCATAGGCTCTATATTCCAGTGTTGGAGGAGGCTGGAGGAGAAGACATCTGTCATAATCTGGAAGACGATGAGGATTGGGAACATTCAGATAGTGGAAATGAGCTAACGAACCAATTTGAAAATGCAAAGGTTCACGGTGATAAGGATGTCGATCATCAGTTCAAATGTAGTCTTTGCCCAAAGAGCTATACGCACAAATCGAATCTAAATAGACACAAACAATTACACACTGAAGAACGAACCTACAAATGCTCCGACTGCTGTGAGCCACAGAACTGGGACACTTGCATTGCTGACATGATAGCGGAGTGCACCGGGTACGCGGTTTGTCGAGGGGACTTACTGCCGGAAAACATATGTCCGCCCTGCCTTGAGGATGCAGTGAGTGCATTCAGCTTTAAGAAGACCTGCGAGCAGAGCCATAGGCTCTATATTCCAGTGTTGGAGGAAATGAAATTATCTAAGTTCACTCATATTACACCAGCGCAAAGAATGGCGAAGGTGTGCCTGGATGATTCCGTTCCACTGGTGGACATATTCGCCGAAGTCTGCAATCTCTGGGAGCTGCCTGAAAGATTTCTCCCCTAAGAATTCTGTGGAGCGCGGGGACTCTATGCCGCAGCTTATTTGCCCCTCCTGCATTAATGGGGTCCAGAGTGCATATCGTTATAAGCTAAAATTTGACCAACGACCTGAAACTGATCAACGTTTTCGTATAGCTTTATCAAGCTATCAATGAAGAAACGTACACAATTAATAGCAGCGATAAAGAGGAGAATCACATTCGTGCAAATGAAAGCCATGGGATCGAGGAAGAGCACGAAAATGAGCAAAAATATACAATCGAACAAAGAGAATAAGAGGCAGGAGTCAGAGAAAAAGAACCATCCATTTGAAATAGAGGATTTCTTGGGGACGATGGAAATTCTTATGAGCATATCAACGGATACCGAGAACCAGAAGAAATTAGACTTCTATCAGAACTTCAAAATGTATCGGGACGAAACATTTAAGAATGGGGGCAGTTAACGTACCCAATTCTATTGAGCTCTCATAAGAGTTGTAAGCAATCTTTGGCTTTCTAAGACGAAAACAATTTCAATCTTGGGCCTCCGCCTAATTGGTTTTTTTCAAGACATAAGGTCGGAGGAATTTTGGAGCGGCAGACTGAGAGCATTCTCCAGAGAGAATCGCAGCAGTAAGAATTTTAGCTTTTTGTTGAAGCGGGAGCGGCTGGCGGCTGAGAGCCGGAAAGCGGTAGCGGTGGTTCAGAGCCAGAAAGAGGTATGGGGCAAATTAAATTAGGTGGATAAGGTCGGAGGAATTTTGAACAAATGAGTCGCAGACCGCACGTTGCCCCCATTTTATAGGCTGCGGACACGCGAAATTGAAGCAGCGCAGCGCTGCTGCAGACTCATGCGCAGACGCAGCAGGCTCTCTGCCCGCTTTTCATTGGTTCTGCTCACCATGCCTTTGTACATGAATGCATGTGTATGTGTGTGGGCCTGGGCCTGGGTAAATCTGGCGATGACAGCAGTGCCTAGTGATGGACTTTTTCGAAAATAATAAGCGTATAGATACTTAGCCCAAATAGATATTCAATCACAGTAAGCGGTCTGCGCGGCAAGTTCCGCTGGGCTCTGACTGGCACACCCATACAAAACAAGGAACTAGATATATGTATATGCGCTTTTGAAGTTCCTGCGCTGTTCACCATGCAACGATCTGAACACGTGTAAGAAGCGAATAGATAACAAAAGTGCTGCTCATTACATTCGTGTAGTCTATATTAAAAAACTCATGCCAGAAATTCTAAGAATACGTGTGCATCCGTACATTAAAATACGCAAACCAAACAACACATTAGCGCTTAAAACTAAAAAGAAACATTACTGCATTACCAGCAGTGAGCGATGACGAATGTCACCTACAATGTCATGTAGGCGTTGACGCCAGCCAAATCGAATCTTTTGTTTCTTTCTTGTCCGCGCGTGCCGAACGAAATTCGGTTCTGCCGACCGTGCGCAGTAGAAGAGAACTTCGTTTTTTCTGTTCGTCTCTTTCATGATGTAATTATACAAGGTGGTCTCGTCGGAGGCCGAAGCTCGTTCGTGTTGTCCCTTATGTCCCTTGCGTGTTTGCTTGTTGATGTGAAAGGTTGTTCGCGGACGAATTTTTTTTATAAAGTTTTAACCCTTACGAGCCACCAACAAAAAATGACGTATTGCACTTTTTGCCGAATTCATGTTCCGGGAGTAAAATTTATTCATGTTCCACTGAGATTTCAAAAAAGATTTCAGTCCGCATGGCGGACTTATAAAACCGTCAGAAGAATTTAAACATAAGATCAAAGAATTAGAATTAATATTTCTACATTACGTTAAAGAGCATTTTAATTTAACCACAAATGTCAAGGCAAAATTATTAATGGCTGCACAAAATGTAAATATTGACATAGTGGTTAAATCATTTTATTTTAAAATTAGATTTTATTTTAGAGTTAAGAACCTTAACAAAAAAATATGCATGCAAAGTCAGAAGCAACGTTTGCTTGCAAATTCAAAATTGTTAAAAATAAAACTATAAAAAAAACTTCAAGTCTTTGTATTATAGTAGGAAATTTTAAACCCCACGGGCCTGTTAAGGGTTAATCAACATCGACATATGCCGTCTCACTTACACTCACTATACTATATGCATTTCACTCGTACTTATTGCTAGCATACGTTAAGGGACTGACTTTTGCCGACGAGACCACCTTGTATAATTACATCATGGTCTCTTTTGCGCCTGCGTCGGCAGAACTCTTTTTCTTTCTTCGCGTTGCATTAGTGTTGTGCTGCTCATGAGTGAGTGAATAAAAAAGAGTTGTTCACTTAAGTGAGCAACTGAACATGTTCCTTCCAAGCTGTTCTTTTTTGCTCACTTGTTCTTTGTTGTTCATTTTTGTTCACTTGTTCTCTACTCACTTTTTGCGCAATTTTTCTCCTCAAAGGGCATTTTGCGATCTGGAAGCTGTTGCTAATATTTGCGTTTACTTCACACTTTTTGTGTTACCGGCAAAGCTGTTTGGCCTTTCAAAAATTCAAAATGTCGCTAATTCGAACGTATAGTGAAATTTGGAACCATCTGTACATGAATAGTGAACAACTGAGTGAGCAAGTCAGCAACTGAGCAAGTGACTCACTTACTAAAAAAGAACAAGTGAACATGTTCACCAAAATGAGCAATGTTTAGCCAACACTACTTTGCATTTGCTATTTGCAATCGACTAATTGTGCGCAAACGAAGTGAAATTAATTGCTGTGATTAATTTTATTATCAGGTAAGTGCAGTGTTTAAATAATAATTAAAATATGTTTTGTGAAACAAAAGGCAGAGTTGGAACATGGCATTCTGACCCAATGCATCATACAGGCCACCGGCGAACGGAGGTTCAACGGACAGGTGATGAGCAACCTGCTTTTGAAGATCGCTCGAGGCTGAGTGGCATCAACCAAACGCTGAAGAGAGAATTTCGACCGCTTCGTGTCCTACAATAGCCGCCTCCGCAACTCCAATGAAAATTGTATATATATGCATATGGTATAAAGCACAAAGAAGTACCATTAAAGAATACTTATAATTTAATTTATGAATTTTAGCTTTTTGTTGAAGCGGGAGCGGCCGGTGTACGGAACAACACGTAAAATCCTCAATCCCCAAGTGAAGAATCAAACCGCTTTCGCAACTCCAAAAAAATTGAAAATCGCAGTCGCGCCGCCGCAGGTCTGCCTTGCAAGAGTGAGATAGATGTATCGTCTGTCGCTGTATGTGTGTGTTTTGCATGCGCCTGCTTCTGCGTACAAAAAAAATACGTCAGCCGACAGCGCAGCCGCAGCTGTTGTCTCTCTGTCTCTCGCTCTCTCTCTGCTTTTGCAAGGTAGCAGAAAAGGGTGGGTTTTGTATTATGTATTTATACACATACATATGTATATTATATAATCAAATTATTCATTATATTTAAAAAAAAAAAACAGATTTTCGGTGAAAAATTATATATATATATCCGAGTCTGGGACCGTGTTTTATTAAATATTTAATTCATTTATATATACATATTTATATACAGATATCGTGCTGGGCCCTGATGAAAAATTTCAGAGCATGCCCATCTCTCTCTTTCTTTCCTTTTGGTGCGTATCAGTGAAGGGTGGGTTTTCATACATTGTACATGCGTGCACATGTATAGAAGAGTAAGAGAGATGCACACATAACTGCGCCGCGCAGTCGTAACCTCAGTGGCCGTCGGCTGAATCTTCGCCTTGCTAATTCGGTTCTTGGAAATGCTCGACCCTTCCAATACCCTGCACTCATAAAATAATCATTTTGATTGCGATTCCGAGCCGGAACCAATGAAACTTACGTTATAAGACCCAAATCCAACCGCTCCTTTGCGTTCATCCATTTTACAAATCATATCATACAAACAACGAATTTGTGCAACTGACAAGCATTATCTATAGATTTTTAATACGCTTCACATATGTATGTATGTTACATTTCCTTTTCTAACAATACCAGAACATATTGGAAATGTTAGAATGATTGAAATGAATGAAGGTGGGACAACAGGAAAATGGTACAGAATTCAGACAGTTACAAAAAATGTTTTTCATTACATTTTGGGTATTATTTACGCATCAAATTTTATGACAAATACTTGAAAAAAGCCCACCCCACAAAACGGATTATATGTGCAATTGGAAATTAAATTAGAGTGAGTTCCTTATGGAGCAATTTCGAATCGTTCTCGTGGCAGGAAAATTTCGTTCTAATCGAAGCGAATGAGCAGGCAACCGCCGCAACTGCACCTCCTTCCTATAGCAGCCATTAAAATGCATCCCCCAAGTGTTTTCTTCTTCTCTTTCGTGAATCGAATTACAACAAAGCGGACAAAAACGAGAAGGAACGCTGTGAGAGGCGGCAAGGGCCGCGGCTCTATCTCAAACAGAGCTCTTCCACAATACGTACGTATTTTGTAAATAATTATACGAAAGCGTCGTAATACCTCCGGCTTTTGGCACCGCAAAAGCAAGGATTTTTTGCACTCCGTTTATCATTTTTCCACTTAATGACTTATTCCATTCGAAATTTAAAATATTTGATCTGTTTCTATTTTTCCGATACATGTCTGTCTTTTCGTGCTTCTCAAAAAACACCAGCCGTTATTTTTTACAGCTTCGGCCGTTACTTCTCGAAGCAAAAAAGCGACAGCGGCGTCGACGTCGACGCAGATACAAGGCAGAATTCAGCTCGCAGTGACTGAGGTCGCGACCGCGCTGTTGTCAGCCGTCGGCCGACTTATATATGCATCTCTTTTACTCTTACACATGAATGCTTCGTCTCAAAAGGAGAGAGAGAGAAAGAGTGATGGGCGCTAGAGATGAGCAGGCACTGAAATTGTTTGACAAGACCCAAAACGGCACGAAAATGCACGAAAATGCACGCACGGTCCAGCACGAAATTTTTGATTATTTGAAAAAAACCTTTGTTAATATTAAACTTCAACAATGAATTCCAATTGCTTTCAAAAACGACCCATAATCGGCTATGGACTATGTGATCTTTTAGTTAATTTTTAAGGAAAATCTGATCGTCTATTTTCATAAGCTAAAAGCTCAAAATAAAAGCGAACGCGGGGGAGTATTCTGGAAGAGCCCAGCGACACTTCTCATATGATACGATCTCCAATATATATAGAGTAATAATAATAATAATAATATCCACTTTTCTTTCTTTCTTAGAGAAAAAAAAAACAATAAGCACCTTCATGGATGGCCTAAATACTTACATCTCCTCCTGCTCCTCACAGTAGCCACACCCCCTCGTTCATACCTTCTGGAAACCGCTCCCACTCTTCCCCTCATGGAGAGGAGGGAGAGTTTGATGCATTGATGCTTCAGAGAGTCTGTTAATCCATTAGATGCATTGCATATTTCATTTGACATTTACGAAACCCGGCAATTTCCTCTTTTATCCCTCTCCCAGGGATATAAAATGTCCTCAAATTAACGATCTTGCAAGCTTTATGCAAGAGCAAGAGCCATCTTACAAGATGATGGAATGTTAGTTATAAGTGAAAATGTTTGTGAATGTAAGGAGAAATACTATTTAATGAATAATTTTAAAAGTGAGACTTTTGACAACCAAGCACAAATAGATTTAAAGAAGAAATAGACATCATACAGAATGGTGCCATATTAGTTTCAGGCAACAATAACGTAGACAATACTACTTTGATAGGATCGTATCTCCTTGTGTTCAACAACACAATTAAAATAAATAATATAACCCACATAAATGATAAAGGTCGCATCATAGATATACATAGAGGTCGCGGTAGAGACGAAGTACAGGCGAAAAGGGAATTGAAACCCCGCGCGCTCCCTCGTGCCTTTTGGGTTCTAATGTTAGGACCCGCCATAGAACAGCTTTTTGGTCGCTCATGCAACATCTTGGTATTGTATAGTCTTTGCCAATATACTGGCACATAAATATAAGACGTAGATATAAGCATTGCATGTTTCGGGTTAGCTAAATCCAACATGAATATATATATAAGAATCATTCTGAATAAAGTAGTCCTTCCAATCATTTAACATTCATTTACTTGCAGAAAAATGGCGCAAGTATGCAGAGTCTGCATGGCACCGCCAGTCTCCGGACCATTCAAAAACATTTTTGATGAGCCACAGAACTGGGACACTTGCATTGCTGACATGATAGCGGAGTGCACCGGGTACGTGGTTTGTCGAGGGGACTTACTGCCGGAAAACATATGTCCGCCCTGCCTTGAGGATGCAGTGAGTGCATTCAGCTTTAAGAAGACCTGCGAGCAGAGCCATAGGCTCTATATTCCAGTGTTGGAGGAGGCTGGAGGAGAAGACATCTGTCATAATCTGGAAGACGATGGGGATTGGGAACATTCAGATAGTGGAAATGAGCTAACGAACCAATTTGAAAATGCAAAGGTTCACGGTGATAAGGATGTCGATCATCAGTTCAAATGTAGTCTTTGCCCAAAGAGCTATACGCACAAATCGAATCTAAATAGACACAAACAATTACACACTGAAGAACGAACCTACAAATGCTCCGACTGCTGTGAGCCACAGAACTGGGACACTTACATTGCTGACATGATAGCGGAGTGCACCGGGTACGTGGTTTGTCGAGGGGACTTACTGCCGGAAAACATATGTCCGCCCTGCCTTGAGGATGCAGTGAGTGCATTCAGCTTTAAGAAGACCTGCGAGCAGAGCCATAGGCTCTATATTCCAGTGTTGGAGGAGGCTGGAGGAGAAGACATCTGTCATAATCTGGAAGACGATGGGGATTGGGAACATTCAGATAGTGGAAATGAGCTAACGAACCAATTTGAAAATGCAAAGGTTCACGGTGATAAGGATGTCGATCATCAGTTCAAATGTAGTCTTTGCCCAAAGAGCTATACGCACAAATCGAATCTAAATAGACACAAACAATTACACACTGAAGAACAAACCTACAAATGCTCCGACTGCTGTGAGCCACAGAACTGGGACACTTGCATTGCTGACATGATAGCGGAGTGCACCGGGTACGCGGTTTGTCGAGGGGACTTACTGCCGGAAAACATATGTCCGCCCTGCCTTGAGGATGCAGTGAGTGCATTCAGCTTTAAGAAGACCTGCGAGCAGAGCCATAGGCTCTATATTCCAGTGTTGGAGGAAATGAAATTATCTAAGTTCACTCATATTACACCAGCGCAAAGAATGGCGAAGGTGTGCCTGGATGATTCCGTTCCACTGGTGGACATATTCGCCGAAGTCTGCAATCTCTGGGAGCTGCCTGAAAGATTTCTCCCCTAAGAATTCTGTGGAGCGCGGGGACTCTATGCCGCAGCTTATTTGCCCCTCCTGCATTAATGGGGTCCAGAGTGCATATCGTTATAAGCTAAAATTTGACCAACGACCTGAAACTGATCAACGTTTTCGTATAGCTTTATCAAGCTATCAATGAAGAAACGTACACAATTAATAGCAGCGATAAAGAGGAGAATCACATTCGTGCAAATGAAAGCCATGGGATCGAGGAAGAGCACGAAAATGAGCAAAAATATACAATCGAACAAAGAGAATAAGAGGCAGGAGTCAGAGAAAAAGAACCATCCATTTGAAATAGAGGATTTCTTGGGGACGATGGAAATTCTTATGAGCATATCAACGGATACCGAGAACCAGAAGAAATTAGACTTCTATCAGAACTTCAAAATGTATCGGGACGAAACATTTAAGAATGGGGGCAGTTAACGTACCCAATTCTATTGAGCTCTCATAAGAGTTGTAAGCAATCTTTGGCTTTCTAAGACGAAAACAATTTCAATCTTGGGCTTGGTTTTTTTCAAGACATAAGGTCGGAGGAATTTTGGAGCGGCAGATTGGGAGCATTCTCCAGAGAAAATCGCAGCAGTAAGAATTTTAGCTTTTTGTTGAAGCGGGAGCGGCTGGCGGCTGAGAGCCGGAAAGCGGTAGCGGTGGTTCAGAGCCAGAAAGAGGTATGGGGCAAATTAAATTAGGTGGATAAGGTCGGAGGAATTTTGAACAAATGAGTCGCAGACCGCACGTTGCCCCCATTTTATAGGCTGCGGACACGCGAAATTGAAGCAGCGCAGCGCTGCTGCAGACTCATGCGCAGACGCAGCAGGCTCTCTGCCCGCTTTTCATTGGTTCTGCTCACCATGCCTTTGTACATGAATGCATGTGTATGTGTGTGGGCCTGGGCCTGGGTAAATCTGGCGATGACAGCAGTGCCTAGTGATGGACTTTTTCGAAAATAATAAGCGTATAGATACTTAGCCCAAATAGATATTCAATCACAGTAAGCGGTCTGCGCGGCAAGTTCCGCTGGGCTCTGACTGGCACACCCATACAAAACAAGGAACTAGATATATGTATATGCGCTTTTGAAGTTCCTGCGCTGTTCACCATGCAACGATCTGAACACGTGTAAGAAGCGAATAGATAACAAAAGTGCTGCTCATTACATTCGTGTAGTCTATATTAAAAAACTCATGCCAGAAATTCTAAGAATACGTGTGCATCCGTACATTAAAATACGCAAACCAAACAACACATTAGCGCTTAAAACTAAAAAGAAACATTACTGCATTACCAGCAGTGAGCGATGACGAATGTCACCTACAATGTCATGTAGGCGTTGACGCCAGCCAAATCGAATCTTTTGTTTCTTTCTTGTCCGCGCGTGCCGAACGAAATTCGGTTCTGCCGACCGTGCGCAGTAGAAGAGAACTTCGTTTTTTCTGTTCGTCTCTTTCATGATGTAATTATACAAGGTGGTCTCGTCGGAGGCCGAAGCTCGTTCGTGTTGTCCCTTATGTCCCTTGCGTGTTTGCTTGTTGATGTGAAAGGTTGTTCGCGGACGAATTTTTTTTATAAAGTTTTAACCCTTACGAGCCACCAACAAAAAATGACGTATTGCACTTTTTGCCGAATTCATGTTCCGGGAGTAAAATTTATTCATGTTCCACTGAGATTTCAAAAAAGATTTCAGTCCGCATGGCGGACTTATAAAACCGTCAGAAGAATTTAAACATAAGATCAAAGAATTAGAATTAATATTTCTACATTACGTTAAAGAGCATTTTAATTTAACCACAAATGTCAAGGCAAAATTATTAATGGCTGCACAAAATGTAAATATTGACATAGTGGTTAAATCATTTTATTTTAAAATTAGATTTTATTTTAGAGTTAAGAACCTTAACAAAAAAATATGCATGCAAAGTCAGAAGCAACGTTTGCTTGCAAATTCAAAATTGTTAAAAATAAAACTATAAAAAAAACTTCAAGTCTTTGTATTATAGTAGGAAATTTTAAACCCCACGGGCCTGTTAAGGGTTAATCAACATCGACATATGCCGTCTCACTTACACTCACTATACTATATGCATTTCACTCGTACTTATTGCTAGCATACGTTAAGGGACTGACTTTTGCCGACGAGACCACCTTGTATAATTACATCATGGTCTCTTTTGCGCCTGCGTCGGCAGAACTCTTTTTCTTTCTTCGCGTTGCATTAGTGTTGTGCTGCTCATGAGTGAGTGAATAAAAAAGAGTTGTTCACTTAAGTGAGCAACTGAACATGTTCCTTCCAAGCTGTTCTTTTTTGCTCACTTGTTCTTTGTTGTTCATTTTTGTTCACTTGTTCTCTACTCACTTTTTGCGCAATTTTCCTCTAAGGGTATTTTGCGATCTGGCAGCTGTTGCTCATATTTGCGTTTACTTCACACTTTTTGTATTAAAAATTCAAAATGTCGCTAATTCGAAAGTATAGTGAAATTTGGAACCATCTGTACATGAATAGTGAACAACTGAGTGAGCAAGTCAGCAACTGAGCAAGTGACTCACTTACTAAAAAAGAACAAGTGAACATGTTCACCAAAATGAGCAATGTTTAGCCAACACTACTTTGAATTTGCTATTTGCAATCGACTAATTGTGCGCAAACGAAGTGAAATTAATTGCTGTGATTAATTTTATTATCAGGTAAGTGCAGTAATAACTGGGCCGCGCAGTCGTAACCTCAGTCGCCGTCGGCTGAATCTTCGCCTTGCTAATTCGGTTCTTGGAAATGCTCGACCCTTCCAATACCCTGCACTCATAAAATAATCATTTTGATTGCGATTCCGAGCCGGAACCAATGAAACTTACGTTATATGACCCAAATCCTACCGTTCCTTTGCGTTCATCCATTTTAAAAATCATATCATACAAACAACGAATTTGTGCAACTGACAAGCATTATCTATAGATTTTTAATACGCTTCACATATGTATGTATGTTACATTTCCTTTTCTAACAATACCAGAACATATTGGAAATGTTAGAATGATTGAAATGAATGAAGGTGGGACAACAGGAAAATGGTACAGAATTCAGACAGTTACAAAAAATGTTTTTCATTACATTTTTTGTATTATTTACGCATCAAATTTTATGACAAATACTTGAAAAAAGCCCACCCCACAAAACGGATTATATGTGCAATTGGAAATTAAATTAGAGTGAGTTCCTTATGGAGCAATTTCGAATCGTTCTCGTGGCAGGAAAATTTCGTTCTAATCGAAGCGAATGAGCAGGCAACCGCCGCAACTGCACCTCCTTCCTATAGCAGCCATTAAAATGCATCCCCCAAGTGTTTTCTTCTTCTCTTTCGTGAATCGAATTACAACAAAGCGGACAAAAACGAGAAGGAACGCTGTGAGAGGCGGCAAGGGCCGCGGCTCTATCTCAAACAGAGCTCTTCCACAATACGTACGTATTTTGTAAATAATTATACGAAAGCGTCGTAATACCTCCGGCTTTTGGCACCGCAAAAGGAAGGATTTTTTGCACTCCGTTTATCATTTTTCAACTTAATGACTTATGACATATGGGAATGATTGGGGCGAACGACTGATGCGAGGATGTTAGTCTATAGCTGCGACGATTAGCTCAAGACTGCCCATGCAAGGGCTGACGGGCCAAATTGCCGGGCCCTATGCAGCAAGCTTAGACGCGAGCGAGAGCGTATGATAGCCCGAGAGCGTTAGAGCTGCTCGGGGACGCTGTTAAGCCGAGTACTAGAGATTGCGAGACGAAAAAATTCCGCTGCATGCGCATATGCGGTACCAAATGATCTTTGCAGTGGGGGCATTGGAAACGACAACACCAAAATGCATTTCCTTTGGGCCGCACCACTGGCAATAATTTAAAATATTTAAGCTGCTTAACCCGACAGGGGCAGTTAACGTACCCAATTCTATTGAGCTCTCATACGAGTTGTAAGCAATCTTTGGCTTTCTAAGACGAAAACAATTTCACTCTTGGGCCTCCGCCTAATTGGTTTTTTTCAAGATATAAGATAGATATTTTGGACAAATGAGCGGCAGACTGGGAGCATTCTCCAGAGAGAATCGCATCAGTCAGACGTAAATTAAGTCGCAGCAGCGGATATCAGCCGAGATTAAGCAGTAACCCTAAAAATGGTTGTTCTCACACACATCAGACTACCGCGAATAATAATATCAATAAATAATATTTTAAAGAAATCTTCTAATTTAATATAAGAATTTTAACTTTTTGTTGAAGCGGGAGCGGCTGGCGGCTGAGAGCCGGAAAGCGGTAGCGGTGGTTCAGAGCCAGAAAGAGGTATGTGGCAAATTAAATTAGGTGGATAAGGTCGGAGGAATTTTGAACAAATGAGTCGCAGACCGCACGTTGCCCCCATTTTATAGGCTGCGGACACGCGAAATTGAAGCAGCGCAGCGCTGCTGCAGACTCATGCGCAGACGCAGCAGGCTCTCTGCCCGCTTTTCATTGGTTCTGCTCACCATGCCTTTGTACATGAATGCATGTGTATGTGTGTGGGCCTGGGCCTGGGTAAATCTGGCGATGACAGCAGTGCCTAGGGATGGACTTTTTCGGGAAAAAATAAGTGTATAGATACTTAGCCCAAATAGATAATTATTGTAATGTGAAGTCATGATTTAAATATATTATGTATTTTAACATGTCTTGTTTATCCGCTCATTATATTCGTATAGTCTATATGAGAAAACTCATGCCAGCAATTCTGAAGCTTATACATGCAGCATAAAAAAACATAATATCACATATTTTGTTCGGTATTGCACGACATATACAACTGCGCTGCTGGGTTGCTGTGACGCGCCGTGTCATGAACGGAACGTGACGCCCCCGGAGCCGAAAACCCTGGGGCCGCTTACGAAAGTTCGTTGGCCGACATATATTATATGGTTCGTGGCTCCGGCTGACTTTGGATGACATATGTATTTAAATATTTTATGCTTGGAACATTGTGACCAATGTTGCCCCCAAGATTTATTTTGGTTTTGGTATTTTTATTTTTTTTCGGTATTATTGCATTTTTGGCATTTCTGCATAAAACGGTCACCGGTTACACTGTAACTTGTAAACAAATTCGCGAATTTCGTTTAAAACACAAAAAATCCCGAAAATGTTGGCCCTGCCTGATCCCGCTGCTGGAACCATACCCGACAAGGCATGGCAGCCACATTTTGTGACCCTTGAAACGAGGCAAGTCCCGGCTACAAAATTTCAGTGTAAAAATATAATATTTTCCTTTGCGTTTTTCCCGCTTTTTCGAACAGCATGGGCGAAATTACTGTAGAACTGTACTGGAAGCATGCCCCCAATACGTGCCGCAACTTTGCAGAGCTCTCTCGCCGGGGATACTACAACAATGTGGTTTTCCATCGCATCATTCGCGATTTCATGATTCAGGGCGGCGATCCCACGGGTACTGGACGCGGCGGCACCTCCATCTATGGCGCGGAATTCGGAGACGAGCTCCATGGCGACCTCAAGCACACGGGCGCTGGGATCCTATCGATGGCGAACAGCGGCCCAGATACGAATGGATCGCAGTTTTTCATCACATTGGCGCCCACGCAGTGGCTGGATGGAAAGCACACGATCTTCGGCAGGGTCTACACGGGCATGGAGGTGGTGAAGCGCATCGGAATGGTGGAGACGGACAAGAACGACAGGCCGGTGGATCCATTGAGGATCGTCAAGGCAAAGGTCGAGAAGCTCTGATAGTCGGATGCTCCCAAAAGGACAGTTCTTTGTTTTTGTAATGTTACTTTATGATTGGAATGGAATGTAATGACTAGAAAACACACACAAATCCATGTTCGTTTTGCTTCGATCCTACATAATGCTGTCCAGAGTGTCCACCAGTCGCTTGATCTCCCTGCTGAAGGGACGAAAAGGAAGAGGCGTTGTAGGACATACAACCTTTAACGATCTTCAGACGGACGACTCACATTCTTTGGCCCAATCGCTCTGTGGGCTTCATCGACTTGGTGATCTCCTCCGTTTTGGCCAGCAGCTGGTACTGGCATTTGATGTTCGCATCCAGCGTATCCGTCAGCTTGTTCACCGCATTCTTGTGCACCTCCACATTGTCGGCCGTTATCGAGGAGATCGAGTGCAGCAGATTGCCCAGGTTCTCTAGCAGATTGTCCACCGAGGTGGCCAGATACTGGGCCTCCAGCTCAATGTCGCTGAGCACGTTGCCATCCACCTCTGGGATATTCCGCGACTGGAGAAAGCGGCGCGTGAGGATACCTTCCCCTCCACCAGGGCCCATCGATGTGGAGGGCGTCGTATGCTCCGAGGAATAGTCCAAAGGCGTGCCAGCGCCAGCCCCCTCACGCAGCTTTTCTTCCAGATTATGGGCCACGAAATGTCGCATTTCCCCGGACTCCACATACGGAGCATCTGCTTGGGGCGGTGAATCTATAGAAAACGTTGCTAAAGGAGATTAAGATTATCACTCACTGGTCTCCGACTTGCCCCGCATCTGGAGGGGCTCCCCGGAGCTGTCTTTGGAATTGCTGTCGTCATCGTCGCCCTCCGGCTGATCTTCCTCCTCGCCAGAGTCCAGATTCACGTAGCTGTCGTCCCCATCCTGGCCGGGAAGGCTGTTCGTATTAGCCGCCGTTGGGGTGATGTCCTGCAGGACGTGATCGGGTACTGCCCCCGGATATTGCGCCAGAAAGGGGATTTCTGTGTAGGATGAGGCGGGTGTGTCACTGCTCGTCCGCTGCGTGTGCTCCCCCTGCTCGTTCTCCTCCTCAGTGTAGCCATAGCGCGGGCGGATGGGTATGTCCTGGCTGCGGTGTGTCATGGTGCTTGTGCTAGGGGTCTGCCAGATGCAAAAGGTTGAAACAAAGAAAAAGCGAAGACTTTTCGGAATAAAAACAAACTATTCGGCAGAGTGTGACCAGAGTCGGCGAGGGCGAAAACGCAGCTGCATGCGGAATTGCGCCAGTTTGAATATTGCGCAAACGAAACTATCGCCGGAGTATCTGCTCTGGTCCTGCTTTCAGACGTTTTCTCTGGTTCTATATCTGCCTTCTTGTTACATTGGATGTAAGTCGATTGGATTGGATGTTTAGTCGATCTGGTGTCATCGGAGGCGGCAGATATATACTCTTTGGTATATTTTGACGTCAATATTGAGTTGAGTTTACGGTATAACTTTCATCAATTCATCAACCTATTCAATTTTCTTTGTCACTTGTCACGCATTTGGCTTCCAACAATATCTCTTTGGCGCGCACATCTCGTACCCAGTCGATAGTATCGATAGCCGGTTCTTGTGACGTGCTATCTGTTTTTGGGCCTTGCTCTCTTTTTCGTGGTGGAATATCCTCTCGTCGAGGATTTTTGTTTTCGACCAATGAAAACTGATATCTTCCTTCAAAAAAATCGTTATCCGCAAAACCTTTTTCGCTAAACCGTTTTTTAGGCAAAATCCAATAAAAGCAAGTATTTAAAATAAAAGAGTCAAGTAGAACACAGGTTCATTAATTGGATAAAGTTATGTGGGCATGGCTAAATTTTCTATCTAGCTAATAATATTCAACGGAACATCAAAATTGAGCAATATAGTTACCAATCCTTGACGGAGAATTATTAACCCATTGTAAGCCAAGAGGGTGTTTCAATATTCCACCGAAAATAATGAAAATTGAATCATTTTAGCGCAGTTTAGATGAAAGATATCGTAGCTATTTTCTATGTAAAGAAGAAGGATATGGATCTACAAGAATAACTTGCAAGCAGTATTATTTTCCGTCATTTTCCCCAAGTCGTTGAATTGTTTAAAAAGAGGGGCTTAAGAGGGCAAAGTTCGTTTTTGTCATCGGTATATCAACAATCTCACATCCCTAGCCGACTGTAAATTTTTTTGAATTTTTGTTGCGCGAGGTTCGCGTCGCGCACGTTTCCCAAAGGCCATACGAAAATTGTAATTATTAAATGGCACATGTGTTTCCACCTGCGGAAGAGTTAATAATATTGCACCACCACCAAACGCCAGGCCGTAGGCGGCCAAAGTCGTGTTAAATGTATTTCGCGCGTTTTTGCCGCTAGCGCTTGAACGCCGCGTGCCGCACAGAATCCTGTTATATGTTTTTCGAATTTAACAAACAATTTTTTTTGTATGTGTACGTAATTGTGTGTGAGAGAGAAATACAACAAATGTTTCAATGTTATTGAAGCAAAAGTAAAGGAACCTAACGCAAAATTTTACCTGTGTCCGCGTATACATGTACATGTTCATAAGTGTGCGCAAGTGTTGGCGTCGCTAATAAAAAGTGCATGTGAATATAGAGATAAAGCAAGAGAAAGAAGAGTGCCACCGAAGTCAGCAAGGCAGATGGAAAATAGTTAATAAAATCCAACAAATAATTGGCAAATAAATATCCTTTCAAAGAGTGGAAAAACCATCCCCGAAGATAACGAAAACGCACACTCGCACTCGCACACGCACACACACAGCCGAAAGAAGCAGCAGAAGAAGAAGAGAAGCAAAAACGAAGCCGACTGCAGTGCGTTGCACACTTGTGTGAGTGAGAAGGCGACAAATTGTGTCTGTTTCTTTGTCAGTGTATTGGTGCATGTGGAAGTGAAGCAAAAAGCAACAAAAAAAAAGAGTGCTTTTGCAAATATTGTATTTGCCGCCGGGGTACAAATTCCAATTGGAATACGAATAATTCTCCCCAACAGCCCCGCTGCGCCTGCGTGCCGTCGGATCGAAAAATGTAAGTTTTTTAATGGTCCATAAATTATGCTAGAAGTGCTATAAGCTTTTATGGTGGATCGCAAAAAAAGAAGCACAAAAAAGAAGAGAACTTTTTCTAAACTCTCCAAAAAGGAGAATGTTTCTTGCCAATGTGTGTGTTCTTGGCTTCCTCTTTGGCTGTTGTTCGTCTTTTGTGCATTTGGCTTTGCTTTGATTACCCTTTAAGGGGGACGCTATGACGATTTTCGCCACTCGGAGGGAAGGCAGCGAAGACCAAGATCAGCATTAACAGAAAAGAGGTGTTGCGGCATATAAATCCGAATCTCATATGTACATATATTAATTTTCACGATTTTCCAATGAAACTCCCATATCCATATCCATGCCGTACCAGCGATCGCTCCATAGGGTATCAAACACTTCGACCCAGACTCCCTTTCGGGGCTCTTTCTTCTATTTTGTTTGTTGCTGGCGGGCGCAACTCTTGTGTTCTTGACTTCTTTACCAGTTACGCTTATTCGCTCGCTTTGTGCTGTGCTTCTTTGTCTGGGCATTAACCATTCTCTCTCTCGCTCTGTCTTCTTCTGCTGACTTCTTTCTTGGTTTCTTTGGTTTTAAGTGCACGAGCAACAGCAGGAGCAAGAGAGTAATGTGTGATGCAGTCGGCAGAAGCAACGGCCAGTGTGTGTTAGAGGGAGTGCGCAAGATCGTTACATTTCTTGATTCTCCCACTCCCTCTGGCGATCTGCCGCTCTGCCGCTCTGTGCCCGGCCCCCCTTTCTAGTGCTTTCCCCCTTGCCATCCACATTTCAATTTCATTTCTTTTGCTTTTGATTTCGTGTTGGTATTTGTGTGCTTTTGCTATCTACCGTTATGTTTCGATTGCGATTTCGTAATAAATTTGCTGTGGGAGACGGACCGCCGACTGCGATAATATTTCGCTCGCTCTCATACTCTCTTTGCTGTGCGTTCGTTTACGTGTATGTGTGTGTGTGTGAGTGTGCATATGCGTGGGTTGCGCTATTGATGGCTGTGCCAGTGCGAGTGGGAGAGGGAGAAAGCATGTGACTGGAAAGAGTGTGACATAATTGCCCAAAGGATTTGTTATTGCTTTTCTCCCACTTCATTCATGGATTCCCCTCTCTACACTTTTCATAAACAGAATTTGAACGAGTGTTTCTCTCCGTCTTTCAAGTGCCGTGAGGGATTTGTACTGCATTCCACTTGAGGAGAGACAGGGAGAGCGAGGGAGTACCGTTCCAATTCCCACAGGCGACACTTGAGCACAAGATATGTTGAGCAGAGGGTAAGGAAGTGCCGAAGAGGCTACTGGCCGAGTGCCAGGATCCCCTCTACCTCGTCTGAAAAACATACCCTGCCACATCCCCTCTGCTTCTGCTGCTGCTGCTGCTGCTGCTGCTCTCCCCTGCACTCATCTTATTTATTGATTTCCATGCATTTTTCTCCCCCGTTTATGCGGAACTTGCTCTCACCCAATGGCGCACTGTGCCTCCCACTCCCACTGCCACTCGCGAGTGACCTGCTGACCCCAACAGACAAACGTTTTCCCCCATTTCCCAGCCACCCCTCGTCCCGCTGCCCCCTCTGCCCCCTCTGCCCCCTCTTCTCTGTGCGCCTTTGGGGCGGGGTTAAGGCGATGCCTTGGAGCAGATTAAATGCGCGCGTCTTAATGCGATTTGCATTCGTCGTATATTTCCTTTTCCCCTACTCACCCCCTCCACCTCTCCCCCTCCACCTACTGCCCACATTCCGTGGCTCGTTTGGGGTCAGGCGCCTGGGAAATCTAATTGAGGAAATTCATATTATTTTTCATGCGGCCGCTCTTTTGCTCTTTCGTTTTGGCTGCATTTCATTTTCCCTTGCCACCCGACCCCGGCACCGACCCCAAAGTGTTTCTCTCTCTCTCTGTCTCTCCCCGCTCACGTGCCGGGGGCATCACCGCCCGACCCCCCGACCCGCCTGGGTCTGTGCCCCGTTCCAGGGTCCAATCCATGTCCATATGCGTGGATAATCCGCAGGCAGCTCTTCTACGGCTCTTTCTCTTCCTCTTCGCGTACTCCCTTTTGGCCGCCTCCTCCTTCTTGGCTTTTAAGATAAGCGTGTTAATGGCTCATTAGCGGTGGGGGCGGATCTTTTGGCCATAGTTTAAAGCCAAATTGCCTAACCGAAACGAAAATTAACGAGTTTTAGCGCGCGAACCCCCCCCCCCCCCCCTCGCTCACCCCGCCCGCGTCTCCCCATAGAAATATCAAAAATCATCCAAGAGGAAGTCGAACATTTACTAAAATGATTATTGAAATCTTTTCCACTTCGATTAATGGACGAATAATGAAAGAGCACCGAACCTCCTAACTGTTTTCTGTTTTCTGTTTTTTTTTTGGTGAAAATTAAGGTCAGAAAAACAGAATTCGATTCCAATAATCACTTGGAGTGTGTTTTTCTTTTCGTTTTTGTGCTTTTTGGGCCGATAAATGGGAGCATGGGATAAGAGGGAAAACTTTTGTCAGATCATCTCGAAGAATTTCCTGCTTTTGAATGATTCTCCAAAAAAAAAAATGGGAGAAATCTTTGTATTCTTTGGATTATTTTCGAATGATTTCGGTTTATCGATGGAAAGCTTTTTCCAAGGGAAAGCAGATGTAAGGATAAACAGGAAGATGGCAATTATCAATCTCCCTCCCTCTCCCTCTCCCTCTCTCTCTGTCTGTGTCTCTTCCCCTCTCCATGGCCACAACTCACCCTTTTGGGATTATTTGGGGTGTTTATTCTAGTTCTTCCTTTCATCCCTCTGACTCTGCCGTGGCCCTGCAACTGTTATACTGCCTGGCCCACTGTTATAATTTGCCTTTTGTGTGCCTTCTGTGCCGTATAACACATTCGAATAGTCAGCATGAGATCACCACCCCCCCCAACCGCCATCTCTTCCTGCTCCCCCTCCTGCTCCCCCTCCATCAGCGATAGATGGATCTTTTCATTAACTGTTTCATGTCGTAATTCCGTTCACTCCTCCTCCTCCTCCTCCTCCTCCTCCTCCTCCTCCTCCTCCTCCTCCTCCTCCTCCTCCTCCTCCTCCTCCTCCTCCTTTCACATAAACAAATGCACAAAATTTGAGACTCTCTGAAGATTTCATCAACATTTTATTGCGGAAATGTTTCCCCACTCCTCCACTGTGATCTCTCCACTCGCCACAGAGGAGAGTTCTACACTCGACTATCTCCCTTCCACTTGTGCTCTCTCCTGCTCTTCCTCTCTTCCTCTCTCCTGCTCTTCCATCAAGTGCTTGCCATTTCGCAATCCTCGAATCGAAGTGCTGCAATCTGTTCTTCTTTCAGCTATCAAAAACACTTCCCCTCGCCCCTCCTCTCCTCCGTTCCACTCCGTTCTGCTTCCACTCCATTAGACACTTGTTCTTGTTCTCATTTGTGTGCGTGTGTGTGTGTGCGTGTGTGTGTGTGTGTGCCAATATGTAGATGGGATATGACCCCGTTTTTGATTGTGTTTATAAGAAGAAAACAAAACAGTTTTACACAGAAAGAGCGGAGTGGAGGGGCATTGGGCAGAAAGGGGTGCGGGGGGGGGAGGGGGGGGGGGAAGGAGGCACCACCTGACCTACTGGAAGGTGTAAAATGAAAAGCGAAAAGTGTTGCAGCCCCTCCTCCCCCGCCTTGCAATTGATGTTTCCATTGTTTTTGTATTTTTTTTTGCCTCTAAATTTTTGCTTTTTTTTTGGGTTGTGGGGAAATCTGTTTCTCTTTTTTTTGAGCTTTTCGTTGATTTCTTGATTTGATTGATTTTGTTGCTGTTTTTTGGTTTTTGTTTTGATTGCAGCTAATTATTCAATCTGATTGATGTCGGAATCAATCATTAGTGCAGTTTTTAATTAATTGTCTTCCCCCTTGCCCCCCTTCCCCCCGCAGCAGTCCAAATATTGAACTCCCCTCCCTCCACCGCCCTCTTCCCTCTTTCGATTTGAATTTTTCTTTCATTTTTCTGTAGTTTTAGTTTTTTCCTCCCAAAAGAAAATCTTTATTTTCCCGCCTAACGATGTCCGCATTGTTTGCAGCTCATTAATTTTCCAAAAGGTTTTCTCTACCCCCCTCCCCCTCCCCCTCCACTCTTGCTCTTTTGATTTTTTATCTGCATTTCCGCATCGGGAGTTTTTCTTTTCGGTGTCTGTTGTTGTTGTCGTTGTTTCTCTCATCTTCTTTTGACGCACACGAAACATGCAACAAACAGTTGCATGTTTTCTGGTGGCAGCAACAGCTGCGAATGGGGAGGGGGGGGGGGGGGGGAGTACGCCCCCACAAATGATGTCCCACAAATCTGTTGAGGAAAATCTCTATTGGCCACTGTGTCAGCGGCGGTGGCAGCGGCAGGGGGAGTGGCAGGGGGGAGGGTCCGAAAAGGCCACTCATTAAAAGGCGGCAAATTATGGATTCCACTCTTCCGTGGAACCCCATTTAGAGGACTGTCTGTGTGTCTGTGTGTGTGTGTGCTGGTTGTTTTTTTGCATTTCAATTTAACCTTGAAATCTGTATAAAAAAACAATCAGCATTAACATTAAACATTCATTTGGAAACCGGTTCAAAACACACGCTTTTTGTTGTTCCAATAAATAGTTTCGCATATTTTTTTTTTGTCAGCGTCTCTCCGGGCTCCGAGTGGAGTTCCGGAGGAGTGGCCGGTCGGCGGGGGGTGGGGGGGATCTAAGCGGCTTAAGATTCTCTAGTTTCTCTCCACTTTGCCACATCTGCCATCGGCCAGCTCATTAAGACTGGAATTTGGGACTAACATTTAGTAGCATTTAGGGGGAATATTTTTGAATATTTTGGGGACCGCTAACCGCTTTCTGGGGTGGCCAGAGAATCCGTAAGGAATGCTGGATAATTCCTAAAATTTCCCCATACAATTCTACAATCCTTTAGAAGGGTTCCTTCTGGTTTTCGTGCTCTTTGGTGAAAAAAAACCATCGTAAATCGTAAAGCGATCGATAAACTTTGATCCCCCGAAGGCCCTACCCTCGGATAACCCCCCATCGCCCCCATCACCCCCAAGCCCCCCTCCATTCGCACATAATTGTGATTATCTTCAATTCCCCAAAAGGGAGAAGCTCTTCTTTCTCTTTCTCCCTCTCCCTCCCTCCTCGGAAAAAGGGAAATGGCATTGAATCAAATGATTTTTACTTGACTTTTGGAGAGCTTGAATTGGAGTAAAAACGGGGGAAAAATGAGGATCATAGGGGGGGGGGGGGGATCATGTCCCGTCTATTTATAGCACCCCCCCTCTGCGCCCTCTTCGCCTCCTCTTTGCCCTCTTCGCCTCCTCTTTGCCCTCTCTTTTGTACCCTTCTGTTTTGCTCTCTCCCCACTTCTGGCGTAATCGTTTCTTCTTCTCGCTTATCGCTTTGTGGTTCATTAAAATCCCAAGACGACGAAGGCGCACAGAGGCTCTGGACAATTAAACGATGGAAGGAAGAGGAAGAGGAGGAGGAGGAGAAGCAGAAAGGAGGAGGAGGTGGATGGATGGATGGATGGTTGAGCAGCGTGCGTACTCCCCTAGCCCCTAGCCCCTTGCCCCTACCACGCCCTCTCTCCCTCTCCCTCTCTAAATTGTGGCAACTTCTTCTTCGTTTCGTTTCGTTTCGTCCATCTTCGAGAGTTGATAATAAAAATTCTTCATGCATGCTCTCCATCATTTCGAGGCGCTTCGTTTCTGTTCTTCTTCTGTTTTTCTGTTTCAATCTATTCATAGAGCTGTTGTATCTTCTGGATGTTGTGGATCTGTGGATGCCACATGATGGAATGGGCATGGGAATGGGGAATGGGCATGGCTTTGGCTTTGGTGGGGGTTTATTTATAGATCGGTGGCACTCGGTACTCGGCAGATGCATTTTGCCTTTGAAACGTATCTGGCAGATACATTTGTACATCTCCACGAGAGATAGTGACAGGAAAAACCAAGATACCCTTAGATACAACTGCAAAAGATACAAAAAAAAACAAACAAAATTGAAATTAAAAATAGCAACAAAAAAGATACCAAAAGTACAGTAGAAGCTTTCCTTTCAAGGATCCTTTTGGGGGGCATTTCTTGTGCCCCGCTCCCCCTCCCTTTCGTAGGCTCCTCCGTACGCTCTGACGAGTCTCCACTGTACAGAGAACTCCGCTAAACGCTTTGCCTATCTCTGGATTTGGCACACGAATCCCCACCGCTGCCCGCGCATCTCGCAGATACTTTTCCTTGCGGCAGGCAGCATTCCTCACGAGTTAATCACCTCAATTAAGTGCCTGACTAACAAAACACACACACAGGCACACACACACAGGCACACTCTCTTGACACTGAACCAAGAATAATCCCATCTTTGATGTGCCCAAAATATTTGCCGGCAAATGTATCTTTCGGATAGATGCAGAAATATCTGCCACCATATATGGGGAGGCCATGGGAGAGAAATCTCTGCTTAAGATAGTTTTTTCTTTTCTTTTTTTTTTGGTATGGGAAAACAAGAGAAACTTGGAAAATCCTTGGGAAACGAAAAAAAAAAATTACCTAAGTTTTGTTCTCATGCGGATTTTTGTGCAAAAGATTGGAATGGAAAGAAGATTTGGCAAGGAATTATAGGGGTAGATAGATAGATAGATGTACAGATAGATAAATATTCAAATAGATAGATATACAGATAGAGAGATGGAAAGATAGATGATCAAATCCCAGACTCGCGCGGATTCCAGGCGGATTCCCTCCCAACCGACTGAGGGGCACTGCCGCATGACGCGCGACCTCTCGCGAAAGATAGCTGTTAGACTGAAACTAATATGGATATGCAGATAGATAGATACACAGATGGATCGACTGCCAGTTAGATGAAAGTGTGGGAACATAGCTGAAAGGATGGACGGTAGATCCATAGTTTGATAGATACAAATATGGTAGGAAATCAGCAAATAGAAGGATATAGACACCTCTCCCATCCTCCCCCCTCTCCTAGCCAAACCCCTCTCCCCTCTAGCTCTAGAAAAACGCCTCCCTCTCGCAGGGAATGGAATCCATCCATGGAGTACTTGCAGTCGCACTGGCAGTCGCTCTCGTATATCCCAGACGACTGTTTACACAGAAATGCACTCACTCCGCTCCTCGGACTGCACTCGTAATTACCCCGAAAGGAACAATTAATAACACCAGCGAAAAGAAACCAAAAGCAGTGCTAAGAAAAAGCTGAAGAAACCGAAAATGAGAAAAGTAAAAGTCCCCCCCCTCCGCGCGGGGCGAGGCGAGGCGACGCGACGACTGGAGTGACCTTTGAGGAGAGCCGCCACCGCCGCTGCCGCTGCCGCTGAAGCCGCCGCCAGAGGAAAGAAAAACCAGGTCTTGGTCCAAGGAAAAATTTCCGAAATTCCCACACACAAAAACGGACCCAAAGATCGCTTTTGCTGTCAACTGAAGAATTTTCTTTTTATTTATTTTTGTTTTTGTTTTTGTTTTTTCGTTTGTTAGCCAAGCGAAAGTCGACGGCTGGCAGGCTCTGGCTGGGGCTCTCCCTGCTACCATTTTCAGTGATTTTTCTGTGATTTAATGCGGGTCTGCGGCTTTTCCTTATCCTCCTCTTCGTCCTCCCCGTCCACCCCGTCCTCCCCGTCGTCCCCGCCAAAGATCCAGATTTGCATATCGCTATGCACTGATCATCGGCCAAATAAAAATTTATGCAATTAAGCAAATCGGATGGCGGATAACGAAAGACGAAGGATCCGTCCACCACCCACCCCCCCCCACCTCCCACCTCCCACCACCCCTCAAAAAACAAACGGGTGCCTGCCGATCGCCTCCTTCTTCTCACACCGCCTCGTTCCTCCTTCCTCCTTCCTCCTTGCGTCCCCTCCTTCGCTTTGTTTTTCTCTTTCTATTGTTCCTCCCTTTCATGTGTGGAGCTTGGAGCTTGGAGCGTGTGTGCTTATCGGGGAATCATCGCAGTTGTTTGAGCATTCGATAAATGTGCTGCAGGGGGGGGCGGCCGGCTGGAGCGGGGGAGGGGCGGTGCTAGAGATGGGAGCGAGTGCTGCACGATGCGGCAGGAAATTGAAAGTTTTCCAATAATAAGATCCTAGAAGGAATTCCCAACACACTTGAGGATTTTTCATCGTTTTTCTCTGCTAAAAAGTTTATCTTTTACTCTTCTTTCCAGTAAATAGTGTATCTTTTAGCCGTTGCCCTTACAAAAAGTGTATTCTTAACCTTTTCTCTGGTAAATGGTGTATCTTTTAGTCATTTCCCTAGTGAAAAGTGTATCTTTTACTCGATTCTCCACTGGAAATGATATCTTTTATTCATTTATCAAATTAAAAGTGTATCTCCTTCCACAAAAGTGTATCTTTTAGCCATTTCTCTACTAAAAGGTATATCTTTTATCTATTTCTTTGCTTAAAAGTGTATCTTTTATCCATTTCTTTACTAAAAAGTGTATCTTTTATCCTTTTCTTTACTAAAAAGTGTATCTTTTGGCCATTTCTCAAGTTTGAAGTGTATCTTTTACACATGTTTCAATTAATAAGTGCATCTGTTATCCAATTTTCTAGTAAAAGTGTATCTTTTGTCCATGTCTCCACTAAAAAAGTGTATCTTTTGTCCATGTCTCCACTAAAAAGTGTATCTTTTAGTAATTTCTCTGCTGAAAGGTGTATATTTTGCCCACCTGATCCTCATCCCTCACGCTGCCATCTCTAAGTTGAAGCCAGAGACACAGACCCTGTTTACCGTTAGCCGCCTTGGACCCACCGCCGTCGCACACGAGGGCGTTACGCTTCGCCGGGCGATAGTCATCGAATAGATCGCTTAGGCTCATAAATTAAATTGGCGGCGCTGCAGCAGCCCCCCCCCCCCCCCCCTCCCCGTCCTCTTGGCCGGGCCCAGAGCTGCGAGCAGCATTTGTTAGCCAGCTCTTTTGTCATGTGTGCTGCAGTGGGTGTGGGCGGGGCATGCAGATACACAGATACACAGATACGCAAATGCACGGATACTCAGATACTCGGATACTCGGATACATTTGTGGGTAAGGTAACGCGGTGTCCAT
Source organism: Drosophila pseudoobscura (assembly GCF_009870125.1). Taxonomy (NCBI): domain Eukaryota; kingdom Metazoa; phylum Arthropoda; class Insecta; order Diptera; family Drosophilidae; genus Drosophila; species Drosophila pseudoobscura. Next base: position 66,286,766 of record NC_046683.1, on the reverse strand, counting down.
CAATTCTTCACTTCACTTTACTTTCATTTGAATTTCGTTCGTAGGAGACTTAATTTTCACGCTTTTCTCGCTATCTTTTGCTGTTTTTCGGGGTGGGGGGTGGGTGGTGGGTGGTGGGCGGTGGGTGTTTGGGCGCTTGTGGATTTATTTATACTTTTTCCTGCAGCCTGTTCCATGTGAAAGTTTCAAAGCTGCTGCTGCTGCTGCTGCATGCCACAAATTGCATAGACGTGCGAATGTTGCAGCGATAGAGTGTCCAATGGCAAGGGGCAGCAGGCCGGTCACCTGTCCCTCGGTTCGACATTCATATTTCATGGCGCATGGCGCATGGGGCATGTGGCAGCCTGCTGCCGCCCCCCCTCCCCCTCCCCGAGGCAGGACAATGAGAGTGAAGTCTCCACTCCATTCGCAGTCCATAAATCCAGCAAATGAGGCAGTCCATCTTGTGGCAGCCTGCCGGACGATGGCCGGAGCGACGATAGTGCTAAGAGGCGAAGGATAATGGGGCAGCTTTCAAGGCCTGTCGAAAGCCATTTAGCCGAAAAGTAAATTGAAATTTTGTGCCCCCAAAAGGGGGGCAGAAGGAGGAGCAGAAATGTAGAGGGACGGAAATGCAGAGAGGCGTTGGATATTGTTCAATGGAGAGATTTTCTTTGCTTTTATCGAATATCGACAAAGATATTCCATCTAATGGTATCTAATGGTTCTGTCCAGGTCTCTAGCTCTACCCATTCCGATCTTTGGACACCCCTCGAGGAGCCTTCAATCATCCAATCAGTGGCCATAATTCCGTTCGCATGTCCATAAATCTCAGCCCCCCTCCCCCCCTATAGAACCCGGACCCCGACCCAGCCCAAGCCCAACCCATTCCGAAAACCCGACAAAACCTCCACTTAACCTCCATTTGCATGCCCGTTTCCATTCCCACAAGAAAAACATAAACATCTATTCCGAGATTTGGCATAAAACATGCGCCAAAAACTTATTAAGACGGAAAAATGTTGACAATTGACGGATTGGCAAGGGGGGGGGGGCAAGAAGAGGGAAGAGGGGTGGTGGAGAGGGGGGTAGAGGGGGTGCGGGAGCGCTAAAGTCTGTCAGTGGTTCAACAAGCGGTTTTTGTTTTTTTTTGCAAGCTCCCCCCCGTCCCCCGTCCATGCCCCATCCCCCCTTCCTGCTTTGGTCTCGTGTTTCGCTGTTTTGCGGTTTATCTGTCCCGCCTCTTCGCCACCCCCCTCCCCCCACACACAAATTGGTGTGTCTCCCCTCCGCCATCCGCCATCCACCATCCGTCGTCAGTCTTTGGGTGTCCCTCCCCCTCCCTGAGCCCCTCCCCCTCTCCAATTGGTTTTGCTGCCATTTTCAGTGACATTAATTTACAGTTTGACAAAACAAAAAACAAAAAAAAGGAACAACAAAACTCATTAAAGAAACATATGAAAAGATAAGCAACGAAACGACAGCAAAAGGCAAAAAAAGAACTTCTGGGGAGACTTTTGGGGGCAAATAATTTATGGAGAGGCTTTTTTTTTGTATGAAAAAAGGTTAGAAAAGGACAGGGATAACAGCTTTTCGCCTGAAATGTGCTGAGACGATCCATAGTTTGCATCAGAAGAGGTTTTTCCTAAGAAAAAGGAACTGTTCAGGATATGGAAAGGGTGGGAGGAGTTTTTGGAGGGGGGAGGGGGGGAGGGGGGGAGGGAGTCATGTAATTTGATCCGCACTTGATCAGATCTTGAATCGATCATAAATTATCAAGGAAATAAGGCATTGAATGGTTCATGCAAGAAAAGAAAGTTAAAATTCAATCGAAGCGGGAGGAGGGAGAGGGGGGAGAGGGAGCGAGGGAAGGGATAAGCAGGCATCTGGTCAGCTTTCATTCAGAGCCTCTTCTTTTCTTCCCGATTAACCCAAAAGGAAATTGCAGATAAGCTCCGACACACACGAACACGAACAAGCACGAACGAACACGAACACACACGACAGAGGGACGGCGAGACAGCGAGAGGCCCACATTATGCAATGATCTGTCCAGCGCTCGCTCTCCCGCTCTCCGCATTCCGTTCTGCCGCTGCCGCTGCCTCTGTCGCTGCCGCTGCTGCTGGCCTGCTCTTAGCATTCTCCGTCTCTGTCTGTCTCTGTGTGTGTGTCCAGTGGAAGGAAATGAGGTGAATGCCTTCTTAGCTCTTGGCTGGCGACAAACAAAACAGAAAACAGCAAAACCGAAGGGAAAGAGGAAGAGGAAGCGGAGGAAGAAGAGGGCCTGCCCAAAGTCCATAAGCCATGCGAAATCGATATATTTCAGGGACACCTCATCTCTCTCTCCCCCCCCCCCCCGCCCGCTCTGCTCCCCCCTCCTCCACTTTTATTTTGTTTCCTTCTTCTGCCTCCTTCCTTTTCGTTGAAGTGCATTGCGGTTTCCACAATTTTGTGCTCATTCAGGGTGTTGCCAGGGTATGTGCATCGCATGGGGTGCGGCACCAGCTCGCCCTCCCTTCGGGCACCTTTCCCTGCAGTGAATGTACCCTGAGAAGGGGAGGGGAGTGCGAGAGAGTGTCCGCTAGAGGGAGGGGGAGAGGCAGGCCAAGAATGCAAAAACTGACAACCCGCGTGGAGAGAGGGGGGAGAGGGAAGAGATGGAGAGCATGACTAGTTTTCGACTGCCTGCCGTGGCTTTCGGTGGGGTGGTGACTCACCCACAGAACATTTGCCGACGGCTTGCAGTATTTGTTGCCCTCTTCTTTTGCCTTTCCTGCATTTGTTTTTGCTTGCACGTGTGTGCGTGTGTGTGTGTGTGTGTGTGCGCTTAAGTGTTCTCTTTCTTGTGGTCTGGTTTTCTGGCCTGCCCCTGTGCTGTGGTCCTTCTCTGACACACGTGGAAGCCACATCAATCCATCGGGCGACACCCTGCCACAGCCAACGGAGCCAACGACTGGGGAATACCCTGCAGCAGCAGGAGGAAGGATACCCCCATTCAATCGATGATCCCCAGATCCCCCCCCGGCCCATCCATAGACACAAAAAGTAATACTTTCACAGCGACTCCACCAATGCTCCACAGACATTGGAAAAACTTGTTCTGCCCACCGCTTTTTTTTCCATCTTTTTTTTTTGTAGTTATCATCTCTCATCTTTTACCGCCTTTTTCCTCATCGTTGACTTTACCTTTTCTCAAGCTTTTCCAGAGAGTCTCTCCTGCCTGCCTGCTGAATGCCGCCTGCCTGCCTGCCCCTTGGGGCACTCAATTATCTGCACTTGTCACACACACAGAAACAATCCAGATGGTGGCTTTTGTGGCCCCGGGATAATGACGATCACTTAGCACATGATCCATTCATCTTTCCATTCCATCCATTCGGATAGGAGATCTCTCGAGGAGTGGCAGGGGGAGAGAGGGGCAGGGAGAGGCCTGATGATGATTAGCAGGCACTTTCATACGTTCATAAATTCTGAGCTTTATCTCTGATTTAAGACTAGAAAAAAAAACCAGAAGAAAATTGCGTAACGGAATTTCTTGGCAGGTTTTCTACCTCCCCCCTCCCTCTCCCCCTCCCCCCTCCCCGTGAAACGCTAATTGCTGGAGCTGCACATAAAGTGGGAAAATGTTGCAAGCCTCCTCGGCCGTGGGGGAGTGTGCGGTGGGGGTGGCGGGGGGGCAAACCAAATTATCGTTAAAATAAATGTACTTTTTTGTGGCTTTTGGCTAATGCAAATATATCCCCCACCCCACATACCCCTCCCCCCTCCAAAAAATGTTGCCAAAAAATTGCAATAATTGGGGTTCCCAAAAAGACAAAAACCAGGGGGGGAAAGCGATACTCGAACGATCCTCCAGCGATCGCTGCCACAATCCTCCTTCGATCCTCCATCGATTCTCCATCTGCTCCACTGTGGCCCCAAAATCGTATCGAATCGATCGATCGGATGGTCAAGCCCTTAGCCCGAGGCCCGACACTTGTTATTTATGGTAGGGGGAAGGGGGGAGGGGGGGGGGAGGGAGGGAGGGGCCTCTGTTTTTGGGAAAGCATCGAATCATTGATTGCATAAGTAGGACAGCAGAAGGCGTGGCCCTGGAATTTGGGTTAACAAAACAGAAAGGAGGGAGGAGGGGGGGGGGGAAGGAGGAGGAGGAGCTGCTGGTGGATCAGGAAGTGATTTATGCGAAGAAGAACTCTTGTTTTTGGGTCGGAGGGCGGTGGGGCATGCAGCAAATCTGTGACCCATTTAGGGGCACAAATCAACTCCCACACGAGGGGGAGGAAACAACAAATTCCCTCCGATTCCCGAAACCATTTAAATGTCACGAGAATGTCACACCGCAGCACAGATCGAAGTCGTCTGTGGCGGCGGTGGGAGGCGCCTCCTCCTGTGTTGCCTGTCACGCCCTCGTTGCACCTCCTCCATGCAGTGCGGCAGTGGCTGTGGATTCGGATTCGCTTTGGTTTCGTTTTCGTTTTAGGTGTGGAATGACACATTTTGTTGCACAGAAAAAGGGGGTGGGGTGGGGCTGGAGGTCCCGCGGATCGCTGGGCTGGCAAATTCCTTGGGGCGGGGAACTCATGATTATTTATAGACCTGCAAGTCTCGAAATATTTCCCGATGATGCCCCATAATCATCTCTCCTCCAAATGCTGTATCTTTGTATCTTTGCTGCACTTTGAACTTTGTTTTTGGGGATTTTCAAATCGATTCAAATACCGAATAAAACTAATCGAAAATTCTCGTCTCTTTTGCTTTTTAGGTGAGTGGAAAATATGGAAAAACTGAAGTGTACTTCCGCCTCCCCCCCTCGCCCTTGCGGACAGGTAAACGACATAACGTTAAGGCCATTTCCCCTCCGGATATGGGGGGGGAATGATAATCCATTTGATAAGACGATTATCGAGAATGGTAATCGTATGCAGATCCGTCTTTGGAGCGTAGGAAGGGCCCAACTTTCGGTGTAATTGCGGATGTCATCGAACAAAGCCCCAAAGGTGTGCGGCAGATGGCGATCTACACGGAATACGGAATTCAAACCACAAATAACCGGGTTTGTGGGGGAGTTGGAGTTGCGTTTCTTTTATTTGTATTTTTTTCGGCTGGAATTTGAGCGAAATTTCATTGAAAAATTCCAAAATTGTGCGTGGGAGGTGGCTCCGATTTGGTTTTCGGTTTGGTTTTTGGGTTTCATTCAAAGTCGTCCGTCCATTTGTAGACGGACTTTGTTTTGTTCACCTTTTTCTTGCCCATCAGCGTGACGGGGGTCCTGTAGGGGTCGGGGGGCAGGCGGAGGCGCCGGCGCTGCTTCACCTCCCCGGCGAGGTCCTTGTAGACCCTGCGGCGGTCCCTGGCCATGCGGCGCCACATGTCGCGGGCGACGCGCTGCAGCACCACCAGGTCCTTGAAGCTCAGCCTGCGGTTGTGTACGGGGAACTCGTCCTCCAGCCGCCCCCCGCGCCACTCCTGGTCGAGCTTCATCTTGTAGTAGGCCTCGTACATCTCGCGCACGAAGTTCTGGAAGCCCGAGGTCTCGCCGTGGTTCACCGTCTCGCGGTGCGCCACATGCTGCAGGGTGCTGCCCGTGAAGGCCACCCTCCGGCGCCGGCTGCTGCGGTGCGAGGCCTTCGTGGGCCACACCGTGGTGGTGGGCACCCGCATATGGATCTGTGTCTGGGGGTAGGTCCACGCCGGTGCCTCTGGCGGTGCCGCTGGCGGCTCCGCTGGCAGCTCCGTTGGCGGATCTTCTGGCAAAGATTCCGCGGAGATGCTGGCACTCGGCGGAGGACCCAGCACGGCGTCGAACATGTGCCAGGCCCTCGACCAGATGCTCGCCATTTTTCCAAAGAGAGAACACAAACGATGCTGACTGCGGCAACAGCGCCTCCTTTGCTGCCCCCCAAAACTCCCTTCAAAAAGATAAATACAATAACAGAGTCATGGCTGACTGGATGGATTCGGGGGGAGGGCTAAGGGATCGTTGAAGCGATGTCCAGCTAAAAGACTGGCAATCGAGGGATCGAGGGATCTGCCCCAGATGATAGATCACTGTTTGGAGCCTTTATCCCCCGAGTTTTTTAAATTGTAGGGTTCTTAAATGATCTTCTAATGATCTAGGGATCCCCCTAACGATCTGCAATACAGAAATTCCCCGGAAAACAAGAAATCTCTGCGTTCAAAGTGCACCCATCCCCCCATCCTCCCTTGCCCCCATCCCCCCCGTTTATTTCAACTATTTATCAACCGAAGTAATCCCTTCACCTTGCCGGCCCTGAAGTTTCCCATTAAATTAATTAGAGATCATTAGAGAGCGTCCCCCTCCCCCTCTCTAGTGCCCTGGTGCCCTGTTGCTCTCCGATCTCTGATCTCTGATCTTTCAGGGCGTGTCAGGGTCGTCGTCGGTTATGAAATTTCATTTCAAATCGTTTATCAAAGTCGCATTTTGTTGGGATTACACGGACTCCGTGGACTCCGTGGACTCCATGAGGGTGGGGTCCAGGTGGGGCAGGTCGTTGACCCACTAAGCCACAGAGGCAAATGTAAGCCACCTCCAAGACGGGGAATCGAGCTCTTGGACTCCAAGATCGAGTGGAGCCACCACCTGAACAAATTGTGTCCACATTTTATTTGCAGTTTTTTCTGCATTGCAGAGTGGCGTGGAGTCTAGAGGGGAGTCGAGTGGAGTGGAGTCGAGTGGAGTGTCGTTTTCCATTTGCATTTTCATTAATTTTCCTGCCGTTTGTGGGGCATACCCTTCCCAGGGGGCGATGGGTAAAGCGAAGCATTTGCCGACTCCAAAAAAGGTTTTCATTGCTTAATTTTCTAGATTTTTGGGTGGGAAAATAGAAAGAAAGGAAAAATGTAGCCACGAACCGAATCGAGGGTATCAAATGCTTCGATTCCCATTTGGGCAGTGGCTCTGTTGTTTGTCTTTTGATGGCGTCGCCTAGACGGCTCGAGGATGCTCTGTCTCCCTCTCTCTCGCTCCCTCTCCCCGTCTCTTGTGGCTCCTTCCTCTTCTCTTCTTTGAGCCAGCGCTTGGGGGGGAGTGGGGAGGGGGGTTAGGTGGGTAGGTGGGGGGTAGATCATTGGGAATTGACAGCCGCCGTTCGTTTTGCTTCCTTGTTTGCCAATTGCATCGCCAAAACGACGCTTGAAATGCATTTGCATGAGGCCTCCACGGAGGAATGATGGAAGTGGGTGGTGGGAGGGGGGAGGGGGGGAGGGAGAGTGGGAGCAGCAGGAGACGGAGACGGAGACGGAGACTCTGTTGGCTAGACAGACACTCACTCAATCATTCATTCATTCAGGCATTCATTCCGTTGTTCATTCAATCATTTGCCTTCCTTCCTCAACCTCCCCCTACCCCTCCCCCACCCCCCCAACCCCTGTTCGCTGATTCATTTATTTGCCTTCTTTTTCTTCCCCCCTTTTGGCGTGTGCTCCCCCCTACCCCCTCCCCCCACCCGTTGCCCTGCTGCTGCGCGTCTCATTCATTCAAATTTTTCGTAACTGTTTCTTTTTTTCTTCTTTTTTTCTTCTCGTCTGTCTGGCAATTTGACATTTTCTGTTAGCTCTCCTCCTGCCCCCTCTCCCCCCCTTTTAGGTGTGTTTCCAGAGTTCCAGAGTGTGTGGCACCCCCAGTGGAAAATGTCTGTCATGTCTTTCGGTTTACAGCAATAAATTTGCTAAAAACAATTTAATATGATTTTCAGGATTTGTGGATTGGGGACTGGGGATTGGGGATTGGGGCGGCCACTCCTTTCGGAACAGAAATCAAAGAAAATCAAAGAAAATCACTGAAAACCCTGGGAACACTCAATCGCCGAACAGAATGATGTCAGAACTTTTGTCGTGCCCCCCCTAAAGCCCTGTACAACCGCCCTCCCCCCCCGCCCCCTCCCTGAAAATGGAACAAACAAATGGCGATATGTTGACAGCGAGCGCTCCCTCCCTCCCTCCGCCCCTGGGTCCGTCGCTGATGGAGGATGAGGGGGCGGAAAGCGTAATTGAGGCAGGGACCAGCAGGGGGTTAACAAGGGAAGGGGGCAGTAGTTCGGAGAGAGGGAGAGGCAGCCCGCATATCGTTTGCTCGAGCTAAAAGTCACCACAAGGGAAGTACAGTCCCCCCCCCCCGTCCCCCCTCGTCCACCCTTCCGTTCTGCGGGCGGAGTATTTATAGGAATTGTTCGGGAGATTAACGAAAGGAATTGAATTACTCACAGAAATGATGCATGCAACTGGTTTCCAGTGGATCGCAAAATAAATGAATTTCTTCAAGGGGAGATGCCCGTTCTTAGGCACGAAAATTGCCTAAATTTCAGTATTCCGCAAACGCTTTTTGGTAGATTTTATTTGTACCTAAATTAAGTAATTTATTTCATTTGTATTTCATTAAAAATATTTCAAAATGTCGGCTACCAAAGAACCCGCTCCCGGCAGTTTCTACAAGCAACAAAAATTCTTAAGATAAATGACATTTGAAAGGTCCGATTTTTACAGAAAAACCTGTGAAAACTTCCTGATTAAAATTTAGTAGTTGAAGAAGAGTTGAAATATAAGAGTACGAAGGATCGCTCAAGGGATCTTTCTACTGCCAAAAAGATGCGAAAAACAGTTGATGGATGAATGATGGATCGTTGAAGAGGAGGAATTTTGGGGGGAATGGGGTTTGGTTTTTGTTGGGCTCCTAAGGGCCCATCCATTGCGGAAAACTGTATAAAATTATCGTATAATTCCATATTTTAGCAGGGGGAGGGATGCCGCGTCTTTACTTAAAAAAAAGTGATGCAAAAGCCGTTGGAAAAAGATTTCTCAAAATTAGCAAACAATAAAAAAAAAACAGAAGATAATAAAATGCATTTTTGGTCCAGATTCCCATAAAAGTGATATGGAAAAAACACGACTGTCTGTTGCAACCCCTCTGCCTCAGTCCCCTCTCTGCCTTAGTCCCCCCTCTCTGCCTCAGTCCCCCTCTCTGCCACAGTCCGCTCCTCTCTGCCACATTGTGCGTGCCAGTGGATCGTAGACTTAAAGGAAGAGACTTTTGCCTCTGCCTCTGCCACTCCCCTCCCCCCCTCCCCATCCTCTCGCTGTCACCCCCTCTGACTAACCAACTGACATAATTCCCAAGGAAAATGTTAAATGCATTAACAAAAGCAACAACAACAACAGTTATGTCTCAATTATTACCCCCAAAACCAGTTTACAGCTGCAAAAAACAAAACAAGAAAAAAAAAAGACACCAGAGGAAAAAGACCGTCAAAAGAAAACTTAAATTAAACTTTAAGAAGCAGCAAAACAATTTCCATTACACAAACAACAACAACAACGAACGAAAGAAACAAAAAAGAAACGAAGTGCTGATACCCTTTCGGCGATGGATTAGATCAGATATGAGGTATTCCTCCTCGAAACCTTGAAAAACAAGTAGAAGAAGTCCATCGGCAGAGTAAAGTAAAGATTACAGAAGTTTTTCATCCGAAAAGTATATTTTCTTTCGACTCTTGGGCACTTTTTCGATGCTGATGATCTGTGGGTGAGCCACATCGAGAAGGAAGTTTAGTATTTTCCATTACAAAAACAACAGCAACACCGAAAGGGAGGGTAAGAAGGGTTTGATACCCTTTAGGGGGGCATGATAGACGATTTTCCTGCACCTTATTCTCCTCGAAACCCTCTTCGACTCCATGGATGATGTTTTGGTTGGGGATTTCCAAAAATCTGTTGAAAAAGTCGCTATACCTCCTCCTGGAAAAGGGTATGGGAAAAACAATAACAATTTCTGCCAACAATGTGGAAAAATTGCAACAAATAAAAAAAAAAGCGCGGAGAGGGAAAAACCTCCACGCAATGCAGTTTTTCCTGCTTCCCATGGCCGAAAAAAAAACCCCAACATGTTTTCTATAAATTAATTTCCTTTTTGTGAAAAGCATGAAAAAGCATGGGAAAAGTCCAAGGATGCAAATTGTTTGGAAAGAGCAAAAACCCCAAGAAGAGGATGTTTTTAGAGGCAAAAAAAAAGGGGAAAAGCAGAAAGCAAAGGAGGTTTCCATAGGGTTTTGCGGCCAAAGAAAGGAGCTTTTTTTTTTAGGGTTTTTTACTGTCCAAAATGGGAAAGCCTTTAACCTCGAGTCGCAGGCGGGGGAAAAGTGCCTCTTCTTTGAAGAGCAACGAAAAACCCACGCACTGTTGACGGCCTTAATGGAGACATTAAAAAGGGGCTTCCCCCCTCCATCGCACTCTCTGTTGCGCTGTTGTGGCGCCTCAATTGCTTTTAATGGTCACTTGTGGCACTCTACTTCCCCTTCCTATGTCGGTGTCGTCCACTGCACTTTCCTATCGCTTGAAACTGTCGCAACTTTGTTAAAGTTTTTATTTATGTTTGTTGGGGGCTCCCCGCCATTGGGGGCCTTTATTTGTCGTCTGCTTCTCTCATTGAGCACTCGCACGCACGCCCACGTTTCGTCGTTCCTCCACTGCCTCTTTGCCTCTTCCATGCGTGTCTGCCGCTTTTCATAGGCTATTAAATGTTGCACTATAAAGTTCTCCCTTCGACTGGATGGATGGCTGTCAGCGGTGCGTGGAATGGAGCTCTCCAAAGGTCGATTGGGGCTGTATTACACTTGGAAACACTTGGATATGACGCGTCAATGTTCCTTTGGGGATCTGTATCAATTGGAATCTATTGATATGCATGTAGAAATTATCGAACCAACAATAAATTGGAGAATCTGTGAGGAAAAAGCGCAGGTGAATGAAGAATGCTAGGAAAAAGACTATAAAATTATAGATAGAAAGGCAGAGGCCAAAGAATACTTGAAAACTACTAAGAAAATACTAAAAAGAATACTAGAAAATACAAAAAAATACTAGAAAAATGCTAAAAGAGTACTACAAATATTAGACAAATACTAAAAGAAGCCAAAAGGAATTTCAAAGAATACTAGAAAAATACCTTAAAGAATACTAAAAAAATACTTAAAAGAATAGTAGAAGAATACTAGAAGAATACTTAAAAGAATAGTAGAAGAATACTAGAAAAACACTACAAAGTAGAAAAGAGAGTACTATAAAAATACTTAACGAAATACTACACAAATACCATTTTAAATAATACTAGAGAACTACTCAAAAAGTTCTACCAAAGAATACCAAAAAAAATACTAAAATGAGCAAGATACTAAATATAACCAAAAGAATACCAGAGAAATATTAAAATAATACTAGCAAAATACTGAAAAGGAAACCAGGAGAAAACTAAAAAAATATAAAAATATTTTAAAATACTAGCAAAATATTTAATAATACTAGAAAAATACTTAAAGGAATACCAGGAGAATAAGTTGAAAAAGAGAATACTAGACGAATACTAGACATATTCCAAGCAGAGTACCAGAAAAATACTTAAATGAGAACTTGCTTAGATGTCCTACATGCATCTCCCATAATACTACCTCTTTCATAAATACATCTCTTACAAATAGTACAGATATCTTTTGGTAAATAAACACAACTCTTGATCGGTGCCTACGTCCCTTAAAACCCCTCGATATGCGCGGAAACCTGCTGTTATATCCATATTTAATCTATTTCTTATTTACTTTCCTGCATTAAGAAATATCTTCCGTCGAATTCAACCACAAACTGAGCTACAAAGCAATCTATTGCATCTATCCATTGGAATCGATATTTCGATATTTAATATGGGATCGACACGGGCCCCACCGACCCCACCCTCCATTCGGGGGAATTTCAGGGTCGTTCCGCTTATGCCGTCCGTCCAATGCTCTTGGCACGCAATTAGCATTTGAAATTGAATTGAGTTTTCCTCGTATGCTTGAGAGGTCTGTCTGTGGGTCTCGTCTGGTCTATTGCTTGGCCAACAACTCTCTGGTTTTTGTTGTCATTTGAATATTTCATTACCAAAGTCAAGCCATGATAAGGCACCAGCACGCGGGCAGGGGGAGGGGCTTTAATGGTTTTGGCTTTGAGCCAGAGACCATTTTTTCAAAGGTCTTTCAACCGAAATGACTTTGGTGGGTAGTCTTCTGACCAGATAGACGTGATAATGGAGGTTGATGCGGCACAGAAGCCGCAGTGAAGCGTTGGAAAGACTTCCAGCCAAAATTTCACTCGAAAAGTTTGCCAGAAATGTGCTGGAGATTTCTGAAGAATTTTGTAGGGTCTCTCAGGGTGCGCCAGGGTATATATCATCGTGATGGGATACCCAAACGGAATCGCGGCAGCAGCAGCAGCAGCAACCTGTTCCAACCAAAAGTAAACCAAATCCATTCATCAACCTGCCTGCCACACACGCCTCCTTCTCTTGCGCCTCCTCGGGTCTCGCGTACACCGAGCATGAGGTACCTGTCTGCCCACAAGAGCTCACTCCATTCCACTCCTCAGCACTCCCCATCATGCGCCATCACTCCACTTGCCACAACGTGCGCTGCACGCACTTCCCATCAGAGATTACGAACAGAAGAAAAAAAATATATACGGCCCAAAGACAGATAATAAAAACCAACTTTCCAATTGACCCAGTTAACACTCCCCGACACTTCGGGACTTGCTTAATCTGCTTGCTGCCGCTGCTGCGAAATGGAACACCATATATTTTTTTGTGGGGTAACCCTTATCGAAAGGTGAGGGGGGCGGGGAGCCTTATAAATCTTGCAGAAGAAAGATTTCCCCATGGTCGGGAACTGCAACTGGAACCAACAATTAATTAGACAGACACGCGAGACAAATGAATGAATGAATGAACGAATGAACGAATGATAAGTTTATCAAGTGAAGATCATGCGGAGAAAGATTCGTTTGTTGCATCATTAGCACTTGACGGGGCAGACTGGTGGAGTCTATTGTTTTTGTTTTGCTTTTTTGGGCACTGAATAAATCAGATTAGGTAACTGTGACAATGAATGTGTGGCGGTAACTGTTGAGTGAAGGGAACAAATAAAGATGGAAAGGGAGTTCGGGTAGAGCGGGAAAGAAGCCAAGCTGGGGAAGCGGATTAGAAGAATGCTAAGTGTGTACTGTGGAGGAGCATAACAAAAGAATTGTAGATGGGTACTTGAAGAATTCTGTAGAAATTACTAAAAATAAATTGATGAAAAAAATAATAACATATTAAATGAAGACTAAAAATTATACAAAATGAAATTCTAGAAAAAATACTAAATGAAAGACAGAATTAAATACTAAATAAATACCGAATTAAATACTAAATAAATACTGAATTAAATACCAAATAGATACTGAATTAAATACTAAATAAAATACAAAATCTACTGAATAAACTTCTAAAAACTAATACAAAATTCGAAAAATACTAAGTTAAATATAAAAATAAATCAAATAGAATTATTTTTTAAAAATACCAAAATAGAAATAATACTAAAAAATGCTCCAAAATTGTTTCAAGAAAACCAAAAACTCCAAACACTAAAATAACACCAGAAAGAATACTAGAATGCCATAAAAATACTAAAAAGTTCCTAAGTAATCCCAGAAGAACAGTGGAGGAGCACTGAAAGAGGAATAGAAACATAATACTAGAAAAATACTAAAAGCGTTCTATCGGAATACAAGAAAATAAAAAGTACTTGAAACCCAGAAGGGGGACACTGGAAAGAGGAAAGAAAGAAAGTGCGTAGAGAAAGGGGAACACCCCTAGAATGAGAGGCAAAGAAGGAAAAGGGGATAAGCTTTCAACCGCTGAATATTCAAAGAATACGAGAATATTTTGGGTATTTGGGTATTCCAAATAAAGTAATTAAAGTTCTGCCTCGAATCACGACCCAACGCTGCACACCCCACACCCCTCCAGCACCCCACTCTCTATCGATTACAAATCAAATTCTAATTGAAAGAAAAGGGCGGTGGTGGCACTCTCCATCTCCCCCCCTCCTCAATATCGTAGTATTGTTACCGTTAGGCAAACACCGATGATGATGCATTTGAGGGGAACAAAAAGGTACGCAGGGGTATCCATGACTGCATTTACACTCCCAAAATATCGCTGAGTAATGGTGTAATGGTGCAATGGAGAGAGAGGGGGGGAAGACGCCGCGACACACCTCGGGACCACCCTCCAACTCCGCCCATATTAAAGCGTGTAATTAGTTTTGAATAGATATCTCTCCCCCTCTTTCGCTGGAAGAACGACTCGGACTGAGTGATGGACGTGTGGGAGGTTGGGGGTCAAGTTCATGTGGACTCCTAGACGACTTAGACGACGACCCCACTCCCCATTTCCATGGCAATAGATGGATAGAATATTTCAATGTTTATCCGACGAGGCGAGGCAGAATTTTCCCCCCTCCCCGAAGCTAAAATCAATAGAAATTAGTCGACACCCACTGACAATGCACTTCTTGCAGGCCTCCCCAGAAAGAGGGTGCAAGAGGGTGCAAGGGGGGGGGGTGTTCTCTCTGGGAGTTGCAGTGCAACTTTCCGCCCAGCTGCTGTCAGGCTTATGACATTTGAGCTGGGCGGAACAGAGGGGGTGGGAAGCTCACTGGAGAGGAGAAAGAAGCGAAGAGACAAGCTCATGCACACCGCATGACTTTGACTTTGATTAAATGGGGATTTTCCCGGGCAAAGGACTCCTGGGAACGACATGTGTGTCTCTGTGTGGAAACCATTCAAGTTTTATTTGGGGAAAACCTACAATGGCCAGCAGAGTGGCGGGAGGGGGGAGGAGAATGTGTGCATATCTTGTTTGCATATTCAAACAACATTCGATAAGGCCTGAGGTTAAGGGGCAGAAACGGGGACATGGAACGCCCCGGAAATGGAAGAGATCCGCGCCAATGGGAACAGTGGAAATGGATTCAGAGAAAAGGGAACAATGGCAATGAAGAACCAATGAAATGGGAACAGAGGAAGGTCTATTTTGATATCTTTGAGATCCCTTGAGATGAAGAACGATATAGCCAAGGATATGGCCAGCCTTTCGTCTAGCCAAGGGACACTCCCGATCAAAATTAGTTGGGCTTTAGGCCAAGTTATGGGTTCAGGACCCTCTTTCAGCGCTTAACAGGCCCCAACTCTTCAGATCTTTCAGATGTTTTCCCATGGAAATTCCATCGGTTTCAAGTTCGTTCCAATCAAAGAGACCTCCTGGGTTTCCCTTCGTCCTCTGGGGAAATCAATTCCTAGATAAATTTGATTAATTGCCAAGCATTTGCTGATCATTTGCCGTTGATTTTCTGATCATCGGTGGCATCTGAAGGCTTGTTTATCATTTGTCTGGCACTCGTCTGTGCCTGTGGTCCCAAAGGGTCTGCTGTGTCGCTCCTCCTGCCGCCTGCCACTGCAACAATCAACCAAATTAATTAAAATTGCTATTGCAACGGAGGCCACAGCGGTAGCTGCAGCAGAGTTCCAGCTGGAGTGGCAGCGTGGCAGTTGCAGCATCACGTCATGTCGCTTAAAAACGTCATTAACATTAACATTAACCTAAAGCTCTCCTCAAACAACAGGCGGACTTTTCACCTTGGCAAACAGAGATGGAGATGGAGACGGCAGCGGAGCCGGAGGGGGGGGGGGGGAAGGAGGGGAGACGGGCGATTCAGACAGCAATTTTCGCAAACGAGACAGAAATCAGACTCATTAAAGCTGCCACAGAGAGAGTCCAATGAAATGGAAATGAAAATAAGAGCCAGGGAAAAGCAGCAGCAGGAGGAGGGGGAGGAGGAGGGAGAAGGAGGAGGGCGGAGGAGGAGGATTTGCAGTCGAAAAATCAATGCGGGTGTCTGCCACACAGCCACACAGCCTCTGTCCTGTCTCCTCCATTCACTTGTCGCTGACTGGCGCGCTGAAACAGAAGCAGCCGGAGCAAAAGTGCATTGCATAGAGTGTGGCATGCAACAGCAGCATCGGCGGTAGGCAGTAGGCAGCCGGCAGTGGGCAGTGGGCGATGGCTACTGTCTCCGCCTCCGCAACGGCGCTACGCTGCAGCTCCGCCTCGCTCGTTTCTCTGTTAAAAACAAATGTGAAATGTAAATTTTCATGTCTCTTCAAGAAATGAAATGAAAATTTATACATCATGTAATTTCGCTTCCACCCACACACACACCCACCCACACACACACACACAGACACACACACATACAGCCGCGAATGTTATCCCTGGCGCCAGTGTGACCGTCCATAAAAATAAAATACTGAAATGTCATATTCGGACTTTGGATGTTTTTCGAGAAAAGAGAAAATCTCCAACTGTCTTTCTCTCCCTCTCTCTCTCCCGCGATTGCCATGGATTCTGTTCGCACATTTGACTCAGATTTCCCCGCACAACCTTAATTTCTTTTGGTGATTCTTCAATTTTCACCGGCCATGGATTTGCCAGCATTTTCCGGCCGTCCGTCTTGTCCTCGTCTTCTTTTGGCCACAAAATTTCACCCATCAGCCCCGCAAAAACAAAAACAAAAACCAAAAAAGACTCTTGACAAATTAATAAAAAACCCACTTGTCAGGTGGCTTTCCGCGTAGGAAAGGAACCTCGCGGCGACTCATTCACTCATTTCGGTGATGGTGCCACAGGTTGCACATGCAACAGACGGACAGACCGACAGACGGACGGACAGAAAGTCTCTGGTGGCTGGTTGATCTTTTGCAAATTGCATTCTTAATGGAGATTGTCCCGGCCAGCCGTGCCCCAGGGGCTGCAAGTGCGAAATGCAAATGACTTGGGCAGTGCCACATGCGGCAAATGCTTGAAAATGGTTGCAAATGGTCGAAAGGAGGCATTTCGAGAGTTGTTTGTGCGAAATGTTAGGTGCAATGTTGCCAAATTTCACAAAGAATGCTGCAAGGAAGAAGGGGGAAAAAAGGTCCAACAAATTTCATGAAAAGCAACGAATTTCTAGGGAAACCTAGAACTATGTCAAGAGAGAGCACTGTGGAGAAGTCTTAGATGAAAAACTCACTGCGCGGTTGCCAAACTTCACAAAAAAGAGCTTAATGTTGAGGAAAGAATGGAAAATCAGGGAAATTTTAATAAAGCTTAGCTTGTTCTTTTGTTAAAACCTTGTCAATGGTGAACTGTTATCAATTAGAGAGAAATTCTGACTGCAACGTTGCCAAATTTCACTCGAAAGCAACGAAATTTATGCAGACAACGAAAAATACTGAAAATGTAACTAATTTTAATGGAATTTTTAAGGACTACTGCCCTTGGATTGATGTTTTTAGGTTTCCCTTCGTAGCTCGAGTAATTTTTCCCTCCATTGTGGCCAATTTCTAGGGGTATGAAGTGCCTTTTCAATGGAACGCAGCGATGCCGATTCTCTCTCATTTGAGGCATTGGCCTGGCCCATACATCCATTCATTCCCACTCCCCCTCCCCAGCATATCTCGAGTGTCATTAAGTGCAATTTGAAATACTTTCAATCGGAATACCGGCCGCCCTCGCATGCACAAAACTTTGGCTGGCATTTTCTCTGGCTGTTTGGCTGTTGTCTGATTTATGACCATTTAATTACCATTAAAAGAAATGGCAAAAAATGAAAGATTAACAATGCAAATTGCCAGAGAGAAAGACACGAGACATAGAAAGACAGACAGACAGAGAGACAGAGCAAGAGAGCGGGACAGCGGTAGAGAGAGGGGAAAAAATCAAGTGCCTGAAACGCCATCTAACGGGCAGGTCGTTGAACGTTCGCTTTGGGGCATGGCAGCATGCCTTGTGGTTGCACAACCATAAAAATACTGACAAAAAATACCGGAGAAAAAAAACCGTTATGATACTCGAGTCTTGTCCATTCAGAGACGAGAAGTCTCTTGAACGTTCATCTGTGATGCATTAGGAAAAAATACCAGAAAATACTGTAAAGAATACCAGAAAATACTGACATAATACCAAATTTTATGCCAGAAAGTACTGCAATAGTACACAAAAAATACCAGAAAAATACTGAAATAATACTAGAAAATACTGAAATAATGTCTAAACTTAAACAGCATAATAATTGAGAAAATACTAAAATAGTACCAAAAAATACGGAAATAATACTTAAACTAGGCCAGAAAGTACTAAAATAATATGTTGAAAATATCGAAATAATACTAAAATAATAACAGGAAATTACTAAAAATATATTTAAAAAATAGTAATAAAAATGGTTAAAAAACCTCCGAAAATACTTTAAATGTACTAAAAGTACTGAAAAAAATACTATAAGAGTTGTCATTAATTTTTGCATAATCATTAAAGTCGAATGTTGTTTTTTGTTTTTGGTTTTGGCTTAAAAATGTGTTAAATGTTTGGTATAGTATTTATGGGCTCGGGCCACGCCTCATAACCCGCAGGCCTCGTGCCGCATGCCCCACCTCCGCCATGCACCCCTTTCGAACGCCTCCGTCAACGACTGGGTAGCCAGACACAAGTGCCGCTAATTAAAATTCAACGTTTCAGCGTCTCCACCCGTCCGCCGCCCCCTGCCTGCCTTTTCTTTTTTTCGACTAATTTTCGGGGGTAACAAACAGCGGCAACAACAAGTCCAAAACAAAACAAACGTCACTGCCGCCGGCTTGCTGTAAACTTGGCTTAAACACGCGATGGCCGCGAATTTTTTTAGCAGCCCACAAAAAATGCTTGAGGGGAAAAGCAAGAGACAGAATTCTGGCTATTGGTGGGTCGAGGGTTTAGATGCCTTTTCAAAAGTCTTAAAAACGTAGCTCCAAGCTTCATTGTTTCAGGGATGGCCATTGACGATGATTCTATGCCATAGAATATGCTTGCCGAACCTCTGCTGAAACCCCGAATACCCGGCCACTTGAAGGGTATACGAAAACTGTAGCACGCTTGCATGTCAGAAGACCATAAAAATGAAACTGCGGACGGGACAGAACGGAACAGAACAGGGTCTAGGCGGCAGGGCAGCATTGACATTCAGGAAGGACACATGTGGCTGGCCTCTGGGGAGCTCCAGAGACTGGAAATAGAAATACTGTTTGTCCAGCTGTTGGCTGGAGAGAGAAAGGCCAGGGGGGAGACTTTGAGGGAGTGTAAAGTGACCCAAATTGAGTGGTGACCCATGGGAAACCCCGACAGATTTCACCGAACCCCGAAAAACCCAATCAACTCGAAGCCATCTGAAGTTCAGGTTCAGGTTCAGGTGCGCAGAGGTGTTGGAGGTGCGCAGAGGTGCACTCGTATTCGTATTCGTATTCATATTCATAGCTTAACCCCCATAATCATGGCAATAATCACAAGATTAGCCCATTCGTAAGTTACACTTTCGGCTCTCGACCGATGCTTTTTCACTCTCTGAATGAATTGTGAAAGTGCTGAGAGTGAGATATGAATGTATCTGCCAGATGCATTATATTCGTATGAATATGCACCTTTTTTTTCGGCACGTACACAAAGAGAGCTACGAATTGCGTTTGCCTTGAAGATCAGACAATGAGATCTTTTGGTGGGACGTTGAACGGGGAGCGGGGAGAGGGGCTCTCGGAGGATGGAGGATTTTGTAAGACACCTGAGGCACCGTCGTCGTCGTCGTCGGCGTCGTCGGCGGCCGTTGCATGTCATTTTCTGACGGTATCTCAATAATTCATACGCAATTGTATTGAACAATAAATTAATCACACGAACAACAAGCTGCCCCGAAAGAAAAGCAAACCAAGAGCCACCACACACACGGGAGACGGGGGATTTACCCCCATCCGCGCCGGATAAACGTAATATAAAACAATGAGTGGAGAGCGGAGATGACGGCGTGACACGAGACGAAGAGGAGGCTCGAGTGGAGAGTGGTTCCTGAGGTTCTTGGAGATGCGAAGAGAATAGAATGGATAATAGACCATCGAGAGAGTATCTGAGTACTCGCTACTCGCTGCCGTTTCCTCATGCTGTCATCTCTTTCCCCTAGAATCTGTTCTCGCTGTTATATCTCGCTATCATCTATCACTGCTATCATCTGTTTTCGCTATCACATCTGTTCTCGCTAACATCTGTTCTCGCTATCATCTGTTCTCGCTTTTATCTGTTCTCGCTAACATCTGTTCTCGCTAGCAACTCGTCTGTTTCTCTGCTTCCTCTCGTTGACAGCTTCTCTCGCTGTCATGTCTGGTCGCTATCCTTTCCTCTAGACTCGCTATCATCTCTCGCTTCTCGCTATCATCTCTCGCTTCTCGCTATCATCTCTCGCTTCTCGAGGCACACGGGCTCTCAACTGGAGGACTCACGCCACCATCTCGAGGCGTCTGCAGCGCCGCGAAACAGATGGACATTTGGCAGAAATGAATAAATATTTATATTGCAAACAACACGATCGGGCCGAGAAATGTCGGTGGAAATTAAAAGAGCAATTTTCCAATCGAAACAAAAGAGGAAAAATAGTGGTGCAGCAGGAGGTGGCATGCACCATGGCACCATGGCACCAAAGGAAGCAAAGATCAAACAAAGATCGAACGTGTTTTGGGTGCAAAAGTCAATTAATCATTAGAGAGAAACAAAAAGCGATTCCATGTTGCATGTTGCATGTCTCTCGCTCTCCATTTCGCTGTTGCTGTTTTCTGTCGCTGTTCCTCTGATGAGGAGGCACACAGGAAACATTTTTGTGTGGCCAAAGTAAAAGTCCAGGCAGTCGGCATTCAGCGCCTGTGCCTGAGCCTGTGACAATGGCAAAGTTGTGCATTTTCCACAATTAACGAACATTTTCCAGATGCCAGGAACACGCTCCTAGCTCCTGGCTCCTGCGATTCTCCTCTCTGTGGAAATTCCAACAAGTATCTCAATTTCAATGATGTCTCTGTGGTGGGCACCCCTGATGGAGCTCCGACTTCGACTCCGACTCTGCTGTAAAACTTGTTTGTTCCGCAGTGCGTTTGATGCCTTTTTAATTGCTCGACTACTTTGTGTCTCTGTGTCGCTGTGTATCTGCGACTCTGGCTCCCCTTTATGGCCAGCAATCAGAGCAACAACTGCCGATACACACACGTACACCTGTGTACTCGTATCTAGGGTGCCCGTGCCCCCCACCTTTGAGGCTCGGACTCGAGAGTCGGTCAAAACCAGAGCCACAACTCACATATCAAGTTGTGGATGCAAACGTAGACGTGGAGAGGAGTTTACATAATCGACAGCCAAGCGACCTAAATGTCGAGCCTAAAAATCATAAAGAAATAAAACTGGATACTGAGCGATGGGAGATGACGATTTTGAGGTCTCAAGTTTGCCAAAAGATTGCAAAAAGATGGCCTAAAATGCGAAGATCAGAGATGGAAAACGTAACAAATAGGCCTCCAAAGGTGGGCCCAGATTACGCCTAAAGATCCCCCAAAGGATAGATGGGAAGATCTCTCCGAAGATATTGTATCCTAAAAGATTTATTCAATCGAATACGCGTCACAGTAAAATGTGAAGATCACCACTCGGACAAAGATCACATTGATTCCTATGACTCTGTAACTTAAAGATGACAACCAATAGATTCTATGATCACTGAAGCTTGACCCTAAAGGTTTATTCAATCAGTCAAACAATAAAGATCTTCAGTGGGCCATGAAGGGTGAAGATCATTTCTAAAGCAAACTCAAAAGAGACATCTATGAATCAGAGATCAGCTCATCAATGAAGAACCACAAGAAATGGAGCTAAAGATCACCTGAAAACAATGATCAAATGCCAATGAAGATCACAGGAGATGCAAGCTAGAGATCGCTTAAAATATGACCTGCGAAGGTTCAAGATCCAAATGGAGACCTCAATCAAGCGAAGAAACGAAACGATCGTTTGGTGTCAATAAAGATCGCCAATAAATCAAGCAGTGCAAGAACTTGCAGATCAGATTGAGAATGAAACCCCTCCGTTCAGTGAAGAGTGCTCGAAGCAATGATCATTAGTTTGACTGCAGCCCGAAGATCAGTTGAAGATTGGAAACACGAGTGGAGAGACACGACTGTCATTCAGTGTCAATGTTGTGTGTCAATTCGATTCTCCTAGACCCAATTGATTGTATCTTAATGCGAAAGACCACTTCAGATCACCGCTAACTGGATGGCACATCTGTTTGCCGCCGATCGAGCGATGCTATCTCTCGGCTGAAGGTCACTTTGGGGCATCATTAAGTCCCTGGGTTGGCCATAAGGAGACGACTGGAGCCCACTCGAAGATCGCTCCAATCAACAATCAACAATCAACAACAATCACTTGTGAACCTTTCACACTTTGGAAAAGCAATCGAAGAGCAATGAAAACGAAAGTGCACCGATGCGATCCATGCGATCCATGCCGGCCAAAACAAATACAAATCTCAGCTCTAATTGTTTGGATTGTCTTTCTTTATGGCCGCCTGCTTGTGTCGCAGCTTGATGTGATTTTAATTGAGTTGCGAATAAAAATAAAGCTGTAAACATATCAATTACCACGGCGCCCAAAGCATAAGTTTTGCCCCAATTATCGGAAAACACAGACATTACAGTGCTATACAAACATATATATATATATATATTGTGTGTATGTGTGTCTCTGTGTCTCCGTGTCTGTGTGGATTCCCCCCCCCCCCCCCCCCCCACTCTTACGCACGGGAGACAGTCCAACGATCTGCAAGATTTATCGTCTTGCAGGTAGCTTTTCTCCTCTCCTCCTTTCTCCCTCCCCCTCTGTCTCCCCCCTCATCGGATTCTCACTTTTTCTTTCGCTATTTCTACAACTTGTTGCTGTGGCATTTTATCAAAAACGAATCTGTGGCATTTCATTCGGAGTCGAAGTCGAACTCCAAGTCGCAGTCGCAGTCGCAGCCGAGTCTTTGGTGCCTGCCTCGAATGCCGATTGCCGATTGCCGAATGCCAGCAGCAGCCCACACATCTCCTCAGCGGCTTGACGACAGTTTTTTTTTTTTTTGTAATTTTTTATGTCATACACTTTCTACAGGGTTATGGGGATTTTTGTTAGAAGCCTTAGCGGAAGATGTCCAGTGTTTTCTTTGATTATTAATTTTTTTTATATTTAATTTTTTTTTATATTTAATTTTTTTTTGATAATTGTTTTTTAAGATTTTTTTTTGGGTATTTTTAAAAGATTTTTTAGAGTAGTCTTTTTTCTACGATTTTTTTTTTTTTTTTTTTTTTTTTTTTTTTTTTTTTTATACAGATATGTATCTTGACTAAAAACTAACACAGTTCCTCAAAGAAAATCAGTTTTTCTAGTAAAAATTGCATGAAATACATTTAACTTTGTAATTTTTAATGTTTTTCCAATTTTTCTTTATTAGTATTTTTTTGTTGTTGTATGCTATTTTTTGTACTATCATTTTTTAATATAATTTTTTTTTGAAACTTTTTTTCACATAGTTTTTTTTTAATGTTTTCATATTATTATTTTATACATATATCATTATAATTTTTTTAAATTACATTTTCTTTATTAATATAGTATTTATATTTTATTTTTATATATTTCATAACTAGTATTTTTTATTTGTATTAAATTTTGTTTTTATTTTTATAATTTTTTTTAAACAATTAAAGTTTATACTGATCTGTCAGAGGCCTATACGATAGTGCATTCAGATCCGTGTGCCTCGACAAAAATGGAGACGACGTCCATTGGCAATCGAAGGGTATATCCGGGTTCTGCTTGCCCGCTGGGTGGCTTTTCTTTCTTTCTGTGTTTGAGTTTATTTTTCTTGATTTTCCTCGCCCCCTTTTCTTTCCACTTTCCAGTAGCCGAAGAGGCTTTTGTCATTGTTTTTCAGCCATTGAGAAGTTGGCCATCGTCTCCGTCGTCGTGGGGACTGGGACTCGCGTCATAGTTAAAAAAGTATTTTATCTATGGATTGTCAATGCATCTGTGTATCTTTGTATCTCTCTCATGTGTGTGTGTGTGTGTGTGTGTGGGGCTGTGCATTGTTTTTACTGCTTTGAGACGAGACTTTCGTTATAATGTTGTGGCTGTTGTCGCTGCCGCTCTGTGACTGACTCTGAAAGTGAATCTCAAATATTTCATTGGCGGCGGGGAGAAGCCAAGGATGGTTTGTGGCTCGATGTCGTCGATGTACGTCAACAGAATTTGCTAACAAGGTCACATGGAAAGATGCAGAGAGGAGAAGGAAGGGGGAGGGGGGTTCCCTGCCCCAAACAATGTATCTTTTGAGCTGCATATCTGAGAGTCAGCATCTGGAGAGGCGACAGAGGAGGAGACTCTCATTTGGCATTGGAGGGGTTTGTATTTGTTTTTGTTTTTTCTCGAAAAGATTTCAACGCATTTCACTTTCTATTGCATTTCGAATGCATGCATTTCTCCCTCGCTCCCTCGCTCTCACAGGTCTTTCTTCCTCTTTCACTTTCGTTGCGTTGCGCTTCAAGAGAGGGACAGAAACAGGGGATTCTCCCGAATGGAGTTCTCCTCCCATGCTGGGGCGATATCTTTCACCTTTGCCGTGTTTCCCTGCTTCCGTGTGTTTATGCAACCACAAATTTGTGGTTGACAGAATTTCTGGTTACGCATCTGCCTTTTTGTGTGGCTTTGAGTTACAGAAACGAAACAAAAGATCTTCCCAGTGAAGAGACGCCCAAGAAGGGTTCTAGAATTACACGTACAAAAGGCACTTATCTAATGGGGAGTACAGTAGGTGCCAAAAGCGAGGGGGGGCGTTACAGTAGGGGCCAGTAGGTGGCATACCCTGTTGTGCCCCAAGAAATACGAGCCTGGTGACTGCTTCGAAGCAGATAAAAGAGGCACTAGAAGAGGCTTTAGTGCCCAAGGGAGAAGCACTCTTGCAGATCCCTGGGAGGTGTTCTTCCCCCCTCGAAGGAATAGCCTCTCTACTCTGTTTTTCTTTGATTAAACCACTCTTGAAGTATTAACACTTTTTGGCTTTTTCCACTCGATTTTTGTGCCTTGTTGCTCCCGCCTCGCCGCCCGCCTTTCGACATGTGTCAAAATCTTCGACAAGAAAATGTTCGAATGGAATTTTTACCCCCCCTCATGGCGGGGCACCACTGGGAAAGGGATCCAATTATCGCCTGGAGACACTGTCGACGGTCGTCATTGTTTTCTTCTTCTGCTGCTGCCTCTTGTCGGCCGCTGACGATCGACGTTTGTGCCCATTTCCGACTTTAACAACTTGACCACAGAGGTGCCCCCTCCCCCCGCACTCCCCACTAAGAGTACCCTCCCCTCCCCTCTCTCTTCCATCTTTTGTTGTTTGCCAAAGTAAAACCCCGTTTTTGTTGTTTGTTTCGTGCAAATTTTCGCCAAGTCTGCAGTTGGCTGCAGTTTTGTTTGTTGCTTTTTTACAAATTGCCTGTAAATGATATTTTCACAACTCGCGCGCGCTCATCGATTGACTGCAACAGAGACCCACAAGCCCCCCCCTCCCACTCCACTGGCCCAGTACCCCCTTTGGGCCCCCCCCGTCCCCCCGAATAGGTCCAGAAAAGTGAGAGAGTTCGTTGGGGTTAATGCGACCAATAAATTGTTGTTTGGCGATTTGTTGCTGATTTTTCTCGGTTTTCTCGATGTTTTATGAGCCATATTTTGTGTCTCCCTCTCGCTCGCGTCTCTCTCTTGCTCCTTTTTTTTTTTTGGGGTATTGTTTTCTTCTTTTTGGGGTCTTTAAAGGGGAGGGGGGTGGGGGGATTGATGTTTTGTTGAATGTCGAAAGCCTAACGGCCAATGACGAGAAATATTGAAATTTTACACAGAAATTGTTTTCAATTTTCATCGACATTGTTCAATTTTTCATGATTTTCCAAACTTAATGGAGGGGGGGAGTGGGGTGTGGGGGGTATGGGGTATGGGGGTATTTCCATCGCAAATTCGAGTGCAAATATAATTAATGATAATGAATTGTTGTGTTGCTGCGCCGCGCAGAGACGCCCTCGGGGGAAGTGGTTTTGTTTTCGTGGCGCTGAGGGGGGCCGGGAGGGGGCTGGGGGGAATGTGTACGAAAAAATGTCGTGCAACGTTTTGAAGGAGGTTTGTGGGAGTTTTTTCGGTTTTCTTGGGTGATTTTCTGTTGGTGTAGCTGATTTATCACTCGAGACAGGCCTGAGAGATCTCTGCGACTCCACGCTCCCCGCTCCCCACTCCCCACTCTGCACTCCACTCTCTGCCGAGGCCCAAGGAGAGTGCCACAGCGAAAGGTTGCCATAAAAAAAAAACAAGAAACGAAGGCAGTTCTCTGCGGCTAGCCGAAGATATTGATACCCTTTCTGCAGAGCGATTTTTTCTGTGGAAGCAGAATGCCAGAAAAATACTTTGAAAGAACTAGAAAATACCATAAAATGTCATGAAAATACTAGAAGTTTCATAGAAAATATGAATTTTAAAAATACCATAAAAATTCCAGTTTAATACTAAAAAAGTGTCTTTTGGGAAATTTATAGAAAACTCAAACTTACCTGAAAATACTAAACAAAAAATACCAATTTAAATACCAAACGAAAACTAAAAAATACCAAAAATTAACTAAAAATACTAGAAAAATTCCAATTTAATACGATAAAAAATACCGGTTTAAATACCATGTGAAAATCTAAAAAATGCCAAAAATGAACTGAGAATACTATAAAAATACCAGTTGAAATACCATAGAAACATATAGAATATCAGAAAATATAGCCTACCTAAAAAATTTAGCAAATGCTCAAAAAATACAACAAAATACAGCAGAAATTCCTGAAAATAAAGAAGGACGGGGCGTACCAAGAAAATACTAGTTTTAGAGCATTAAAATAACATGAACATGAGGCATTGGGTAGGAAAATATGTGAAGAATAGATTGTGTTGGATCGATGCTGATTGATCCGTATGCCACATAGAATCTTTGATGCCTTCCGTCTGCTGGAAATCATCATATCCCTGGCCTCTTTTAGGGTATCGGCAAAAGCAAAAATGTTGCTAAGCAAATGTTGCCGAGAGTAAAAGTTGATGGTTTATTATGCCTCAGTTTTTTGCGGTTTTTGCTTTCCTTCTCCTCGGTCCCCATCCCCATCCTCCATCCTCCATCTCCATCTGCGTTTCCATCTGCGTCTCCTGCATTATGCAATCGCTCGCCCGCCAAGTGCTAATATCACAAACATTGGTAAACAATTTTCCCCCATTTTCCACTCGACTCGACTCGAGTCGACTCCACTCTGCTCCACTCGTTGCTGCCGCTGTTGTTGTTGTTGTTGTTGTTGTTGTTTCTGTTGTTGTTGTTGTCATTTGTCAAACTCCATTTCCGCTCCATTCAAAACATTTTCACATCACTTTTGCTTATTTGTTTTAACACGCATTTTCCTTCTCTTTTTTTTTGTCTCGTTGCAGATTCGAATGGCGCCACAAAAGTCATTGATTGTCCAATGAATTTCGACTTTCGCACAATTTGCGAACATTTCACACTCGATTATGTGAGTAATTGTCTGTTAATTAAGTTTTACATTGAGATACTGATCGCAAAGAGAGGAGTCCGAGTCGGAGTCGGAGTCCGGCATCGGAGTCCGGAGTCTGTTGTCTGTCGTCTCGTATGTTGTAATTCTTCTCTCTTTGTGTAGCTGTCATGCAGGAATGATAGATTTTGAGTAGCCTAACGAGTTGATGATGGGGTTCATTGGGTGGCAATGGGAGGGGGGAAGGGGTGGGGAGGGGGACGGGGGGATATGGCATTGTCATGAATGAATGAATGAATGAATGGGGTGTTTCGATCTTGAGTGGAGAATAATTGACTAAGTGCTGCCAAGAGGGTTAACTACTCGGAGGAGGGCTCAACTGTACTTGGTAACGGAAGTAGGTCAATGTCAGGGTCAAGAGAACGAAGCGAAAGGGGAACGATGGGAAAGGGAAGTGTTGAAGGAATGGAGTGAAAAGAATAGGAGCAGCAAAATGGAATAACAGGAATGGAATGAATGGATAGAACGGAAGGAAATGGATTGGAAAGGAAAAGGAACAGAGAGAAACCAGACTTTGGGGGAAACAGAATAGTAAACGAAGCCCAGACCTCGATTTGGTATTGAACAAGAACTATTCGGAATAGAACTACGAAATATATGGAATATATATGGAGATGGGAGTAAAGGAAATTCTGAGAATCGAAAAAAGATGGTCATGGAGTCAGAAACTTAGTGGAATCGAATGGAAATCATTGAAAACTTAAACATTTAACACCAAATTCGTGACGGGGGAGGATTTTTATAGTTTAAGGAACACTTTATTTCAGATATATTTAATTTACACAAGTGTGTGGGATTTCCATGAATTTATAAGAGCGCAGGCCTTCGACCTTTCCTGCTTAGACATATGAATGGTGGTGTGCAGTAGTATAAAGAAGTTTATTTTTAAGAAACAGAATGATGAAGGGAAAAAGAAATAAATACTAACACCCCTCAGTGACGGGAGATGATTTTTGTAGATCAAGGAACACTTTTCTTTCAGTTCTTTCGCCATCTTTTCCTGTGTGTGGTGTTTGTTTGTATTCCATTACCATTTGTCAGTATTCCCTTGTTTGGTATTCCACCGGTTCAAACTCTTCTATTCCATGTTCCACCGGTTGACATTCCATATACCACCGTTTTCGATTCTTTAGTTGCATTTTGCACAGTTTCACATTTTGATGTTTCGTGGTTCACTGTTTCACATCCTCCCGTTTCATATTTTACCGTTTCATATCCACTTTTTTCCCATTCCATCGTTTTACATGTTCCTGTTTTGTATCCTGTTTCATATTCCACATTTGCAAACTCTACTGTTCCATTTTCCATCGTTCCAACTTCTTGTTTGTACATTTACTAATTAAGTTTTTCTGTTATTGTTGGTTTCATTTCGACGCCGTATCGTAATTTATGTTTTCTCTTCGTTAAGCCACTAATTTGCTGGCCTCTTAAATTAAGAGAAGTAGCCAGCCGGGCAGGCAGGCAGCCAGGAGTGGGGCGGGGGAGGGGGAGGTGTGGCCATCGAGTGCTAGGGGGCGGGGGGGGGGGGGGGTAGGGGTTATTTACAGCCTTGCCACCTGTCACCTGCCTGCAGTGTTGCCGCCTGCCTGCCTGCCGATTAGGTGGGTCATAACAAACGACTTCCCGCCCTAACGAGAGGCGTGGCCGAAAATCGGGACTAGTTTTTCTCCCCCTCCCTGCCCCAAAAAAAGAAACAAAACAAAAAACTGATCGCAGAACATGTGGAAAACTTGTTCGAGCTGCAAAAAACAGAAACAACAGAAACAACAACAACATGCAACATACGAAACACGAAACATTTATCATATGCTCAGGAATGCCGAAGATAGAGTCCGGGGTTCAGCCGAAAGATTGTTTATAAACTGTAGACAAATTTTCCAGCAGCAGGAAGGGGGAGGGGAGAAAGAGGTTGGGGGGTTGGGGGGTTGGGGGCTGGGGGACTGGGTGGGTGCCTCGTTGGGAGGTGGCGACACTATGTTTGCATGTTCCGTAAATTTGTCCACTCCGCCAAACTTCACGATAACTTTCGTTTTTTTCTGTTTTGTTTCCATCGTTTTTGGAGCACTTCTCTAATTGCTTTTGCACCGAAAGGAAAACAAAAACTCCACAAAGGAGAGGGAAAAAACGAAAACGAGCAAAGAGTCGCCTTTTGTCTTTCGTATTTTGTGGCCTCCATCGTCGAGTCGTCGAGTCGTCGGTCGTCGAGTCGTCGGTCGTCGGTCGTCGAGTCGGTGTCCATGTTCCATGTCGCCATCTGTCGCACTCTTGTGGCTGTTGTCTCCCTCCACGTTCCTTTGTGGCATGTTGCATGTCTGTACATATGTGGCGGAGGAGGAGGAGGAGAAGTCCAGGGATCGGGGGATCGGAGGAGAGTTCATGGCAAAGGCGAAGGAATTCGGAATGTTTTCATTTTGGGTCTGGCCTGACATTCGGGCAAATGTTTGCAGCAGGATAATGGATGAAAAGGATACGCAGGCGAAGAAGCCAGCACTACATGAAATGAAGAAAGACTGAGGCAGAAAGAAGGATGAAGAATGGAGAGACTAAGAATTGAGGAAAAAGGCAAGCAAACGATAGATGGAATGCAACAATGGGAGTGAAGATTCAAGGAGAATTAAGATAAAGGGACGAAGAAAGAAGGAGAAGAATGAAGGAGAAGAAAGCAGGAGAAGAAAGAAGGATAGGAATGATAAAAGAAAAATGAAGGAGAAAAATTATAGAAGAAGAATGAAGGAGAAGAATGATAGAAGAAGAATTATGGTTGAGGAATGATGGAATGGTGGAGGAATACTGCAGGAATATTGAATAAGAAACGGGAAAAGTGAACAGAGAAGGAAGTAAAAGGGGAATAGAGAACCAAGAATGAAGAAAAAGGGAGAATAGAGATACAAGAATGAAGAAGGAATACCAGAATAAAGTAAGATGAATCCTGAATGGAGTAAAAATAAACCTGAATGAATAAAAACTAACGAAGATCAAAGATTGAAGAAACCACGATCGAAATGCCTTTGAAGATTGAAGAAGAATCAATGAGCAGAACTGATCAGCGCTCAGTGATGGATTTTATACGCTAGTTCTGTGGGGATCATGAGGCATAAAGTGGAGCGTAAAAATGCATACCACGATCCATTGTCTTAGTCCAAGATGGATGGCTTTCGATAGCTGACATATCGATAGGCATACGCACTGAATCGGGAAGAAAAACGAAGCCAAAATAAGAAAAAATCCTGAATTCGGTTCTAAACTTTGGTTTCGTAGGGTTTTGATAGGTTCCGAGCCGATTGTCGCGATAGTCGGGAGCCAGCACTCCAGAAACGATGAATGAAAGCCATCCTTGAGCGCGGATCAAGCTATGCTGCACGGCATAGACCTCTTCCAGATCAGAGATCTCAGTAAAGCTCTGGACTAGTCCCGTATCCCCCACTCATGGATCTCCGATGCCTCCTTCCTCCCTCCCCATCGCTGACCCGATAAAACGTTGTCAAAGGCAACACGATCGCAACAAATTAAACAATTCATTGTCTTTGGAGCATGCACCTCTCCACACACCACACACCAGCCCCTCCTCCCCTCTCCCCGCCCCTCCTCCACACTCCACACTCCACCATTGATGTCTTTTGGCCACAATTTAACTAGGCTTTGGACCACATATTGTGATTGTTTTTGTGGTCAAAACGTTGCGGTTTGCTCCGAACTGAAACTGAAGTCTCCTTTCAGTCTCTGCGCTCCCCTTGGCCCCCCCTTTCCCCCTCCTCCTTCCCCTCGATCTCTACCTCTGAAAAGGTTTCGCTCTGTTGCCGCTGCTGCTGCCGTTTTTTTTTTGTTGTTGGTAACAAGTCAATATGGTTATTGTCGCCAGATTGTTGTGGCCTGCCATTTGGCCATTTGGCGATTTGGCCAGCATTCACGTGTGCCAAAAGTAACGCCGTCTCCTTGCCCCTCCACTCGGTGTCTCTCTCTCTGTGCAGCATGTGGCATGAAGCAGTTAACAATTCATTAGGTGTTGCAGCAGCAGCAGCAGTGGCAGTGGCAGCAGCAGCTGTTGTTGCCACTGCTGCAACTATCTTGGCAATTGTCAATTTATGGCATGTTGTCTGCCTTTGGGGGTCTCCATCGCCATCTCCTTCTCCTTCTCCATCTCCATCGCCATCGCCATCGTCTGAGCCATGGTCCGGGCCAGGCAACCAACTTGGCTCCAATGGCCAAATGTGCGGCACTCGAATGGCGATTCTTGGAAAGAATTCTGCAGCAGCCGCCAGTTGCTGCTTTAAACAATATTTTAATTATGCTTTTGGTCTGCGGAATGTGGATTGTCGTTGCAGTCTGTCCGTCCCAATCTCTCGGTCTCTGCTTCTCCGATTCGAACTCTTTTTTAATGGTTTGGTTCTTTATTGCATTAGAGCGGAGATCAGAGCTGGCCAGCATCACCTATCGAGTCCTTAGAGAGGAGACTTTGAAGGGGATACGATAGGAGCTTCATTTCGAACCCGATGAATGGTGTTGATGCGATGAAGAGGAGACTTTTGTTTGCTTCTTCCACCATCCCTAGAATACTATCGGATCTCTTATTCCATTCGCGATGATTGGAGATGAGAGGAGACACTCACGTTGCAAGGAGACTTTCCTACAATCCCCAGAATCCTAGCGAAGGAGACATCGTTGCTTCTTCCACAAATTCCTTGAACCTCATCGAACCCTATCGACTCTCTTACGATGGATGATAATGATTGAATGAAGGAGACACTCAGAGAGTCCCCTTTGCTGCCTCTACCATCCCTCACAGACCTCACTCACGTTTAAGAAGAAGAAGTCTCCTTCTCTTTGCTGCCTCCACCATCCCTTAAATCCCATCGAATCTATTAGAAATGGGAAAATAAAGAGTAAACTCTTTCTGGGCTCTCTGTGCCATCTCTAGCACGGGCACTCGATCTTATCTCCGTTGATTCGTTACTCATTCGCTGCCAAGCGAATCGATGACTAAATGAATGGCCAAGTCGGGGTCTTATCTCCGCTCTCGGGCAGAAGATAGTGCCATTTGCTGTACAATATACCATCTACCATAGACCATATACCATAGTATAATTGATTAGCTTTTGGCCCCACTCGAGTGTCGGCGAATGGAGCTATCGACGCTATCTAATCTTCGCAGAGAGCCCAGGCCCCAGGCCCCTGGCTTTCAATTGCTCGTGCACTTGATTTTGATTTGCGTTTAATTGAAGTCTTTCCAGCGTGAGAATAAACCCAAATTTAAGCGAGTCTCACATCCGTCCACGGGGTGGGGCATGGGGGATGGGGGAGATTCTGTTCTCGGCGAAGCGGAAGTAAATGAAGATAAAAGTCTACGAGAAATGAAGTGGAAATGGAAGTAGTTCTGCCCGCTAATCAGAACAAAGGAAAGTTTTGTTTTATTCGAAATATACCCAAAAAATCCCTAAATCAAGGCAAGAGGCCATTTCCTCGCGGTAGTCCTCCCCCCCCCAACTTCAATGAAAGTCCAAGGAAAGGAAAACTGGAAATTTGCAATTTCCCAAATGAATTGCACTTCCATGACGTCCAAGGGGAGCGGGCCCCCGTTTCCTCGGAGCAGACTTTCGTTTAGTCACTCGACTCGGATTTTGCATGCAAAAACTGTGTGCGAAATTTGCATAAAAGGGGGAGCCCTGGACGGCAGCGCTACGGCTGTGCCTGCGACTCTGACTGTGCCTGTGCATGGGCCCCTTCTCCATCAGTCCATCAGTCCATCACTCCATCGGTCTATCGGTCTCTGCTTCCTCCTGCAGGGGCCGTGAGTCATAAACAAATATGTATTTGATTTTATGGCCAACACATAAAGCGGTTAATGCCTGCCGTTGTGGCTTCATTACATAATTATGTAATTAATATGCTCAAGAGCAGCAGAAAAATTAATTTTAACCGCGAGGGTTCTTTGATGTGCAAAAACAAATACTTATCAAATTGTATAGCCTCATAAATTCCAACAGATTTACGGAAAATTGATCGTAGATACTGCAGTAATCACAGAGATACTACAAATATACCATTGAAATAGTTCGAAAATACCGAACAAGATTGGATACCGAAATAACGAAGGGATACTAAAAAATTACCAAAAAAATTACTGGAAAAATACCGAAAATAATATTTGAAAAGTATACCAGAAAAATACCAAAAAATACCAGAAAAATACTATATAGCTTAAGTTCGAAAAATACTACCAATATGTACAAAGCCTGCTTATAAATTTGAATAAAATACTCATGAAATACTGAAAAATACCATTAAAATACTGAACCAAACAAGACCAAAACTTTCTCAGAAATCAGAGAAAAGGCAAACAAATGTTGCTTTTAGGATTCAACAAGAAAATAAATAATAATAATAATGAAAATTATTTTCCCCCCTTCCCTCCCCCCATTATGCAAATCCCCAAATATTTAACACTTTCAACTTTGGTCGTCGCCAGATAAAAATCTCAGCTCAAATACAATTTTCTTTGTAATATTTTGTGGGGTCTTCCGAGCGCGGCTCCTCCGCGACTCCTCCGACCACCTGTTGGACGCCACCGCCTCTTGCATAAGACACCTGTAAACATTCGGTAATAACTCTTTTAGCCCCGAAAAGAGCCCCAGCCGAAAGCACGGCCCAGGCCCAAGACCAAGCATGTTCCACATGTGGCACATAAAAGTAGCCACACAATGAGCAGCACCGCAGCAGAGAGGGGGAGACGGAGACGGAGACCGAGACAGAGACCCTACACAGAGACCTCAGAGACCAGAGACCAAAGATCGGGGGACCGCACCATAGAGACCCCAAAGAGCAGAGGAGCCGAAGAGCAGAAGAAGCCCAGCAAAGGCAATTAATAGACAAAGAAGGCACACAAAACGCACAAGAGGAAGCAAAAGCAAAGAGCAGACAGAAGAGCAGAAGAGCAGAGCGACGACGAGACAGAGGTTAAAAATAGACAAATATTTTGCGTAGACAAACGAAACCAAAATTGAAGTCAACAAATATGTGGATGGCGATGGCGGTTGGGGATTGGGGATCGTTGGAGTTGGATTTGGGGCTGGGATTGCAGGTACCGCCACATTTTGCCATGCCAGACACGAAGCTCGTAAATCTGCCACAAGCCCCACGGAGAGACATTCAACAGTCATTCATTCATTCATTCATTCAGTCGTCGTACCTGATTATAGCTCAAAAGAAGGCCCGCGAAAGATGACAAAAGAATCTATTCCGAAACGATGACAAAACTTTCGATTTCCATGGGTGGCTCCACTGCTCCATAAATCTTTGATCTTTCACGATCTATGGCCAAGGGAGCTTAAATCAATGAAAGAACTTTGTTTTGGCCACCAATTAAGTAAATATTTAATCTCGAAAAAGATCTCAACAATCTCTTCAAATCAATGGGACTTGGACTCCTTTTTTGGTGGCTATTTTTGCTTCACTTGCGATTATTATTGGACCCGCCAAAGACCCGCCGGCCGAGACTTTATTTACAGCATTTTAGCATTGATTTGTGTGGCGGGGCCACGCCCTCTGCCTTCTCCATTCACCACCCACCACCCACTTTTGCCTTTTGTCTCACCAGATCTTGGATCTCCCTCTGTGGGATCGGATCTGTGTGTGGCTGTGGCTGTGGCGGCTCTTAAGTGGCTAAATGAACGGCTAGCAGGCCAATTTTGGAGCCGAGACAAGGCACACCGCCTCTGTGCACTCCACTCCACGTCTGTGTGTGTGTGTGTGTGTGTGTCTGTGTGTGTGTGCGAGAGTGGTGCCCCCTTCCGACTGATTTGCATACGAATATGGCCCACAAGTGGTTTTTTTTTTGCGACTAATTTCGTATGAAAATTTGATTGCTTTGCTCTGCGATTAGAATCGTGTTCATTGTTTAGAGTACCACCACCTCCTCCTCCACCTTCTCCACCTCCTCCCACTCCCCCTCCTCAATCTACCGTCTGGTGCTGCTACTGTTGTCCGTCGAGTCGTTGACCAAAAAGTTGCCACGAAAATTAAGTAATATTTGCATTCGTAATTATTATGATTCGAGCTTCAAGAGCGGCAAGTGGCGGAGGGGCGACGAGGGAGGCGGCGGGTGGGGCTTGAAGCCATGTTATTATGCAGTTATAGCCATTATAGAAGTTGGCTTTTAATTGCAGTTTACGGTTACTGTTTGTTGTTTACTGTTTGCCTTTTCCGTGTGTGTTTTTGTTTCTGCGGGTGAGTGGGTGTGATATGGAGATTGCAGATATTTGCCGGCTCCCGAGAACCGACTCGACTCAGGTTCTTGCGAGACTTAATTAATGCCTAAGTGGTTCATGTGCCACATGCAGAGGAGGGTTCTTTCATAACCGCAAAGCCAGCAAGCCAGCCAGCCAGCCAGCCAGCCAGTGTTGCAATATCTGATAAGTGTTGGTGCTGGTTGCCCCCAGAAATGATATGGTAATGCGATATAATGTGTGCGCACTGAGCCACGAGACTGAGAGATAGCAAAGAGTTTGTTAATTAAGAAATTTTGAAAGATTTAGGGCTAGGAATAATGAAAAGGGAACGTCTGAAGGAGTAGAAATCAGTGAAATAATGGATTGCACTTTGATTGCATTGTTTGGGGGTTAGGTAATCCGTACGTGCTTTAAAATGGTTTAAGGTCAAGTGTTTCCCAGTCCGAAACGATTTCTACGCTTAGGAATGGTGGAAGAAGAACATAGAGGGGGAAAGAAATCATTGGAACTAATGGAAATACAATTTTGAATGGCAATTCTAATATTTTGAAGCCAAGTGTCTCATTTCCAGTGTTCCCAAACTGCTCTCCAGCGACCTAAAGAGGTCGCTCTTCATCGGGCATTCCACAACAATAGAACTTTAATGAGCCCTACAAAATCTCTCTCTCTCTCCCCTCTTTACATGCGAGCTTAATGGATTTCCTATGAAAATATCAATCAAAGATCCCCCCGTTTTCGACCTAAAGACTACGGGAAATTATACCCCAATTGCCATTCGCTTTCGTCTGCAGGTCGTAATCGCTTTTCCACATAATAATACCAATCATTAGCAGTAGAAGAGGGAGAGGGGGTAAATAAACTGCTGGTGGCAGCAATTATGCTGCAGAGAGCACATCCCATGTGCCGCCACGGGGGGCAGGGCGGTGCACCATCATCGAGGGGGGTGTGCGGGGCAATCATCATTATAGGAAACCCACCAGAAAAGACCACAGATCTGTACAACATTCATATCCCTAATTTGTTTTGATTTCCTTTCCACTAATTTGCAATTTCTTCTCTCTTCTTTCTTCCCTTTTCTTGTTTCGATTTTTCAGTGGCATTAACATACAAAAACATTTTATCAAAATAACGAAACAAGTATTTTGCATAAAAACGAACGGGAAAGGAAATCGAAATCGAAAGGAACGAAACGAAACGAATCGAACGAAACGGAACGCATAGCGACTGTACTCCCTGCTCCTCCCCAGACAAGGTCATTGTCATAGCCATAGAGCGGAACGCTGGAAAACGAAACAAAACGAAACAATGGGAATAAGAGGAAGCCATGCAGACATGCAAATGTTGAGCGAATTTTAAGCTGAAGTTTAAACCAATTTACATAATAGCCAGCACACACTAACACACACACACACATCGAACACATGGGAAACGCTACCAAAAAGAGAGCTTAAACAGAGACCGCAACAATGGAAATGCAACACGAAAGGAAGAAGGAAACAGGTGGAGAGCAAAGGATAGAAACAGAAACAGAAATGGAGAAAGAAACAGCAGCAACGACAGAAGCAGTGATGCCGCCTCCAACGGACGAGGAAAGAGCATCAATAAGCAACCAAGAGACTGAAACAGCGGCCATGATGAAGGAAGGACCCGGAACCGGAACCGGACCCGGACTCGGATCCGTACTCGGGTTCGATTCACCCACAACGAAACCCATGAAATTCGAGAGCAGCATCGCAACAGCAGGGATGATATTTGCAATGCCGGCCACGCCCCCGAACAGGGGGCCGACACTTCTAACCACAAAATCCGCTAGCAATAGCCGCAGTAGTTCCCTCAAGAAACAGCGACGCGGAACGAAGGGGAATGGAACGGGAACCAACGGCGGCGGCGGTGGTGGTGGCGCCACTGCCGGCCAGCCATTGAACTACTCGAAGAACAGTGGTAAACAATCGCAGTCGATGACGTCACTGCAACCGAACGAAGAGGAGCATCAGGAGCACCGACGTGATGCCATTCAGGCGAAGCTCCATTTGGAGCGGCCCTACAACAGCCTCAAGGTGAGTGAGTGATCACACCGGAACGGTGGAACGGGGGGCCCTGCATCAGGTGCCCCGCAGGTACAGTTGTGCCTGTTGCTGGTGTGCGAGTGAGTGGGTAGGCTGGATGCTTGCATAAATTTGCAATTGATCAGTGGACAGACGCTTGACTCTTGAAGTAAAGAGTGAGCTCCCATTCCGTTCCGTTCCGTTCTGTTCCATGCCGCACGCTAACGAGTTTCTGTGCGCAGCGCGGCCTACCTACCGTTAGAATGAAAATGCTCTTGTTCTTGTTCTTGTTCTCCTTAATGGCGTGTGTCCCCCAAGAGTGTGTGTGTCAACGGAAATTGCTTTAATAAATTATTAATAAATTTCATTATTAGCATAAACCAAAAGCCTCCCATAACGGGGCTACTGCCAGTGGCGCCACAAACTAGCAACGCAAATTGCTGATTTATGCTGCAAACTGGAAAAGTATGATGAACGGGGCTGCTTTCAGTAGGCTGAATGGAATTGGCGCTGATTCATCAGTGGATTGCATTGCCCATTGAACGTCCATTATACGCCAACATTCCGAAAAGGTACAGCGGTTACAATTTCCTGAATCTTTCAATAGAAGCAGCTGCTTGCCTACAGAGAGCTCTACCTTCGAAAGTTCTTCTTCGCTGAGACGGTGTTCCACATTTCCACATTCCAAGCGAAGGTACAGTCTAGCCAAAGCATAGCTACCTTCCCAGACCTTCCCCCAGATGTCGCTGTCAGCTGCACATGCCAAATGCCATTCCAGAACACCCAAGACCTCCCACCGGGCTGCAGTCCGCTGACCATGGCTTATGCAAATCTGTGGAGTGTCGGCATTCCACACACCAAAATATCAGTTCCCACAGCCCGTGCTTTGATTTACTTATAGACTCGCAGACCGCAGAAAACAAAACCATTTCAAGGCTGCCCCAAAGACCACCCTGCACCGTACAACATGTCTCTGATCTTTTCTTAGTCACTGAGCGGGGATTGGGCGCTGACTGAGTGCGGATTAGGGGGCTGGGAGTTCGCATGAAATGCGAGTCGTCACTCCCCAACGACGGTGGTGGAGGGGAGGGGAGGGGAGCGCCCCACCTGGCGCTCATTTAATCAATTACTCAAATCAGCAGAAAACAAGACCCCAACCGATTCGGAATCTGAATGAATGAATGACTGATTCCATGTCGGATTTCAATTTCAATTACGACTTTTGCCTGCTTTTGCCGGCTGCTGCTGGCTGCTGCCTGCTGCCTGCTTTCTGGGACGATTGTGTAAATAAGGAATTTCCTTGCACGATTTTTCTGCGGGAAAATCGATGATTAATTAATTGCGCGCACATTGCAATTTGGAGCGCGGCCAAAACGGGTTTCAGATGGTCGCGCAGCGTTATGTTTCTTCAGGCCCATATTGGGAGGCCTCAAATTACTTATTTATTAACAACTTTTTGTCTCCCAATGCACACATCTCAACCTCTCTCTTTCTCTCTGTCTCCTCTTCTTTCCACAGAAAAACTCACACAGTGGCGGCAAGTACAACGGCAACAAAATGCATCGCTATTCGTGGGGGCAAAGCAGTCAAAGCAGTTCCACCAGCCTGCACAGTAGCGCCACCTTGGGCCTGGGCTCGTCCGGCAAGGACGACCTCTGGGCGGCCATACAAACGAACTACAACTATATCATGGACACGAACCTGCTGGATACGTGCAAGGAGGCCAGATGTGAGATAGAGGGCGCCAGCACAGTACTCGAGAAATCCAACGAATGTTGTTTGAAGGTAAATATCTATTGTTCAGCCCGAAAGTATGTTGCGGAAATTATTTGGGAACTGCTCATAGATGCTCGAGGAAACCCAGCGACCGGATGGTGTCCTCTGCGAGGATCCCAAGGAGTTGCGTCGCTGGCTACGCGAAATGGAAAACAAATTGGAGATTTCCCCCACCATCACAGAGCTCACTTTGTATGGCAATGCGGAATTGCAGCGACATTTGGCAGTTCACTCGGTAAGTCAATGCACACATTTTTTCGTAGCATACTTTTGTGCGGCATCTTAATTGTAAAATGTATAAGGCGTGTAAAATACGTGTGGAATGGTGTAGAAGAGCCAAAGCATGTTAGAGGTACGCATAGTATAAGAAATCAACACCAATCTAAGCCAGGCCTGTTTTGACATTTTGCAATTTGACATGTAGAAAAATTCCAATTATATGTCAGGTAAACAAACCGAAGCATGATTTTGGGTGGCTCCGATTTTCGGAGAGCCTTAGATTTCACTACACCCAAAAATAAGCCAAAACAAAAACAAATTGCAAGGTCCCTTCCGTTGACAGATCAAATATCGATATCAATAGCTGGCATGGGCTACAGATGTCTTTTGTAGCTTAATTCCCCGATTTACCTTTTCTTTTGGTCTCTTAAAATACAAAGCCATTTTTTGAATCTCAAATTTTATTGTTGCTGTGGGTTTTTGGGGTTTTTAAGCCATCCTTGTCGGCGCCGGACCAGGAGGAGTACTGGGTGACGGGCTTCATGGTTCTCTCGCTCTTGGCATCCATTTCTTCTAGTCGGAGATTGCTTAGTCTATCTGCCAGTCGGGCGACAGAGGGCAGGCCACATCCACCCACCGGAGATGCTGCTGTTGTTGTCCTTACCGAATGGGCACAAAGGCCAAGGTCTGCTGGCGCATCTTGTCGAGGCGCTCGAACACAGATTTCAATTCGTACAAATTTTTCCGAATTTATAATCGCCAAATGTGCGAAAACCGGAGCATAGGGGCAAAAACAGAACCAATGTACTATTAAAGTAAATTTGTAAGTTCAAAAATTGTACTAAACCGAAATGCAAGCGCACTCAAATCTTATGGTTCAGATGGTCACGAACGGAATTTCACAACTCTTGAGGTTTTCAAAGTGAATCAAAGTCGGGGCAAAAACGCACAAGAAACATTGGAAACATTGCTCTTCTGTGGTTTTCCATGAAAGTTGAGGTTGAAACTTTCAAAAAGCAAAAAAAGCACAAAAAAAACAAAAGAAAAAATAACAGAAAAAAACAGAAAAAACGCTAAACAAATCTACTCTAGACCTCTAGCATTTGATAACAAGCCGAAAGAAAGCGAAAAGGAGATACTAATCGGGCGGCGCAATCTGGTGGTAAAAGTGTAACAAAACATGAAAAAACATTGTCCCCCCCACCCAAAAAAAACCAACAACAACAACAATTTTACGCATTTCATTTTCTTGAGTTTTCTTCAAACGCAATGACTTGCGGGTTTTCTGCTGTTTTTGTGGTTTTTCTGTTGTTGAAGTTTTTCCCCCGCCCTTCAATAGCTTCCGCAAGTGCGTGTGTTTGCCCCTCCCCCCACCCCCCTGACTCTTTTTTTTTATGGATTGTGTAACTCTTATTTTTCTTTTTTTTTTTTTTTTGTTGGGAGCCTCAAATCCGTCAGTCATTCTCATTTCCTTCTCTCTTCCGCCGCTCAATTGAAGCCTCGAAAAATCGCCCCCCTTGAAAATTTTCAGACAACACAAAGGTTCCCTTGTTTTCTAGCAATTTTCGTAACGAAAATTTATTGAATTGAAAGTGAAAATTGCTTGGGAAATTGGGAGTCGAAGAAGCGATAACCCCAGCTTCGGAGCTTCGGAGCACTCGGGGAGCACTCTTTGGCGCTGGGATGATAATTGGCATTCGGGCATTCGGACATTCGGACATTCGGCTTGTAACACCTTCAAATTTGCTGGGAGGGGAGATTGCCTGGGCTCTGAATTGGCTTTGATTTAGGGGGATCTTTATCTCTGAACAATATTGGTTATATGCCAGACAGACAGTCGGACGGGGGCTCTGTTATGTAATTGTGTGGGGGGAAAATCTAAGACGGAAGCGCCCGTGTGTCTGTCTGTCTGTGTGTGTGTGCTCCGCCTTTGGCATTGATTTGTGTCGGTTTTGATTTTGATTTGAGCCATTTTGACCATGACGGGGACGGAGATGGGGGCCCTCTCATTGCATAAGAACTGGAAGGAGGATCATGGGCTTTCCCCCCTCCTCGAAAGAGCTTTCCCTTTTCTTCCTGCTTTGATAAGCACTTTCCTGCTTTTCCTCCCCAAGAGTTTCCCTTTTTTCCCGTTGAAACTTCCTTTTCAGATACGAAATGCTCCTCCATCTGCTCCGTCTTTCGCCTGCCTCTTTCCTTCCCCATTCCACCCACTGGAGGAGAGACTTTTCTTTGACCCATTCATACAACAATTGTTTCTCTTTTTTGGCTAATTGAAAATGCCTTTTGCAAGCTTTTGTTCAATGGAATTCCAGCAGCACATTTTGCCCCAATCAAAAAACGCAGCCACTGGAGCCACTGGAGCCACGAGCCAAATGAAAGTATGATACGAAAAACAAATAAAAAGGAAGGAGTTTTGCAAATCGAAAAGCGATCCCCGATCGCCGCTGCTGCTGCCTTCCCCTGATTTACGACAATTGTTTTGTCACGTTGTCGATTGAAAAAAGGCAGGGAAGGAGAAAAAGAGCACAAATAGAGGGGTGTAAAGAGGTGCTATACCGAGGAGTATATAAAGGGGCTAGAGAGGGGGCTGCTAGGCTGCCGCCGCACAAAATGTCAATTGCCCAAAATGGTTAAACATATTTCCAATAAGTTGTTTGGCGTTTGTCTCTGTCAATTGTTGGCAGTAGCCACCGCCAGAGATACCGCTACCACCGCTACTGGGGCTCCTCCCGGGGGCGTAGACGACACGCACTCAATGTCCAATGCCGTAAACTAGAGTTCCATTTTCCACAAAACAAAACAACACAACACAAAAACAGATCGAAGCAATCAAACCCCAGAGCCAAGTAAAAGGAAAGCCAGTCGGTGGCCCCGCAAGATTGAGATGAGATGATCTCGGAGTCAAGGAAAAAGCCAAACAAAATTTGTCAGCTGCCGGACAATGTCGCCGGCCATAACGA
Source organism: Drosophila pseudoobscura (assembly GCF_009870125.1). NCBI lineage: Eukaryota > Metazoa > Arthropoda > Insecta > Diptera > Drosophilidae > Drosophila > Drosophila pseudoobscura. The sequence goes on along the minus strand of NC_046683.1, from coordinate 66,244,166 downwards.
GATGCCGGCGATGGAGTTCCCAGAAGCCCCCAGATCCATCCCCCAAGGTGCTGGCAGCAATCTCCTTTTTTAATTGTAAACCAAAAAAGAAGAGTGCTCAAGGCAGTGCGGCAATCGTGGGATGTCTTTGGATTTGCAGGGGTTAGAGGGACACAGTTATACGATATATATTGCTTTGGGAGGCAAGGGAACTCTAAAAGAGATCTTTCCTCTGAGATCTTGCAGATCTTTCATTGCAAATCGCACCCTCCATTGGAGGGCTCTTGAGAAATGCCTCTCCCCATGAGGAGGGTGGCCACAATGGGTTAACTGTGAGCTAGGGGGGACAATGGGTTAAGGCCTGCCTGCCCTGCCTGTTCTTCTGTTGCAAGTGAGGCGTAAACAATCATGTTGCATGTCGCAACGCAAGGATGTCTTTGTTTTGCGCCAACTAAATGGACCAAAAATGGTCAAGACAAGACAACTGCAAGCCCAATGGAAAAGCCTCAAAGAAAAGTAGGGGGAAAACTGGGAGGGGGGGAAGAAAAGCCAGGAAAAAGTGAAGGTGGCGCAATTTGGGCTCTTGGCTTTGGCTTTGGCTCTGGCTTTTGTCTGGAAGATTAGCTAAGACCCACAAGACCTGGACCCAGCGACAGTTACGACCATAATCGCAATGACAATTTAGTGTTCCGTTTGCATGGCGATATTGCGGGAGTGAGCGGACGGACGGACAGACGGACAGACGGACGGACGGACAGTCGAGGAAATGCTCCACTTTATGGCAGTCATAATTTCCATGCTCTGCGATTCGATTCGATGCGATTTGGCGGCGATTCGATTGGGTTTTCTTTAGGATTTTTGCCTCCTCGTTGTCCGATTCTATCCGAGTCCGCGACGGCTACCTCGACCGCGTCCGAGAGTTGTGTCCATTGTGTTTCTGTTGTTGCTGGTGCAGAGGCAATCTCTAGCTCGACCATCGAACAGATTTGCATAACAATTGGTGGCTGGCATGGCTATAACCTTTCGCCCAATAAGTTAGCCAAAAGACTGGACCCGGCAGACCATATGGTCGGTCGCTCTGACCGCCCAGCAGTTGTTAAATGCCGCTGAATGCTGAATGCCGCCGAATGCTGACTGCCTGCCTGGCTGCCTGCTTCCCCGATTGTTGCACTGGTCGCGGCGCTGGGCGGCAATAAAACATTTACCGAATTAGTTGGAGTGTAAAATCCACTTGAAATTCAGTTACGATCGCAGAAGGAGAGACTAGACTGCTGTTTCGTTTATTCGTTTCAGTTATAGTTCAACTTTCGCGTTAAATGAACCTTTAAATAAACTTTCCATTTTATTTTTGCCATCATTTAACGAGCTCCGCCACGGCGTTTTCCAAGGGACCTGCGATTCGATTGGAAATTCAATTGAACGAGAAACGTTTTCCACGCTCCGCACAGCAACTCCATGGAAAATGGCACAGAAACAGCTATGGAAAATAGTGTCCTTTCAAAGTGGTAGAAAACTGCTTTAGAAGTTGAAGGTTTGCTTGGGTAAAGCCCGGTTGGACGTCTATTCTGTCGAGAGAAAAAAAGAAAAAAAAAGAAAAAAAAGAAGAAAAAAAAAGAAAAAAAAAAGAACAAAATTAGAAAAAAATAAGAAAAAAAAGAAAAAAGAGAGAAAAAAGGAGGGGGAAAAAAAGAAGGAGAGAAAAAGAGAACAAAATTTCAAATAACATATGTAGATACAAAAAATTGACCTTAAACTTGGGTATAACCTTTTTCGGTATCATATATTTATTGAGAACTGGTCACACCTTTTAGAACACCATTAATTATGACATTTGCCAGAGTGGAAACGTTTCTATAGAGGCAAAAAATCATAGAAGAAGATTGCCATCGCAAGATTGCCATCAAAATGGAACTCTCAATCAATCGCGGACAACCGCTCAATCATAAATCGTACAAACAATGCCACTGGCACTTCGGGCAACCTTCAATCTTCCGACGTTGCTTCTATCTTCAATCTTGGCTTTGTTTTGAAATCCTTGACTCCAGCCGACACTTCTAACAAATCACAAAATCCGCCTTATATCTCCTCATATCTCTCAGAGAAACAATCGAATCTCGGCAACCTTTCTCCTACTCTTTCGATCGAATCACGCCCCGAAAACCATAAGAGAATTGAAGAGAAAACCAAGAGGCCCAGAGGGAGGCAGGGTGGCAGTGGGGGCCTGGGCAGGGGCCACTCTCCTCTCAAGTTCAATTGAGTTTCACTTTTTTTTTTTTCTTTCCTTCTGTTCACTCTTCTCTCCGATGATTATAAAATGTTCGTGATTTAAATTAACAATTAAAGCGGATAATTAACAAAATGAAAACAAAGGCAACGAAAAGGCAACACCCCCTAAAAAACAGAAAACCGAAAGCCAAAAGCCGAAAAAAAAAAATATTATTATAGGCCATAGAGTGGTGGTAATTTATCAGAAAAACACAGACAAATCTGCTGTTGTCAGAGGCCGCCGATGAAGTCTCGGGATGAAGTCATTACCACAGACAATCCACACGGTGGAAGCCCCAACAAAGGGGAGCCCTTGGATGGGGAAGCGGATCAAATGATTTCGTCATTAAACAGACAAACGGAATTACACACCTTTTTGGCTCCCCGTTTCCCTCTCTCTCTCTCTCTTAATAGAGCAATAAAATTGCCGAAACTTTTAATCGAGCAATCGAGAAATTTATATAGAAATTATGGTTGAGGAAAAACCATGAAAATGAAACCGAAATGAAATCAAAGCTAAAAACCAAATGAAATGTAGATGAAAAAACTTCAATAAATCTTTTTGGCAATTGGGGGAAAAAAAAAAACAGAAACAAAAACCAAAACCCAAACCCAAAGGCAACAGAAATCACACACACAAAACAAAAACAAAAAAAAATGTTCATAAAATTTTACTTTCGAACACAATTTATTTTTATATCAAAGTATTTTCTTTGAGAGTCGTTTTTCTAGCCGCAGCAGCCTCAGCCCCAGAGCCACAGACCCGAATGAAAAACAATGAAAAATTCATGTACAAACCATTCATTCAGGTTCAATCATTAACACTGGTAGATCGAACGGGGCGAACGGGCCACTGAATCGCTGGATCGTCGAATCGCTGCATCGGGGAAAAGGGAAAGGCGTATTGTACAAGGCTTTGAGCCGAGAGTGGAGTCGGTCTTGAAGGCTTTGTCGCCACTTTAATTGGCTCAAATTAAAGACGATCCAGCGGGGAGAATGATCGTCGTGATGATGATGATGTGCCACTGGCAGTGCGGGGATGAGGCGTTACTTTATTTCGCTAATTAATGAAGAAATTTCCTAGCCCGCGCCGCAGTCTTCTCCCCGTATTTTTGCCACCTTGTTAACGTCTCCACAGCACTCGTCTGTGTGTGACTTTTGTTGCTGTTGTTGCAAAAAACAAAACGACTTTGTGGCAAAATTAAATTTAACAAAATGTCCCATAAAATGATGCGCGAGATGATGGAAACTTCACATGGACTTTTGACATTCGCGGGTCATTAAATGTGCGAAAAAAACTGTCGAGGAGAAGGTGCATTTGGAAAGCGATTTCCCCTCATTTCCATCGATTGTGGATCCCGCAAAAATAAAGAAGATTGCAGAGGATTTCTTTAGCTTCATTTTGGGCGAGAACTTTGCGGGAAGTGCAGCGAAAGGTGCTTGAAGATATTTTCAGCAGCATCCCAAGAAGCCAGAAACGAAAACAAAAACACATTTGTGTGCCAGATATTTTTCGCGTTTATGGATTGTGTGAAGAAACCGAGAATCTGTAATAGAAATTAATGGCTTATGGGGCGAAGAACTTCAAGAGATGCATCTGAAGAGTGTAATATGCGATTAGAGGAATCTTTACGGCTTTGAAGAATGTTTTCATTACAGCTCTATAGATAGACTCTCGGAAGATGCACGAGAATAAAGTATATCCCCGGTTTCATGTTAATTGTAGATCGTTTATTCAGTTCCCATCGATATTAGGGGTACTTTCATTAGCGGTGGTAGATCTGATGGCCGTAGGAGGAGGGCACTCCGTAGGAGTGAGCATACGTTGGAGCATAGACTGCCTGGTGGACCACTGGGGAGTAGGACTTCAGCACGGGAACGTGCTGCACCACGGACACGTGCTTCACGACCGGGACATGCTTCACGACTGGGACGTGGCTCACGACAGGCACCTGCTTCACGACGGGCACCACTTTGACCACCGGGGCCACAGCCACTCCGTAGTGGGAGTGCGCGGAGGGGTACTCCAGATATCCGGGAGAAGGAGCGGCCGAGGCAACGACCACCAGGGCGAAGATCAGAGCACACTGACGGGAGAGGAGAGGTATCAAAGGTTAAAGGATACTCCATAGGATTTCTTCTTTAAGATACTTACAATGCGGAACATTTTGAAGAAGAATTGGTTGTGGAATTTGAGGTTCTTGTAACTTGCTTGGATGTCGGATGACTGTTGATGTTTGACCCTCCGTTGGGCTCTTTAAATAGTCAAAAAAGACATCTCTAAACAAAGTCATTTGATCAGCGCCACGCGACAAACGAGTTTCGCCCACAAAAGAGTTCCGATCCGATCCGATGCGATCTGTTGTTTCCTTCCGTTTCGTCGGGCTTTGATCTGTTTTCCCGCCCAGAAGGTGATCTTCGACATAAACGTTCCTTTGTCAAGCCGTTTAGGCATAATCCCCTTTCAATATCACCTCGCAATTGTCTGTCTGTCCGCGTGTGGAGTCGCTCGAAGGTATTGAAAGGCATTGTCATTATATCGATCGCCGGCTTCACGTGAGCCGTTCGAAGACGCCGATGACCGTTGAGAACCAAGGCCGTGAAGACGATGGGGAGTCTAGTGTTTGTGAATACACCTTCGGATTAATCGACAGATAAATCTATTCGCACAATTAAACCAAAGAATTAAGATACAAAACACAATTAAACTGGTTTGTGCGTGCAGCCAGAAGACACATTTTTGCCCATATATAATCCTCGATCTGTGGCTAAATCAACAACAGTCATCAGACCTCTACACAAGTGACAGCAGCTCTTCTGATCTTGAGTCTTCAATACCCCCAAAATATTCCAACATGTTCCGCATTGTAAGTATCTTCAAGGATCTGTCCTTTGGATAGATGGGACAACCTTTGATACCTCTCCTCTCTTGCTAGTGTGCTCTGATCTTCGCTCTGGTGGTTGTGGCCTCGGCCGCTCCTTCTCCCGGATATCTGGAGTACCCCTCGGCGCACTCCCACTACGGAGTGGCTGTGGCCCCGGTGGTCAAAGTGGTGCCCGTCGTGAAGCAGGTGCCTGTCGTGAGCCACGTCCCAGTCGTGAAGCATGTCCCGGTCGTGAAGCACGTGTCCGTGGTGGAGCACGTGCCCGTGCTGAAGTCCTACTCCCCAGTGGTCTATGCTCCATCGTATGCTCACTCCTACGGAGTGCCCTCTTACGGCCATCAGATCTACCACCGCCAATGAGAGTACCCCTAATATCGATTCGAACTGAATAAACGATCTACACTTAACATGAAACCGGGAATATACTTTATTCTCGTGAATCTTTCGAGAGTCTATCTACACTTTCTCATGAATCTGCATCTAAAAGCTGAAGAAACAATCTTCAAAGCCAATGAAAACACTCTTCAGATGCATCTCTTGAAGTTCTTCCTCCCCATAAGCCATTAGTTTCTATTACAGATTTTCGTGTTCTTCGCACAATCCATAAACGCGAAAAATATCTGGCACACAAATGTGTTTTTGTAGAGGCTCTGGTTTTAGTTTTTGTTTTTGGTTCTCTTTTGGGGAATGATAAAAGCCAAATGTGCCTGGCGTTCCAGGCACCCAGCGGATGGGAAGATACACAAAACGCTAAAGATACGGATGCAACTGCTGCACGGCGGCATGGAACGGCATGGAATGGCATTTGGCAAGAAGCTGTTCAAAATTGACTCTTTGGGAGTGATTGAAAGTGATTAATGAGGCGAAGGCGAGGGAGAGCGGGATGGAGGCGGAAGGAGTAGGAGACGGGGAGCACGTTGAGTGCACTCCATGTGGCGTATCTTTAAGATACATTTTGAACGGTAGTTAAAAATCTTCTGACCAACACGCAATGAAGGAAAAGAGTCTGAATCTGTGGCAAAGTGAAATGTCTGCCGTTGGCATTGAAAAAAAAGAAAAACTTCTATAAAATGAAAAGCTCTTTGGCCCCTGCCGCCCCGCTACTGCGATTTTCCAACGTTTACCCCCCGCTCCCCCCCCCCCCCCCCCCCTTGGATTTTCTCTGGCTGCTGGTGCTGCTGACCCACATTTTGGCAGACAGAAAAATTTATTTGCCTTGGCTTTGGGCTCTAAAGAATTGTTAACAACAATTTAGTAGCTCTTCCACTTGCCCACTCCTCCCCTCTCCCCTCCCCCTCCCCCCCTCTCTCTCTTTCTCGTCTGCTAAGTGTATTTTATTGTTTGCCAATTGCTGTGTCTGTTGTTGCTGTTGCTGTTGTTGTTGTCTTGTTAACGCTTTTTATAGCCCGCTTTTTGCTTTTCGGCCAACTCTATTTGTCGAGAGTCTTTCTCTCTGGCTACAGGCTGCCGCTGCCACTACCGCTGCCTCAGTGTCTCTCTATGCAGATGTATCTTTCAGATACATTCATTAACTTGTTTGCAGTTACAGTTGCAATGTGCCCCTCCCTCCACTCTCCTCCTCCTCCTCCTCTTTCGAGGTGATTTATGCTTTGTCCAGCTTTTGTTTGTTGTATATTTAGACATTTCCTATATGTTGTCACCTCAATTTTTTCTTCTCTTTTCCTTTTTGTACACTTTTTTGTAATGCCCGCGCACTTGCTCAACTTTTCTGTGGATTGTGTTTGATATACCCTGCAGAGTAGAGGGTTTAACGCTTATGGGATGATGTTTGTGGCACAGAGAAACGAGACCCCAGAGTTCTTCAGTCTTTTGTGCCTCGACAACAACGTTTCGACTGATTGAATTGGCTTTGAAATGCAAATAAAGAGGATATTGAACACATAATGATTAGATATCGTATGCATGATCGTATTTAGAAGCGTTTCGAAAAGAAATACGGATATGAAACCAATCTCAATGTGAATAAATCGAGTTAAGAAAATGTCTATCCATATCGGATTACTATTTCCTATAGGAACAATCGATTGCAGGACTCTTTCTGGGCAAAACTTTATTTTGTTGTAAAGGAATACGTCTCACGCGGTCATGCAGCGGCTCCCCTCGGCTGGCTTGAGGCTTGGTGTCTCTTCGATCACTAGGAATCTCCTAGGGTATCCATTGGTTCGGCCACCAAATGTATCTTTTCTTGTGTTAATTTTTTGTAACTTTTTTTTGGGTTAATTAAAAAACACAGAGGCAATTGTGCAGTTATGACTAGAGACTAGAGACTAGAGAGTGGACACTGAAGAGACAGAGACAGAGAGAGAGAGAGGGAGAGAGGGAGTGGGGCTTGAAAGGGGGAAGCATTTTGAATGTGTGAACATGGAAGATAAACCCACTCTGCCACTCACTCCGCACTCCACTCCCCACTCCACTCCCCTGCGAGCAGCGAACATCATTTCGTTATGAACTATGAATATGAATATGAATATGCATTGGCGATTGATGGGGCTGGCTATGGGTTGGAGCCCAAGAAGAAGTTGAAGGCGTGTCCCCGCAATTAGTTCGAAGCCCAGGCCCTTCGATGATGCCCTGAGGGGCATTTTGGCACGTTGTCAGAATGAAGAGAGGGCCAGAGTGGGCGGAGAGAGTGGACTTCAATCAGGGAATGGGACTGCCAAGGGGGAAAACTAGTTTCCTCCAGAGTAGAGGAGCAGATCCTTTTCCATCCATCCCAACATTCGGCTCTCTCTCTCTCTCTCTCTGTGATCTGCTTTCCCCTCTCCTGTGGGGGAACCCCTCCCTGTGGGGCTCGTGAGGTGCTCTAACAATCCATCTGTGTGTGCCCCAAGTTTAGAGGCGGCTGCCACTCCAACTGGTTCTTTGTCATCCATCTGCCTGTTGCGGCTTACAAATAAGGGAAAAACTTGTCAGCCTCTGCCACAGCGCGTTTTCCCCCGCTCCGGTGGGATGGCTTCTTGGAAAATCCAGAGGCCAACGCGAAAGAATCTCTTCTATTTCCTTGGGAAATATCTGTGGCATCTGAGAGTGCGCTGAAGATTCTTCCTGCTCTCGTTTCCATCTTCTGTTTGGAGTCGTTGTATCAATTTTTAATGCTTTTCTATGGCGTTGTCTGTTTCTCGCTCTGTGATCTACTTCGAGTGCCTCAAGAGGAGCCTCTTTCGTTGCATTTGGAGGCCCAGGCACGCGTGCGAAATCGATGCAGGAAATCCGATTTGTGGTAAAAGTTTTTTCTCTTTCTTTGCGCCACTCCCCTGCACTGCACGCCCCCCCTCTGCCCCGGGAAGAGCTCTTGCTCATTTAACTTTTGCTTTACTTTGGTAAGCTGTCGTTTAAAGTTGTTTGAACTAAGCTGAAAAATATGTGCATACATAGGCTCCGCCGCGCCCGGGTCTTGTGTGGCTTCCACGAAATCAAAGACCGCTCTGCGGGCAGTAGGAAGTGGCGGCAGGCGAGGCACCTCTGTGGCTAGTGCCACAGGGGTTGTCGTCGGGGTTAATCGCTGGTAAACGCCTCGAGAGAGGTCACTGGCTTACCAGGCGCCCACAGACCAAGGATATTTAAGCTGGCTCCGCCCAAGAACTAATGGAGGGACGAGGAGTGTTTTTAGTGCAAAATAAATAGGGAAATTCCAGTGGATGGGAGGAGGGAGGAAAGAAATAAAGTCCAAAGAGATTCTTCTTGGGGATCTTGTAGATCCTTCTTCTTTGGAGAACTTCCAGCTCTATCAGTGGATACTTCATTCGATTTGAAACGTGATCTTTCTGCAGATCTTTCATCCAACTTTGGCTCACTTTTGCCACTATAGATCTGGGATCTATACTGTGGGTATTTCTTCCATCTAAACATCTCTCGTCTCCTGACGATCTCTCTCTTCCTCTTTCATCTTTGCGTCTCTCTTCTGGTGAAGTTCTCTCTTTTCTTCCTTCTGATGCCCGCTCTTTTCTTGTAGATTTCTTAGGCTTAGACTTTCATTTCTTCCATCGACCACTGCCTCCCCTCCCCCCCTTTAATCATTGTAGATCCCCTCTTTCGCCTTTCGAACTCCAATCATCATTAAAGCCAAAAGCCAAAGAGCCTCCTCCTTCGACAATCTGATCGATTTATGCAAATGATACTCTAATCTTTGGAGCCAGCTTTTCTCCACTTTCGTGTAATCTGTGGAGCCAGCTTTTCCCCACTTTCCCATCAAAGAATAAAGACCATTCGTCATTCGTTTGTGGCAAACAAAGATCTTGAAGAGGATTCCTCTCTCTCTCTCTCTCTGCCATCGATGGATCGTCTAATGATGTTTACCCTCATTTATCCTGACTCCTGACTCCTGCCTCTGCGATGCGGCTCAGAGGCAAGCTCAGGCGACGATCTATGATTCTTGTGCCTCACCTCGAAGCTCTTCTTGCACACTCCACGCTCCACAGTACAGACTCCACGCTGAGTGGGTGGCGGGATCCTCCGTTATGTGGAGAGGCAGAGGCCTACAGCTGCGAGAAATTGCGGCTTCAACACTCGACACTCGACACAACGTGGCTTAATGTAAAGTGCCGCTAAAGTGTACGCGTGGGTGGGCCCCACAGACGAAGACTCCGCTCCACTCCAGTCCACTCCTCTCCAGACTCTGTGCTTCATTAACACCAAAAGACTTTTGCTTGACTTTGGGATCGGATCTCTTTCTCCCCCTCCGCCTCCTGCTCCTCCTTCTCTTTTTGTGGACGATTAATCTTAAACCAGAAGGAGCGCCGCCGCCACAGAGAGAGAGATAGAGAGAGAGAGAGAGAGAGAGAGAGAGAGAGTGAGTGAGAGATCTCTCTGCCATAATCCACGTTTTGTGTCTGCAATTTGCGAGCATTTTGTTTTGCATTATCCCAGAGAAAAAAGGAACAGATTCTGGGCACACAAAAGGCACAACTCATTTGCCGCTTTTCACACCCTTGAAGTGAAGTTTTCTCTCACTTTTCTCTTGGAGGAGCCCGGCCCGAGCCGGCTTGCTCATAAATCATTCAGCCAGTCGGGGGGCCTTCCCTGGCCCCAGTGGGCGTCGTCCGACGTCCATTAGAAGTGTGCGAAGGCGCAATCGCTGTGGCAGTGGCTGTGGCAGTGGCTGTGGCTGTGGCAGTTGCAAATGCAATTGCAGCTGTTGCCCCCAAAGTGCGCGCCACCAGCTGCAAAAGTAGAAAAGAATTGAACGAAATCTCAGGCAATGGATTCGAAGGATTGCAAAGAGTAGTGCTTCCACGCGATATACTCGTATTGTTCAGGCGATTGTAGAGCACTGGGTCAAGCAAGTCACTCACTCACTCACTCAGTCAGTCAGTCGATCATTCATTCTGCTGGCCATTCAGTGAAGTGTGAAATTCTATGGAAATTACTTTATTGTTCGCTGATTGAAATCAATTTGGCGTGCGAAAAGCATTTGAAACCACAAAAGATTGAGATCTCTAACTGTAGAGATCTCTCCCTCGAACCCGCTCTCTATAGCTATAGAGATCTCTCTCTATGCCCCTCCTCTGGATATCCAAACAGATCTCTCAATCTCAATCTCTGAATCTGGCTAATCATTCTGGTTCAAAAGTTCATTAGACTGTGGGATTATATGGCTATGAATAGGGGGCCCGGCCCGGCCTGGTCCGGCCCGGCCCGGGAGTCGACCAATTTGTATGTGATTAAGATTGGGTAATCGAATGGAATCGAGTGGAATCGCTGGGGCGGAGTCGTCTGGGGCTTGCATATCGAAGAGGAAGGTGAATGGGGATCAATGGTGGTTTTTTTTTTTTGATTATAGCCCACAGCCAATGAAGTGGCAAATGTTGCCTTCGGTTGGGAAATCTTTAGGATTTTTCTGAGCCACAGGAATTGGGTCAGGTATTCCCATTTTAAGGATTGATTCGTGTTTTTTTGTGTGTCTGAAAATTGTAAAGTCTAGGGTCAGGGTATGCCTCTCTTCCACTTTGTTTTCTGTGAAGTTTCATAGCTTAAAAGAGCGAAATTACTCCTAAAGTGCACCGCGCTCCACAGGTAGATCTCTCAGAGCCAGTGTGACCGTGTTCCACCTCGTCTATCGTTCTCTCAGGACTGTACTCTTCGCGAAGAAGCTCTCCATAAAAGTACAGTCTTGCACGGAAACATTCTCCATGCTTCAGTGTGACCATCTTCTAGATTCATGGTTGCATTCTCTCTAATCATTCGTTTTGGATCACTAAATACTTGCTGCCCACCTTTCCCACCGGTCTTCAACGAGTACTTCTATTTCTACTTTATTTTTATGGAAGCAACACACACACACACACACACGAACACACACTCTGCTCCACATTATGCAACACACTCGGAACGCAGAAAGCGTTGCCAATTATCAAATTACAATCGCCATGGCCCCGGGGCCCCTCCGGCAACCGCACTGTCCTGCTCGCTCCTCCGTGCTCACCTTTCTGTGGGCCCAATCGATCAGCCAATGGGCAATAACTTTCCAGCCAACGCAACTGCGGCTGCAGTTCGATTATTACTTTTATTGCCACAGCCGCAGCAGAAGCAGCAGCAGAAGCAGCGGCAGAAGCAGACTTCTGGCGGCCTCGCCACTCGTTGCATGTGCCACTCCGCCTCTTTGGTGTTTACAGAAGTCCGTCCGTCCGTCCGTCCGCATGGCCGATGATTCCCATTCCCCCCTTTCTATATTCTTTCCTTCTGCTGTGAAGTTGTGAACACGCAGAGCAAAACGAACGAGAGAACGATGGAAAATTGCTCGCGAAAATGCGGAAAATGGTTTGGCCAGGCCACAAAAATTATGCCTCGAAATGGAAAATGGGAAAACGCATTTTCTGTTATCATTTGGCGCACATCTCACCGAAAGAACATGAAAGTCTCTGCCTGTCTGTCCGTCTATCGACTTTGCTCTATCATTTTGGTAAAGAGTTTTAGCATTTAGCACTTGGAGAGGGTTTTGGTGGGGACTGAGAGGATGGATGGATTCGATGGAACAAGCTGGAATCGATAGCGTTGTAAGTGGATGGATTTTCGATTTATATCGATAGAACTTTTTCCATTTCCTTTAAGGGACTTTTCCCGGACGAAACGGGACAGAACTTGTTTCTCAGAATAAGTTTTAATCGATTATTAGTCGATAGTGCGACGATTATTAACCGAGTGGTTACAAATTACTTGCAGATTATTTATCGATTATTAGTTGATGATAAATCGAGTATTTATCGATACTTATTCTATTAGTTATGCTCTAATCGCAATTATCGTCGATTTCCCTCTTCGATGTCTCGATAGTTTCCGTGGCAATTGTTTCGTTTTCGCTCTTCGATACCTCGGATAATTTCTGTGCCGATTTGTTCCATTACAACTCGTCTTTGGAGAGTATCCAACCCCTCGACATGGGCTAAATACGAGCATTGTTATATCCTTGTTGTCTTGGTTATGTTTTCATTTTCCGAATGGCAGGCTGGCAGGCAGGCGTGCAGGCCTCTCAGCCAATTCACTTTTCCGTTTATCATGAGTGGAAATTTAAGTTATAGAAAGAAGAAAGCAAGCATCTGCAAGAATTGTAAAAGTGGCTCAGAAACAATCCTCGTTCGCTGCCTGGCAGCAGCCGCCTTTGGAAAGTGATTGCAATCATGGGACGTAACGAAAAAGCACAGCAGAAAACAGCAAAAAACAACAAAAAAATATTACAAAGAAGAAGAAAACATTCAACATTCAGCGGAGATCCAGCGTCGGCTAAAGCGTTTCGTGGGGTTCATAAAAATCGGGCATAAAAATCTTGACAATTAGACATCAAACTGGGTGGCAGTTTTCAATGGAAGTTTCCTGTGCCACAGGCGGAGATACATACAATCCACACTGCTCTGTGGAGTACAGATACTCTCGTCTTGAATGTATCTCTGGGATGTGTGTGTGTCTAGTGAGTGGGCGGAGAAAGCAACTGTTTTGCAGGAGACAAAAGAGCAGCCACAAAACTGTAAATGCTGCCATCAATTAGAGTTCCATCTCAATGGTTCAATGGTGGTGCTGGTAGTGCTGGTGGTTGCAAGCGGAACGGAACGAAACGGAACGGTTGCACGGTTGCACCGTAGATGAGAGAGACCTTGCGCTTCAAACTTCAATTAAATGCTGAAAATCGTGCATAGACAATATTTATCAATCACCATTATTCTAACTGTATCTCGTCGCTCTCTGGCCACAAGACGAACGACGACGCGGACGACGCGGACGACGACTACGACCGAGCAGAGACTTTGTTGTGTATTTAAAAAGGAAGCCAAAGAATCGGTCACGGGCGGCATTGGGGATGGCCCAAGAGACCCAAGAAATTCTAGAATCAGATGCCGAAGAAGAAGTATCTATAAAGAGCCATGAAACCATGATTTACAGCAACTAGATTATTTTCTTGAACAGAAGAATAAACCGTTAGAAATATGGTGAACCATAACGCGTCATGCAGCAGCGCCACTCGGTCTGGTAACCTATAATGAATAGATTATCATATCTCTTATCGATTCTTTGGAGACTTACACCCCGTGACTCCCGTTACTCCTCTCATGCTCTGATGAGGCCCCTGGAGCTCTGTTCGTGCGTGTCACGCACTCATCTCTAGCGTCTCCCATGCGCTGCAGCGCTCAGCCCCTGCCTCTCGACTTCGACGGCTCATAACGAACGCAAAGTTCACGCTGTAGTTCAGTAGAACAGACGGCGAATGTCAGGAGCAGGAGGCTGCCAGAGGGGTCGATGGCTGGCGGCAGGAGGGGCCTCTGTGGATGCAGGGTTAGAAGAGCAGCAGGTAAACGGTGGCTGCCACTAGTGCCACTGGGTCCCCGGTGCATGCAACAATGAACTCTCGCAACTTTTTAACTGTTTTCATCGTCGTCGTCGTCGTCTGTTTTGCGATTTGTGAAAGCTTCTGGTTCTCTACTTCTGTTTCTGCTGCCTTTGGAAAATGGAAAATGAGTTTGCGTTTGCGTTTGGCTTCGTCTTCGTCTTCGTCTTCGGTTTTGTGGTCGTCACGGCTCAGTGGCTTGTTGGCCGGGCCAACGGGAGAACAGCAGCAAAAACAATGCATAAATTGTGCGCAAGAGGCGACATTTTGGCTAGACCAAAAATCAAGAGAAAACTAGTTCAAACGATCATGGAGAAAGATGCTGCTGCGCAAAGAAAGAGAGGAGGCGAAAGATCCAGAGAGAGACAGAGAGAGAGAGAAGGAAGCGGGCAAAAATATGCAAATTTTATGATAAACATTCGGTGGAGGGGGGGGGAATACATTCTCCCCAAACACCTCTCTCTCTCTCGATGTATCTCTCTCTCGTTCTAATACGAATCCACTAATTAAATCTGGAATCTAATCTCTCAAATCTGCGACTCAATGATGATGCATTTTGGCCATGTCCCCATGTCAAATGTTGGTCTAATGAATGGCTCGAATGACCCAAATAGATTATCGCCTCAGAGATCTATCTTTAAGATGTGCTTGCAACATCCGGAACGGAATGCTTATGCCCCCTTCTGGCATAGAGCTTCCTTCTCTATCATTTTGTTATTCGCCTGACTTCAAAAACATTTCAACTAATATTTTCTGTCTTTCTTTTTTTCCGTCTATTTCCAGGTAAGCAAATTGTTCCAAATGCAACTTTTACCCGCAGCTGATGATCGCCGCAGCGCTCTTAAAAGAGTGTGTGGCACGGGGGCATAGTTTGCCATACATACATACATATGTACATATATTTTTTATGCCACCACCACGTAAGTAGCACGGCCATAAATCAGGCAACATCTGGAGACGCCAGTACAGTCCAGTCCAGTACAGTCCCGTCCCGTCCCGTCCAGTCCAGTCCAGTCCCGTCCAGGGCTTGGGCCTCCGCTTGAGGGGCTTGTGGCGGAGGTCTGCGTCTGTCGGAGAGGTCTGCCCATAAACCGCGCTTTGATGATGTCAATATTATATTATTATTATGCAAAACCCTTCAGCTCTACATCCGACGTCGCGATGTTGGACAGCATGTTTTTTGGTTAGAGAAAAAGCCAATGGAATGAAGAAACCATCGAAAGTGGGAAGGGAAAATGTTGTAAGCCCTTTCTTCCGCATTTGATGAGCCTCATCATTGGGTACTTCAAAGGAATACCTATCGTTACAGTACAGTACACTGCAAATAGAAGAATGATAAGCCAGAATAGGCTTCTATCTAAAGATTCCTTAAGCCCTGACAAGCATCAAGTTCCAAAAACATATTTTTGTCGGCTAAAATATAAATTTAGAAACATTCATTCCCACCTTTTCCATCTCTGGAATCTGGGATCTTTGTGGATTTTTCTTTTCTCGATGATTCTATCGTAGTCCACCGATAAGCTTCGATAGTTCCACTGATGAAAGGCTGCCATCGATATCGTGCGATCTTGACTCGTTTCTAATCTCTTCTCTGCCTCCCCCTCTCTCTCTCTCTCTCTAGATCTGTAATTGATCGATCTTCGGAGATCTTTGGGCAATTTGCTCTGCGTCTTAACGTCCCTTTGACAAATGGCCGTAAAATGCATCAACATTTTATTGAGATTTCCCTTTTCTTGTGATGATCATTCATTGGGTTTTTTGCGCTATAAAAGTTTTGTGTTCGAAATGAATTTTACGCATCTTATAAGGCCAGAGACCGTCCCACCGATCGTCAGGAAATGTTTTGTGCAATGTTTTACAGGGCATTATAAATAATTGGTCTTGTTATGAAATTTACATAAATTTTGATTACGGTTTCGGCGTGGCGTCGGGTTTGCGTTTGGGTTCGGGTTTCGTCGTCTTCAAGGGAGATTCTTCTTTCGAGAAGGCTCCGCGAGTATCCATCATTTGTCAAATCAAATTATATTTCATTTTTCGTGTATTTTTCTTGTGTTTTTCTGGTCGTTAGTGTTTTATTTTTCGCATTTTTTGTGCTGTCACCGCCCGCGGCTGCTACGAAATTTGTTGGCCCTTCTCCATGAGGTCTCTGTGTGTTTTTTTTTTATTTTTGTGGCATATAATTGAGGGAAATTAATCAGAGGGTGGTCTGTATATAACTATAGATATATGTATATGTATAAATTTGTCCGTTTGTTGCATAAGTTTTACGGGTTTTGGCATGTGTGTAGTTGATTAATTTGTTGAGATATTAGACGAGTTGATAGCTCGAAGATCATTAATAAGTTTGAGGCAAGTCAAGGGAAGAGTTCAAGGTGTGGCACCGGCGATTATGCAAAATGTGGATCCACGAATATGATACGGGATTCCAATGGTCAGCAAATCAATTGTGGAAAGGTGTTTGAACTGGAGATACATTTGGAACCCTCTTTCATCTCCAGCCACGTCTTTGGACTTCATGGACACATCCTAATTGCCGTGAATATTCCTCCATTGTCAAGTTTCATTCTTTTATTTTCATGTTACAAAGAATCTTTGTTTTATTTCTTTTTTTCCTGCCTCGAACATTCTAATTGCCTTTCACACCTTTGCAAAAGTCAAAGACCTTTGACGCCCGGGCCCGGACCCGGTCCCGGTCCTGGGAATGCACCGCGGCATTCGATATGCAGTAGTTTTTTTTTTCCTTTTGTTGCTTTTCCATTTTCCTGTTTTGCTAATTTGCGAAATTCTTTCCATGCCAACAACAATGTTTGGGGGTGTTGGGGTGGCGGCACCCACATACACGGCTACAGCTACAGCTACAGATACAGATACAATGTTGCTGCCTGGCAAATTATCGCAACTACTTCCTGGATGTGTGTTTGCTCAGCGAACGAGGGGGGGGAGGAGGAGGGGTACGTACCCCAGCCTTTAGGGCCCCATAAATACCCCAAAGAGCAGTCGAATGTCACGCGAGCAGCCCTACCGCAAAATGTTGAGATACATCGAAGCGCAGGCGAATGTCACGCAAACCCTGCCATCAAATGTGCGAGATACAGCGAAAATCCGGTGAAATGTTGAGATACACCAAAACTCCGGCGAAGTGTTGAGACACAAAAAGTGTATAGATACAGTGCTGCAGCAGCATGAAGCGACGCCACGGCGAATTTATCTTCCGGCGAATGTATCTATCGGCCTGTGTCGGCTTTTGTCGTTTCTCTCTCGGCTATGCTCTCTCCCTCTCTCTGCTAGCAACATGTGTAGGGCATTGCAGCAACTGGGCAACTTTTAAATACCCTGGAAAAACGAAATTTGTTAAATTAAATACAATTTTTTAATTCGAGACCTAAATGCGGGGTAGATAACAGAATTACATCTTTAATTCTGGAAAAAAGGGTATAGAAACATGAATACACTCGGCAATAGGTGGCGCACGTGCAACCGGTTCCAGCCAGCAACATGAGCACCAGCAACATACGAGCAGAACTGGGCAACATTTGCTACCCCCCCGAGAAGCCGATTCGCGTGACGTTTGTAAACAAAAGTCGCCGGCCCAACGTATATATTGTCGATCCGAACGGCCGAGAGAGTCTGAAACACGCGAGCCGCTCACTCGAATCCGACGGATACACGGATACACGGAACAACGCGCTACCTTGCCTTCCATCTCCCATATCCATATCCATATCCATATCCATGGAAAAACGCGCGCGCGTATCGCGTCTATCGTGAAGATATTTTTGATGAATTTTTTTCAATTCTATTCCCCGATATTTTCAATCAGACAAAAAGTGCCAAAATGTGACAAAGTGCAAGATCTTTAGATACAATTTTTTGTTTTTGTTTTGTATGCATTTACTTGCCGGCATTTAACGATCGCTTTGCTGAAAAATAAAAAGAAACGATCTATACTTGAATTTTTTTTGTCGAATGCCTGAAAGTGCAGCTTGAGGGCTGGAAAATATTCTCTGTTTAAACTTCGCACAGACACGCACTCACACAAGAGAGAGAGATATACAAACATTTTATATACAACAACAACAACAACAAAAACAACAAAAAAAAGGGAAAAGAAGAAATATCCGCCGCCTGCATTTTTGTACAGCGTTCGTTCATTTCATTCTCTCCCTCTGGCTCTGGCGCTGCCTCTGCCTGCGCCACTCTTCGTCGCGCGCCTCGCATTCAATTCGTTTGTGTGTTTGTTCATTCGGCTTCGGTTGTTCTCTGTGTGCGTCTGTGTGCGAGTGAGTTGTGCAGCTGTAGCTGCGCGCGCGTGTGTGTGCGCAAAACACTCGGACCCAAAAGGTAAACTACAGGTAAACTACCTACTTTGCCTGCTTTGTGTCGTCTGCCCCGAAGCAGCCGCAAAAGTGTACGAAAAATATACCAAAAAAAAAAAAAACAAAAACACCAAAATCAAGAGAGGAGCTGAAGCAAAAGCAAAAGCAAAAGAGCGTGCAAGAGGAACGAGCGAGCCGATCCTGAGAGACGACGACGACGACGACGACATATGGATGATATTTTACTGCAAACACATTACTGAAATCAAAGCAGCATCTTCTCTGCTTCTTCCCTGCCCTGATTTACGGCCTCTGGTGGCACTTCCTCTTTTATCGCGGCATCTGCTTTGCGCCCTGTGACAGTACGAGTGCCTGTGCCTGTGCCTGCATCTTCTTCTCCTTCTCCTTCTTCTTCAACTCGTGTGTGTGTGTGTGTGTGGATACACTTCTTCTCCTTCTGCCGATTACTCAACACGAATTGGATTTAACAAAAGCCAGGCAGCAGCAGCAGCAGCAACAGCGGCAGATACTTTGTGGTATGTCTTCATTTCTGGCATCCAACTCTTTTTTGTTCCCCTCTTTTCTTGCCACCACGTTTTCCCATTTTTTATAACTTATTCTTTGGGGTTTTTCGAAGGGGCAACATTTAGCAACATAATAAATTAAGAATAAAATATACGAGAGCCCACAGTTTTCTCAGTTTCTCAGTTCTCTTCGGTTATATAGTTTTGCTTTGCTTTTTCGCTAATGACTGCCTCTCGTCTCGTCGTCGTCTCGCCTCGGATCGTGTGGAGTGCTGTTCTCTCTGGCCTTTTTTTTTACATTTTTCTCTATATATAAACCATCATGTGCGAGCAAAATTTTAATTATAAAAGTGACAAAAAGCGAAAAAAGACCAACACATAAAGATACATATACATAAATTCGTATCTAGAAGATACATATTCGTGTGTGTGTGTGTGTGTGGAGTGTCTGTGTCTGTGCCGTCGTGCCGGCAATTTAGGCAACATTTTCGCTGACGATCAACAAAAAGTAGAGGAAATAAATAAAAGAAAAATAGCCAAGAGGCCAATTTATGGTTTTTCAGACGAGTATATTCTTGGCAGGGGTATTCTCCATATTCCCCATTCTCCCCATTCCCCATTCTCTCTATTCTCCTTCTCCATTCGAGGAAGTGTCTAATTAAAGTGTAGAATGTGGAATATTAATGCTGAATATTTGGGAGGGGAGCATATTTCGGAAATGTGGGTTATTGGATGATGGAGGAATATGTAACAGGAATTTGTATCCAGGAATATGCCAAGCACTGGCAACGTCCTCTGAAAGATCTTCCATCGAAAACCTTGAGGATACTTCTATCTAAAAGTTCCAACGATTCCTTGTTCTTCCCTAAAAAGTCCGCCATTTGTTCTCTTCCATCAAAGCCCCTGACAAAAAAATCACACACACAATAGCTTCATTAAATTTGTACTGATTTTTATCCGCCTTATGGCAGGAATTGATTCCTGCTGTAATTCGATAAACGCTTTGGTAATTTAGCAATTTTTCAGCAGAAAGCGGAATCCCCCAGCTTAACCCTTAACCGAAAGCTTAACCCGACAATAGCCACAGGCAGCAACCCCCCGCCTAAAAAAAAGGGAAGGAAACCGCCGACAATTGTGTGTATAATTTTTACGACTACAACAAGCAGAGAAACAAAATAAAACTTCCTTCCCCCAATTGACACGGAAACATCTGTGGTTTTTCGTTGCGTTTGCAGCAGATATTTGCAACATCCTGTTGCACACACACAGAGAGAGAGGGAGAGGGAGAGAGAGGACTCTTCCTGAAAGAAGGAATGACAGTTTATGGAAGGGTACTACTACTCTACAACGTCTGCTAGTAAAACTACGAGTAAATTGTGTTCCATTCCCCCAATGCATTGGAAAGGTCTGGCAGCTGCCCCGAAATGATGATGGTTCTGTTGCGTGTTGCGGGACTTGTCGCAGGGAGGGTTGGATCGGCTTGGGACGGTTGGGGATGTCCATCCAAAATCCGAATCCATTGTTGGTATTGGCACAACAATAACCGAACCGAAAGCAATTTAATTTGATGGCCAAAACCTGCCTGAAAACTGAAGAGGAGGTGTTCGATAGATAGATGGATATACATATATTGGTGGTTGATTCAGGGGGAGTATGCCCGTGTCTGTGGGTGTGTGTGTGTGGGTGGGAGGGGGTGTATCTTTCAACAACTATTTCTTATTGATTATTTTATTACCACTCATCCAGCACACACGCCACGGCGTCCCCGCCTGTGTCCTCGCTTTTATCGTGGAATCTTCACCCTCTGTCCCTGTAGAACACACCCCCAACCCCCTTTGCCTTCCATTTTCATTAAACTAATTTCCTTTTTTTTTATATACCGAACTAAAAAAATCTTGTTTCGATTGTGCCACAAGTTGTTGCCTCTCTTTTCTTTGGGGTTCTTTTGCTCTTCTCTTTGGAGTTTGGTTCTCTCTTGAGTTCTGGATTCTGTTCACTAATTTTCGTGGTCTACCTTTGTGCTCTTTATCAGCTGCTGTTTATCGCCTTCTTTGACCACTCTTTCGTCTCTCTCTCTCTGTCTCTCTGGGGTTCTGCTTATTGAATTTTTTGGTTCTCTTCTTTTTTGAACGACGACAAACTCGTGCCTTGCGTCTGTTCTCAGTCTCTGTCTCTGTCTCCTCTCCGATTCTCCTCCACCTCCACTGAACCTCGAATTGATTTTTGTTTTGAGGCCAAAACTTGTTTCGTCTTTTTGGCCAAAAACCAAACTGGTTTTAAGGATGTTCTTTAAGCTGCAGATGCAAGCTCTTGAAGACCTTTTTTTCACGTCTCACTTTGGTGGAAGGGTTTCCGAGGAATCCTCGCCGCAGATGTTGCAGAACATTACCGATGAAATCTCCAAAGAGCTCGTGGCAAAAGATGTTGCAGGAAATGCCTTGATTCCCGAAGAAATACCCATCAAAACTGATGACATCTTGAGAATATTTGCACTTCATTTTGATGTATCTTTTGGGGTTTCCTCTCCCTCGGCACACACATAGATTCAATTATCATCAGATGTCCAGCCTCTTGCTATTTCTCTGTTAATTGCAATCATCTATCCCCCTGTCCCTCCCTCTCGGCGGAATGACAGTTTTTCCTCATCCTCTTGGAGACCCAACATGTGCCCAACACGTGTCCGCCAAGAGCAGGCACGGAACGGAACCAACAAAGAACTTTTCCGTCATTTGCAGAAATGAAAAACATTTCCAGTTTTTCCTTCAGAAAGGGAGAAAAAGAAACTTCTCTTATTTTTTTTCTTCTAGACGAAGAGATGGTCTGCTGAGGGATACGGGCATAAAGAATCTGCGGCTAGAGTTTTATGGCCAAACCAAGGCAAACCAGTCGACGGTCGATGGTCGGGGAGGAGGAGAGCAGAAGGAAGATGCTCTCCTCTCTCGCTGGCTCTGGCGAGATTTATGAAATTTCTGCAAGGCTGACAAGTTACAGGCTTTCGGACTCTGGGACTCTCGGACTCTCGGACTCTCGGACCTTGTTGCAACGTTAATGAGATTTGGTTTATGGATCCACTCCTCAGAGCTCTCCTCACAGCGTGGCAGCACCGGCCGTGGCATCAGTCCCCGACTGTTGCAATGTTTGTTCATTGCCGCATTAACATAACAAAAGTTTTATCCCACCGAAAGAGTGTGATTTTTCATTGGGGGTCTCCACCAGCCCCCCACCCCTGCCCCATCATCGAACGAGGGGAGTGCCACACTTTTGACATTGAAATCTTTTTGGTTTTTTTCTTCTTCTTCTTTTCGGAAAAACTCATTCAAGCAAATTGCCTACAATTTCCAGATTAAATTACAAAAACCACCTCCCGAAATACAAAACAAAAGAAAAGTGAAATCTCCTGCCAGGAAAAAGCGGAAAACTCTTGTTTTTCTTGGGAGAAGGGGAGGGGGGAGGGGGCACTGAGAAAAGTGAGGGAAATTGCAGCTAGCCACAAATCAAATGAATAATCATATGTCTCGCAGTGAAATATAGACGAAGCTCGTGCTTTCAATTCAAATTGACGCCCCCACAGCCTCCCAAAAGTACCGCCACATCCTACTCCTAAGAGGCAGGTCCTCCTCCTCTTAAAAGCCAGGTCCTCCTCCTCCTCCACCTCCTCCACCAGCTTTGATTTGTTTTCAGTTTCGATCCATCGATCCAGCGATCCATCGATCGACCTGCACGTAATTTCATTTTGGTATCTAGGTTGATTTTGCGGTCAGAGCAATTTGGCATTTGGTATGGTCTCATTATTTTGGTAATGGTCTTTTCTATATAGTCCGCGTTATATATATAGATGCTGCCCCTAGTGCTGGTGTTTGTGGAAAACTTTGTGGATTTTGTTGATTGTTTCATGGTTTTATGGTTCCTAGTGGAATTAGGGTTTATTATATTCACAAGTTCATGATAATCGAACGTGTGGGGTCATAGAAGGGGCTAAGGAATGACTGGGGGGCCCTAGAACTTTGGTAGTATGGGTTTTCCTTCCATTTTGTCATCAGAAACGTGTTCTAATCGTTCTAGTTTATCGATAATTAATCATTTCTTCTCTTTGTCTTTGATATTCTGTTTTCTCTGCCTTCTCTTTCTTCTCCTCCTCCGCTAATCTGTTTGTTCAAGCTTCAGCCTCGCGCTCCTTCGCCATTAATCATCTTTTGTACGATAAATCTCTTACAGATTTCGATTGTTTATCGCTTAACCTCAATTACCAAGTCTCGTGGCTCAAGTCTTGCCTCTTTCGGTAGCTTTAAGCCTCCTCCTTAATGGTCTTGAGCTTCTGCTTTGACATCTACTTCAAGTCTCTCTCTCGCTCTCGCTCCATCTCCCTCTCTCTCTCTTGGCTCATCAAGAATCGATTAATTGTTTAATCGATTTGTTTTGGCTTAATGTTGCCTTTGGCACTTTTTGAAATTCGATTTCTGTAATCGATTTCCATCTCCTGCCGCCGCCGCCGCCGCCGCCCCCAGCCGCCTCCTCCTCTGCGATCTGTGTCTGTGGCTCTAATTAGTGCAGCTCCAACGAGGAAAAACTAGTTTCGATTGCCACACGAAAAATGTTGAGAACTCTGCTGCTGCTGCTGTTGCTGCTGCTGCACTGCAACATGTTGCAATGCTCTCTGCCTCTGTGGCAAGTGTGAAGCTCGAGGGGGGCGCCGTCCGTCATGCACTGTTGCTGTTGAACGCCAAAACGCGTTCTCAACGACCGACGACGACAATTCCACAGAAACAGCTGAAACGTGCTGAATGCAGCTGTGGCTCCTGGTTTGGGCTCTGCTCCCCATTCCCCCATTCCCCCATGCCCCCTTCCCTCCGACTCCTGTCTGCCTCACTCCCCCACTGACTGCCGCCTCCCTGGCACAGGAATGGAGTGCAGAGGAGAGACTCCAATTGCAAGTTGGACTCGGCATTCAGAGAGTCCCCAAGTCCGACTCCGACTTCGAGTCCGAGTCCAGGCCAAGGCAAAAGTGCCGGTCAGTTCTCTTCTTTCGCGGTGTTGTGTGTGCTCTGGATTTATTGCTGAACGACGCGACGCGACGCGACGCCGCACAGTCGCTTGGGGAATGCCCCATCCCCCATTCCCCTTCCCCCTTCCTCCTTCCTCTATAGAGTGTATCTTCTAAGGTCAATGGCTTCTTCATTGGACGACTGCTGCCGCTGCCGCTGCTGCTGCTTGTGGCGGGGGGGAGGAGGGAAAAATGAAGCGCGAATTATTATTTTAGCTTTGGCGAAATGGAAAATGTTGTAATAATAAAGTGACGCCAACTCCATTACGTGTGGCAAGCCCATGCCGTAGCCCAAGCCCCTTCCTTCCTTCCTATAACTGTTGGCTGTTGCCTGTTGGCCCAGCCTTTCAGCTCGAGCTTCGAGTTACATCATTCTTGGTGGCACAGACAAACATTTCCGTTAGAGCAGCAGAAACACGCAATGCCCCAAACTCAAACTCAAACCCAAACCGAATCCCGAGCCACTTGGAAAATGAAGTAAGAACAGACTTAAGCCACCGCTCCCTGCCTCCCTGCCACCGTGCTTCCCTGCCTCGATTAGTGCCTTAGCCTTCGTTTTTATAGAATGGTGTGTCTGTCTTTCGATGGTTTCCATGTTCTTGGAATTGGATCTTCTGTTGGCTCTACAGCTGTAGAATCGCAGTCTCCTAGCCTCCTAGCCTCCTCGCCTCCTCGCCTCGTGGTCGGTCGTATAGTAATTCAATTAATTGCGAATTGTGCTCTGCAGTTGTGGATGGGTAAACATCACATCGCCACGATCACTGGATCGTTTCGAGAGTTTCGAGAGGCGATGCCTGGGATTGAGTTCGAAGACTGAGGATCGAAAGATTGAGATGTACCGATGGAGAGGTGCTGATGGAGAACGGTTAGCCATGAATATGAAGATTCATTCGATTCTAATGAGAATTGTGATGGAATGATCTGCTGCTTAAGGAGAGATACATCTATTTCGGCAGTAAAGAACTCTCATCCACAGGTGGATAGCCCCTCGATTGTTTTAATTATGAGTTTCATTCTCCAATTGCTTTTTATCTGCATTAATTTCCCATTTTCCGAGGCCTCTTTCCCCACACATATATTTCTGCCTTTTTAATAACTCACTTAAATGCCATATAATTTTATCTAATCAGCAACGCCTCTACTTTGTTTGCACTTAACGACTCAATTTATTGTTTATCTGTCTGTCTGTCTGTCTCTCTGTCTGTCTCTGGGGGTGTCTCCGCCTTGGGTTGATTGATTGGAGATCTCTGTATTGTTTGTAGAATTTCTGAGGAAATCTCAGTACGAGGCGGAGGCAAAGGGGAGTCAAAGAACCTCAAATCTAATACATATATAGAGAATATTTGTATAGAGAATGTGGTGGGACAGCTGATAATTAAAGTATTCGAATGAGTCAGACATTTTTTCTTCTTTTTGTTTATCTGTCAATTAAATGTCTTACCATTCGAAAACTTTTAAGATTTGAAAGCCTCACAACAGCCACACACGTGTTGCGCGTCATGCAGCAGCACCCCACGGTTTTGGCAACAAAAGAAAGTTCTCTGCCCTGGAATCCTCCCCAAACAGAACCGAGCAGCCCTTCCAGAGCACGGAACATGGAAGTACTTCCATTTGAGTGACATTTGAGTGACACTTGGGCTGCGGGGGGTGCTCCGGGGGGCTCCGGGGAGCACTGTCCAAACAAAAGATCAGCAGGGAAAAAGCCAAACAAAAATCTCCAGCCATTAGCCAAGCTTTGAGCCAAAACAATCTCCATTCAAATGGCTTTACGATCTGCTGCTCCATGGCTGCTGCTGTTGCTGTCGGGGCCTCCAGCCCCCCCTCCCCCCTCCCCCCCTTCACATATGAACTGCTCTGTGAGTCAACTTTTTGTTGTGTGGGGGGCATACGCTTTGACCTCTGCGAAAGAAAAGAAAGAAAAAAGAAAAGATTTCACTTTTTAGTATTTTCGGGGGTTTTTCGGGGAGGGGGGAGGTGGAGGCAGGTGGGGGGCTCCGGCTCGGGCTCGCGCTCTCTTGTTAATTGGTTTATCACGCAGTCGATTGGGGGGCACTGCGGCGGTGGCGCTGCACTTGCCGCCAATTGGCATGAAAAACACTTTCGTTTTCCCTGCCGCCTTGCCGCCTTGCCGACGTTTTTTCGGGGGAACAGAAAGTCACAACAGAGAGGGAGATAACATATCATACATGAGGGAAGGATGAATGTTTTTATACAAAAATAAAAAATAAAGAAAACAAAAATAAAAAAAATATGCAATCGCCTGAAGGTTGATCTGGTCTCTGGGTCTCTGGTTAAGTCTCGGGGTAATTGATACCCTTTTTAGCTACTCCCTTCGTTCGACTAGCAGGGGCAGTGCGTTTCATAACATCAGGCTGCCGCAGAGCTGCCCCAGAGTGAAAGAGATTTATTATTGAAAGTGTCTTGGAAATTGGGTCGATTATCGAATTGAAGGAAACTCGGTTTTGTTCGGGGATTTATTCCAATAAATCATCGAAGGAAGTGGCTTATCAAAACCGAGGCAATTATCGCATAAAAGTGGGCTTATGGCCCGTAATTATGGCCCAATCAAAGCGAGTGGCCAAGCCATTATCGAGTTATCAGAAGGGGAGAGGAGGATGGGATTTGGGTAGGATATGTGCCATAACTCTCTACCTTCATGGGCCGCACTGTACCATGCTGCATGCCACATGTTGTATATAGCTGTATGATCCACGTATAAAGATATTTTCTACTTCTGTCACAAGTTTCTTTTGCTTGTTTATTGTTTTGTTTTGTTTTCGGTTAACCACAAAAATCTGCGGCCTGCGATCTCCTTCGCTCGCCTCGGGCTCTGCCGCATGCCGCTGCTGCCTCTTGCCTCCTGCCCCTTGCCTCCTGCCTCTTGCCTCCTGCTGTGAGGCAAAGTTTTTGCATAATTTCTTTGGGGGTCTGTAAATGAAACAAAGACATCATCGATATCAAATGCCAGCCTGAGACAGAGAGACACCAGAGAAGGCGAGACTTGGCAGCCGCAGAAGGTGCGGAGGGGGGCAGAGAGAGGGGCAGAGAGGGGGAGGACAACAAGTTGTCTGGCTTCCCCCCTTCATGGATTTCAGACTTTGGCTTTTAATTGCTCATAAAAGTTGTATATTTCAAAGAAAACCAAAACCCCAACACTCGCCGTTGTGGATGGCCACACCCCTCAGATGCATTTGTATCCATCAGATACTCGCA
Source organism: Drosophila pseudoobscura (assembly GCF_009870125.1). Lineage (NCBI taxonomy): Eukaryota > Metazoa > Arthropoda > Insecta > Diptera > Drosophilidae > Drosophila > Drosophila pseudoobscura. Next base: position 66,217,110 of record NC_046683.1, on the reverse strand, counting down.
AGCCTAAGCTTCAGTCCGCGGGGAGTCTTTTACCGTCCGTTCCATTCCATTCCATTCCAAATTGTTGGCAATTTTTCGATTTTTTTACGCTGATATTCGATCCCTGACGCGCTCTCTGTTTCGCTCTCGAGTGTGTGATAATATTTACTCTTTCCCCACAAAATATTTATTAATAATGCAAACATGTTCGATGCTCGGTGTTCGATGGAAAACTGCATTCAAGAGTGCCCAAGATTTGGCGTTTGGAGCCAGCAATAAAAGCGTCAATCAAAGTGGCCGACCCGACGTGCGGCTACTGCGGCACTTTTGATGGCCAAAATGAAATGGTTTGCCAAGGGGAGTGAGGGGGGAGATGGAAATTCATCAAAACGAAAGTAAAACGCAGAGCCACAGCTGTTTGACATAGATCAAAAGTGGCAATGAATCCACAAACTTGTTATCTTTGGGGGCAGGTCCATAAAACGGGCTTTAATGGGCCTCCTCTGATGTGCCTGGCATCAAGGGCCGGAGGGGAAAGAGTTTAGAGAGCATTTCTGGAGGGCTTTCCCAACCAGGGAGATCCAAGGGCCCCCATAGAGGGAGAGCCTCATGGATCGCTTCTCAAAGAGTTTTGTAGCTGGTGAATTACAGGATGTTAAATGGAATCTATTATTCATGCAAAAGTATACCTTAAATTTCTATCTACATATCTTTTATCTTCGAGTTTCGAGATGTTTCGAGGGCTCCTTGGCGGACCTCTTTGTATAGCCTCTCCTCTGCGATACCCTCCATGGAAGGAATACCTTTTAAGCTCCAGAAATAGAGAACCTAATCTTTGATTAGTTCCCTTAAACAGAGAAGAGATATAGCCCTTGAGGTTCGGGGCTTCGTGGAGTGCTCCAGTGGCGCTCCTCAAACCCTCGATCGTGAATCATCTCCGATGCTCGACCGAAATTCGACTCAATTTGTGGGCGTTGTGCTCTCCCCCCTCTGAGTGCCTCTCTGCGGCCCATCAAATTTGCTTTTTATTGGCCTCTGGACTCGGCTTTAATTTGTCTGTCTTCTGCCCTAATTAAATTAGTATAAAACTAGCGGCAGTTAAACAGCCTTTGACATCGTAAAAACTTTACTTAAAATTCTGTCAAAAGTGGATCCAAACTTTGGCCCCGTCTAATGGGGTCTGCGGGCTTGAGGGGTGGGGGGAAAGGGCCAGAAAAACAAAAACCAAAACTAATAAAATTCTTTCTCTTTGTTTTCTCTCTTTGCAGGTAAGCAAAAGTCCAACACAGAAATACCCCCAATATTTGTGAGTATTGTGCCACACTCGAATTGTTTTTTTTGGCCGGGGCCAAGCCTTTTGTTTGTGGCAACCGAAACCGCAGCAAAATGCGCACAGGAAAAATTCCATGGAAACAATTTTGTTTTTCCATCGAGCGGCTGGCTGCGGCGGCTTTTAAACGGGCTATCGATAGTTGGCCAAAAACTTGGCCAAAAATTGTACGAGCATTATGTGATTTTTGCAGCGGCCCAAATGAGCTTCGATTTGGAGTTTGGGGCTGCAGTTGGAGTATTTTTGCCGACAAAGCCATGCCAGTGCCAGTGCCAGTGCCAGTGCCATTCCCCTCCAGACAGAAAGGACGGACGGACAAGAAACAAGAGATATATTCCGTGGATCGTGTGGCAGCAACAAAGGCGAAAGATCTGTCATAACTGTAACTCGATTTGCGTGCCACAGATCGGCGGTTGCAGGCCTTTCAAAAAAATCTAATTAGACAAAACAATGGGCCGCATGGCCATTATGGCCATAAAAAAGAGCCAATTCTGAGGCAAGAACCAACTTTTGGGGCCGCAAAAGTTCCGCTTTTCATATGCAAAGAACAGGAACAGAAAAAAGGGGGGGAGGAAGGGAAGGGTAGAGGAGGGGTAGGGTAGGGTAGGGCCACAAAACGCGATCCGTTGGGGGTTTTTTTTTTGTTTGTGGCAAAACCAAAAACCAAAAGCCCCGTAAATGGCTGATGAGGTCTCAAGACTTAATTATACCGTTGCAAAGGAAAAAAGAAAAAAAAAACCAGAGTACAGTAGCGTTGCCTCTTTTGTCTCTGCCACAAGACACCGACCCACGACCCTACTTCATTTGCAAATTGCGGCAAGACTTCAAGAGAGCGTGTGGCAGCGTGGCAGCTTGGCAGCTCGGCAGCCAGCGGATGCGAAGAGAGATTGTTCCAGTTTTTGCTCTAAAGTCAAGTTTTTGAGGCTTTAATTGTCACTTGCAACGCCACGGATGGGGTGACCCTAGAGGTACGTCAGTCTCGAGGTCTTCACGGGATCACTTGGAGGCACGGGCCGAGAATCACTGACACACACAGTAGTCGTGGAGGGAGCGACAGAGGGTTCTTATTATGATCTCATGCCATGTGGCAGAAGGTGGAGCACCAGGCTTCTTTCTACTCCTAATTCCCACTTGTTTCCCTGCCACATCCTCCGTATCGTTTCCCCTACGCTTTCCATTCAAATTGCACCCCCGGGGCACGTCCATCTGTCTCTCTCTGTCTCCCCTGTCTGCCCCGAGAAACGGCAGCTGTTCTACATATCGAACCATTAACGAGCTGTCACAGCACTGCTTTGCTTTGCAGCAGATACATTATATGCCACATTATGGAGTTGTTTCAAGTGAAACAAATGATTTGATTTCATCTCTCTCGTCGTATTGCAGGATATTACAGAGTTTCATGCTTCAGGGCAGGGAACAGCTCCGAAAACTGGGTTAATGAGTGCAGCCAGTGCTAGATAATATCCGCTCGTATCGTTGACTCTATTCCAAATTTCCACTCGCTCGTTACGCTCCAAAGTTGCGACTTTATTGCGGTTTCCGGTCGCATTATTTCTAGTATTTTTTCGGTTCAACTTTAATTTCAATTAAGTTCCGAGGGGGAACGGGGAATGGGGAACGGGGAAAACTGAACTGCTTGGAAAAGTGTCCACCTCTCGAGTGCCTTTGCAACCCTCAATCGGGCCCCAGAAACTCCATTTCCTATCCGATCCCATCGTCTATCACGCCACATATCATGACCATAATGAGACATCCCCTCGGCTGTGGCTTATGTGACCAAAAGCAGGTGCCGCCCGTCTGTGCCGCCTGTCGGTGCGTCGCAAAATATCTGTAAATTGCCACTTAATTTGATTCGATTCTATATCTCTGGCCACAGATATGATTTATGGGTATATATATATATTTTGTATTGATTTTTTGATAAGTTCTTTCTTTTTTTTTTCGTTACTTTGTGGCGCTGATAATGGAATACTGCCTGATAAAACTGGGGGTGGGCTCGAGAGCATTGGAAATATGAGATCATTGGGAACGGTTGCAGGTTTTTCGAGGGGAACTCTGGAAATAGAACGAGGTTCAATGCACTCTCCGGGGGAACAGGAGGGCAGAGAAGAGGAATATTTCTCAATAATGATCGTAGGAAAAGGAATGAAACGGGTATCGAAGGATAGAAGGGAACATGGAGATCCTTTAATAGAGAGACCTATAAAAACCCACCTGATAATTGAGAAGAACAAAGCTCGTTCCCCCACCACCACGCCAGTCCTCTTCTAGAGTTCTTTAACTCTTCTTTGGGTCTTCGCTAATATACATATAATATGCAGAGGGGAGGGAGAGGGAGATCTCGTACCCAAAACATTACACTCAGCACATGCCACACGGCACAGCACTCATTATCATACCCATTCCAGCCATACCCCTGCCCATGCCCCTGCCCATTCCCCCTTGTTCCTGCATACCCATTTCTCATTCCAATTTCCATTCCATTCCAATTCCTCAAATTCAGTTGCCGGAACTCAGAACACAGTGCTCTGTCTCTCTCTTTCTCGTTGCTACTTTTTCTTTCGTTCCATTTGGTTGAATTTCTCCCCGGATTCTCTGGCGGTACGTACTCCCTCCCTACCTCCCTCCCTCCCTCACTCTTTTGGCCACCTGCCTGCAGTTTGCACCACCACCACCGCCGACAACAATTACAGCAATCGCATAGTTTTTCCAACACACAAACACACACGCAAAAACAATTTCCTTTTATGGTTTTTCTATTGTTTTTTCCGCTGTTCTGGAAATTAAAGTCGAAACTGAAGAGAGTTGTGGGTGGGGGCGATGGCGGGTGGGGGGTAGGTGGGTGACAAGCAATTTGGTACTCCTCCAGCGCACCCCCTCTGCACTCCCCTTCCCCCACCCCTCCTCTAACGACGACGACGACGATGATGATGATGCAACACCCCATTCATTGATGAGGCGCATTTTTCAATAATTTTCTTTTTCGTTTTTTTCGACTGGGGGTAAAAGTTCATTGCCGCCTTTCGGACTGCTGGCTGTTGACCAAATGTTTTGGCCATGTGCCTCGGTCTGTGTGTGTGTGTGTGTGTGTTTTTCTTCGCTTAATTACCTCCTTGGTGGCCAAAAAGAGTCATGGCTTTGCCTCTCCTCCTCCTCCTCCTCCTCCTTTCAGGGGGTGGTGGAAGGGGCTGGGGCCACGCCTGCATGAAAACGCACTTGACGTTCGTGACCTTCGCCGTTGGCGGTTTTTCCATCAGTTTTGTTGTTGTTTTTGTTTTGTTTCGATGGGAAGTTCAACGGAAGCTATTAAGGAAAAGTCAGGGTACCCCCCTCTGCAAACCACCCCCTGCCCCCTCCCTGGCTACCTCCAGGAATGAACATTACTTTTGCATTTTTGGAAGATGTTTTGCCTGCGATAACCCCACCACAGCCCCAGCCCCCAGCCCCCCGCCACTGCATTGCCAAAAACCAGAAACAGAAAACAACAACCACAAGCCAGAGTTTTACACTGTGTTGTGGGGGGCTGGGAGCTGGGAGGGGGGGTATTTTCTTATCCCCTTGGGGTCATCTCTGCGAGGGTCCACTCTCGAGAGTGGGAAATTAATTCGGTTAACCCCTGTCTTCGACACCTCCCACTTTTGGAGGTCTTCCCCTGCCGCCAGCGACAGCGCCACTGCACCACTGCACCACCGCCCCCTTCCACCTGATGGAAGACGACACTGACAATTGGCTTTCACTATTCCCACTATTTCGGCCTTAAGTCGTAAGCCTTTGGCTAATTCTGCAATCAATTTCGGTGGCGGTTTTTCGTATGCAAATGACACTGAACCTGAGCCAACCCTCGGCCAATCCTTAGACCTGCCTCTCGCTCTCTCTCTCTCTCTCCCCCAAGGTTCGGCGGGGCCCCCATCTAATTATGCAAAATCCAAAGCGACTTAAGACGCGAGGGACTTGAGACCTGGGCTGCCTCTCGAATCCATGGATGGACTGTGGCCCCAAAAGGAAGCCCAAAAACTGCGAATCGAATCAAACTAAAATGATGACGGGTGGTCGTTTCTCTCTCTCTTTGCCTCTTTCTCTCCCCATATTACACCTCATTTTCCCCCTCCTTTTTCGCCTCCCCTCACCCCAAAATCGTTTGCATAATTGAGGGTGGCCATCGTCTATACAAAGAAAAGCGTCTCCCGGAAATCCATCAGCTGCCAAGTGAAGTTTTTCCTTCGTTTTTCACGCGCAAATATCTGTTGCATGCAACAGCAACAACAGCCCGTGCCCCTGCCACCCACTTGAAATATAGTATGTGGAAAATACTGCCATGCGGAAATGCAAAAATGAAAAGCATTTTCATTTAGTGCAGAGTGTGAAAACTATGCTTGGAAAATCGCTTCCAACTTCAACAAAGAATGGGGAAAAAGAGGGAGTAAAAAGGGGAGTAAAGGTGGGGGGAAATGGGCTACAAAATAGGGACCTAAAAAGAGGCGGAAAAGGGGGAGCAAGGCGAGAAGAAAGACTGGAAATATAGTCCAAGATTTGGGTATATGTTTCAGGCCTTTAAAGGGGTTAAGAAAGGTGCTCGAGGAAGGTCTCTTAAGGAACGCAACGCACAGGAGCAGGTGCTTCTGGCCAGAAGGGAGACCCTGGCCTCTGTTCCTCCCTGACATTTGGCCCCGAGGCGGCGTGAAGGCGGTGCCAGCCTCTGGAATTCCATTGCAAACGAAGGAGAGAGAGGGAGGGAGAGATCTTAGAGCCAAAACCAGCATTTGAGTTGATTACAACGATGGCCAGAAGAACCAGATCGGATCGGATTGGATGTTGGAATGTTCTCTGTTGAGAGGAGGCTGGCATTTGGCCAGGCCATCCATCCAGAGGCGTGAATTAATGTCCGTCCGTTCAATCAGAGTGTAAATTAGTGTCCGGCTACTGGAATTGGCACGAGAGAGAGAAACAGTAGAGTGCACGAGCCTAACGAGTCTTGAGCTTCGAGCCTCCGGCCTCCCAGCCTCGTCTTTGAGGCTTTTGGGGGGTAATTTTCGTCCATAATGAACTGAACTCTAGGAAATGCCTGGGAGGAGAAGGAGGAGGAGGAGGAGGAGGCGATCGGAGTACGTCCGATGATTGGCAATCTCTCTTTTCGGAGGGGAGACAATTGCTTCCGCTTCGAGGGGTCTCCCTGGGCCGGCGCTGCCGTGGAGTCTGTCATTGTGCGCGAGACCAGATTGCAATAAAATTTTCACGCGCCAACAATTGGAGGCGATTTGGAGGCGTGGAGAGCCGAGAGATTCGTTGAGAGACGGGGGCCTAAATTGCTATCCTGTCAAGTGAGCACAAAAAACTATGCCACAAAGCCTAGACCAAACCACCTGCTGCCCCCTCCCCTCTGTCCCCTCTGTCCCCCCATCCAGCAATTGTGTTTTTTCGGTAATTGAATTTCGTACCATAATTAATTTCCTTGATTTTTTCCGGTTTTCTTTTAATTGAATACAACAACAATTTCATAATTAAAAGTGTATTTATTAATAGAGAGAAAAAAAAGGAAGAAAGCTTGGCTAACATTTGGGGGAAAGTCTAGACATGGAGTGGGTGGAAATTGGAGAAGCCCCCGACACCCCCCACACCCCCCTTTCGTCTCTGTGTGGAGATTGTGGGCGTACAGCCATCGTTCCATCTTGTCTCCAGCCCCGGCTTCAATTTCCTTTTGTTCTATTCCCCGACTTTCTCCCAAACTAAAGCCAAAAGCCCCCCCTACCCTTGAGTCTTATCCAAAACCGAACATCTATTGGCATTTTTTATCGCGATGCTCTTGAAAGGCGAGGCCTTGCCTCATCCTCATCCTCGACTCTTTTTGGGGGGTTTTTCTGTTTTTTTGTCTCAAGTTGAAGGCGCACATAAAAATTGATTGACGGGGAGCGGCTTTGCATTTAAATTTATAATAATAATTTGTAATTGGGGAGAGGATCGTCGTAGGATCGTCATAGGATCGTCATAGGATCGTCAGAGGTGAGGTCTGGTCTTGTTAGGAGGAACGGAACCCCTTATGCAAGACCACAAATATCTTGAATTAAACGAAGATTTCTCTTTGGGGCCTGGCCATTTCCCCCGTATATACGTATATGTTTCTATTAAAGCGGAAAGCCCAAACGTTTTTCCAGCAACATTATAAACCCATCAAAACCCATCAATTCAAGACCCAATACCCATTCCGAGCTCGAGAAATGCGCAATCGTCACGCAATCCCCACAAATGACAACGTCATGGAATGGAATTGGTATTGGTACTGGTGGAGGAGCTTCTTCCAGCCTCAAAATGTTGCATGTTGTGCGAGTATCTGTGGGCAGATCTGCTGGGTCCCCCCCCTCTATCCGCTATACCATTTTGAGTGTTGAAAACTTTATTATGCCTGTTATCACTTTGGAAAGACAAGGAGGAGTCGGGAAAGAAAGATTAATTTGTGTCTTCGACAGCTCCAGCTCCAGCTCCAGCTCTGGGGGAAAAACGCATTTCCAATGCTTCTTTCATACGGAAATGATATACGTGGGTGTCAAACCCCAAACAATAGATTGAAGTGGAAGGAAGGCTTGGCTATGGCTGTGGTTATGGTCTAGGTCTGGGTTTTGGAGGCACATGTGTGCTCGTTCCCGTTCCCTGGAGAGAGAGACCCTATTGAAGGCCTGTGGGATGATGTTGAACCAACAGAAATGTTGGGAAATCATTTAAAAAATAATTAAGCCTCATGTCGTTGAACACGAACACAGACAGCACTCGTAAACATAAAAAACAACAAAGAACCAGGGAACTGGGGAACCGGGGATCCAGATAACCAGAAGTTCAGCCCACATATATTTTCTTTTGGCGTCGTGAGCAAATGATTTTGTTTCAATGGGGCCTGACATGTGTTTGGGATTTTGTGGGAGGAGCAGGCGGTAGGAGGGAGATCTGTTGTACTTCCTAATTCGTTTGTGGGCTCAACTTTGAGTGGCAAGGTAATAAATGTATGGCCTCTTGGAGAGTTCTCACTCTTGAGGACTTTATAACTCAAGTTCTATTCATTACGTTGGCATGAAACGTTGTAGTGGCTTAGATAATAGTTGGATTAGAACTTTACCAAAGTTTCATTGGAATCCATCGAGGGTTAAGGGTTATAAGAATCCTGCATGGGTTCTGATAGTGTGGATTTCAGTAGAAACCATCAATAAATGTGGGAATTGGAAAATATTCCCTATAAAAGATTATAAATGTACATTTTATGGTTAAACATTTCCTTAATACCGTAATAACTTAAGATCTATTCATCGCATTCACTTTAAAAGTGGTGATTGTCTAGATGATTGTAGAATTAAAGATATACCAAAGTTTCATTGGAATCCATCGAGGTTTAAGGGTTAAAGGGTGCACCCTAAAGAGGTGGATAGTGTTCAAGTAGCTCAAATAGCGGGAATACCTTTTCGAAACCCTAAATACAAACGAAATTCCTCTTGGTTCCACTCTGCGACAATCCTTAAATGCAAACTTTTGAAAAGTCATGGGATTCCTCGAAAGGAGAGTCCGCTTCGAGGATGCAGACTCGAGTAATTTCAATTAAAAAATCGTTAACCACCCACTGGGGCACCTGGTCGACTGTCGCCCCCTTGGCCGCTGTCAGGCCTCTTTTTGGGGCTTCAACTTTGACTCTATTTACGGATTGGCGTAATTAAAGTGGCCAGAAAGGAAAAGATTGAATATATTTGCAGCGCCAGAAGAGCCGCTTGGGAGTGGAGCGGCGCGGAGTGGCGGCGTGGCGTGGTGTGGCGTGCAACATGTTGCACAGTTGCACATTGAAAGTTGCAATTGCAAATGGGGAAGGGGATTGGGAAGGGGAATGGGAAGGGGAATGGGAAGGGGAAGGGGAATAGGAATGGCAATGGGAATTGCAGCGAATCGTGGCAATAATTTATGACTTTTAATTTGCTTGCCACTTGCCACTTGCCGCCAAGATTTATGGCCAATATGAAGAAAGAAATTGAAATGCAATCAGAAAAATATTATGCTAACCCCTGACCCTGTCGTGGAAAAGCCACGAACCGGTGGAAAAACAATTTTCCATTGCTGTCGCATAAATCAGCAGAGGGCCGCTGCCTCTGCCGCTGTCTCTGCCTCTACCACTGCCTCTGCCCTTCTCGCTCTCTTTGCAATGATTGACAGGCCATGAAATTGGTTTCCGAATCTGCTGACAATTAGTTCGAGGGACTGGCACCTCTTTTTTGACCCCCGCGACCCCCTTTCTGGGGAGAGCTGTGCTGTGCGGGCGGTGTCCTTCGATTGCCTTCGCTATTCACTCGAAGCACCGAGTGCTTCTTATCATTTGTGTGAATCCGCGGGTCAAAGACCTCTCCCCGGCCATGCCTCATGCATGAATGATCATCTGCCATGTGAATGCCACCCAATGCGGGCTGGGATGGGATCCCATTGGATGGGATGTCTCTCTCCATCCACCGTCTATTTCCTCTTTGCGGCCTTGGCGCTGCTGCGGCGCGGGAGCTTCCTCTGCTGCTTACATAAACAATTTGCATTTCCCCCCTCCACACCCCCCCTCATACCCCCTCGTCTTGTCAGTTTTTTCGCGCACTGTTATGCATACGACGAGCAGACGAGAGTACGAGGTTGTATGTCTCCCCGCCATGAGGGAATGTCTCACTCAAGTCGTCTGTGTCTCTTGTGTCTCTGCTGCTGCTGCTGCTGGTGTAACAATAAATTCGTAACATTTTCAAGGAGTTTGCTTTGTGCGCGACGGCAATGGAGCGCATCAGAGCGAAAACAAAATGCCATTCAAAAACGTGCCAGGGAGTGGGGGACTCACACCGGGACCTATGGGAAAAGCAGCAGGTGTTTCGGGCGCCCAGCAGATCACAAGAGATTCTCCAGCGCTCACAGAGGGCCTGTCTGGGGTGTCTGGGGCGTCTGGGGCGGTGCAAGATCCTCGGCTAGGGGTTCAATCGAGTGCCCGAAAGTGAGTCCAATTTCCAATCGAGTGACAGACCCCACCAGACCTTTCATGTGCCCCCAATCTGTGCCCCAACCCCGATGATTTATGCCTGCCATTAGGACCCCCGCAACTCCCACTGGAAAACTCTTTATCTTATCGATTTTCTGTTGTGTGGCAGGAAATGTGGAGCATGGTTTTTCTTTCGATTTTTATTGGCTTCCAGAGTCACATTATTTCTGTATGGAACTTTCTATCGACAATCTGGGCAAATGCATTCCATACTCCACGAAAATTGGGCCACCACGAGCTGGCAACAAAAAAACACAAAAAAAACCGCAGGCCACACGAAAAACAACAAAAAAATCGAAATTCGTCGCGTGCCCAAGTCGCGTCTGTCTGTCCGTACCCCTATCCCCCCACCACCCTCTGCTTGCAACGCCTCCCCCTCCCCCTCGCACCGTTCAGGGGCTCCACCCACGCGAATGTCACGAGCCAGAAAATTGGGTGAAAAGTTTTTCTCTCTACGCCTCAGTGGAGTCGGCATCGGAGTCGTACATAAATTTCCCATACTCGAGTGGAAAAGCTTTTCTTGGTTGGCTTTTCAATTAGCATAACAAACTGTCCCTGCCCCCGCCCCCACCCCCCGCCCCTGCCCTTCCTGGAACGCCTGGGATGGGACTTTCGGGGGAGCTGTCAATTCTGTGGGGCGGGGTGTGGGGGTGGGGGTCATCTCCAGTTCCGAAACTAGAGTAAGCCAAACAAATCATTTGTTTTCCCAAGAAGTGTGTGGGGCGGGGAGGAGTCCCCTATTTAGTCATAAATTATATATTTATAGAGGAAATCCCTTGGCTTTGGGGGGGAGTGCAGCCATAAATTAGGGCCTCCCTCTCCTCGCCTGCCTTCCCATTGAAAACTGTGTCACTAATTCACTTTCTTTCACTTTCCTCTCTTTTCAGGTAAGAATCAAAGACGGACAGATCTCTGGCCATTGCCGATGCTCGGCTCAGATGTTGCGCAACCAAAAAATTGATGGTTTTTCCTTCTTTTTCTTGAGTTTTTCCTTTGGTGTTTGGTTTGATTTGTTTCCGCAATTAAGGAGCCTGCCATTTCTCATGTACGAAAACTATCAACAATATTTTCGCCTTCATTTCTGCAACTGTAAAAGGAGCTCCAATGGTAGCACGAGGGGGGGCGGGGGGTGGGGGGGTGTCGCTGCCTCCTCATAACTCCTCTCATTAATTTTCCACTCGAACGTTTTGGACATTGCGTGCAAATTTTAATTTTTCATCGCAATTTAAAACGAAAATAAACGAAACGAAACGAAACGAGAGAAATACTCGTATGAAATACGCTGAGACATTTGCCAATTTTTCGGTCGAAAATGATGATGGAACCGAGATTAAGGATTACTTCTTCCTCTCTCGCTCCCTCTTGGGAAATTGTTGAAATTTTCATTTCATAATTAACATTCGTTGGCTCATTCGCCGATTCGTTGATTCATTCACTCCTTTATTCGCTTTCTCCTGCTGATACTTTTTTGTGTGTTTTAATTGTTGTCATTTACTTTTGGGGGTTTTTATGGAGGTCTCGTATGTAATATCGATCGAGTGTTGGGTAATCGGAGGGAAAGGAGTAGCCATGGCTAAAACACGCCCTGGCGGCACCAAAACGAAGCGCAAGCCGAGGGGCGCTGCTGCATCACGTGCATAGATGCAGGAAAGATGAAAGGGAAAGGCATCTAAAGCATAGATCTATTGATGTGGAGATTGTCAACAAAAAACTATGATATTTGATTGAAAACTGTCTTCGAAACAGTTCCAATCCAGTAGCTCGTGCGTAAAGATTCAAAATAGTATTAGAATAGGAAAGTAGAAAGAAGGAGCGTCTAGATTTGTTTGTTAAAAAATCTCTGGAAAATGCCTATTTACTGGAAAGCCATACCGCAACTGATTGTGGCTCTGCCAGTAATCGACTACCTGTTCTCGGTGGTGGTCAAAATGGAGATCGCAGAGCAGAAGCGTCTCCGCGAGATGGGTAAGATGTGAGCATCAAAGATTTGTGCAGACTGGAGCCAGGACTATTTCTTTGCAGAGACTGCCAGCCTACAAAAGCCCGACGTAAAAGAGTGTTAAAAAAGCGAAGAGACGGACGAGTGTTACCCCAAAACCACAGCCAAACGAAGACAAGAAACAGTGGAGGTCCCTGGACACATTGCACCCTCTTTTCGGGAGAGGCCGCCGCCCTGGAGGGCACAGCAGGAAGGGCTCAAGTGGTCCCGCCTTTGGCTGGGGGTTTGGGGTAAACTCTACTTGGATTTGTTGTATCTTCTTGTGTCAAATTCCCGAATGTCTTACCACCGACTAAAGCTGTCAGTCTACGGGTTGCCTAGTGCTTACTGTGGGGGGATTTACGTGTACCTCTCGGAACGGATCAATTGGCGGATCTGTTACCGTATCGGTTATCAGATAGAAGAAGTATCTGTAGCCATTTGCTGGGCAAACTACGGCCTACAGTCGTCTGTGCGGCATGCAAATGATTGGGTCTTGGGTCTTGGGTCTCCAAGTCCCTTTAATGATCATTGATCCCCCGATTTGGTTGCCAAAGCAGAGGGCTCTGCCCCACTCCCCAATCCCTCAGCATTCTGTTCGTTTCAGCTGCAGAATGGATCTCTCTTCACTCCGGAATGGATCTGAGAAATGCCAAGAAGCATAAACAAAGATCAAAATGGTCTCCCTCTCTCTCCTCCCCTCTCGCTCTTTGAGTGCCTCACTTTCGTTTGGCTCCATCTGTCCGTCTGGCTGTCTGTCCGTCCGTCTGGCTGTCTGGCTGTCCGTCCATCGGAGCAGTCTTTGGACTGCTGTCAGATTGTGTATCTCTTGGGTTGCATTTGCTTTGGCTCTGTTGCTGTGTTGCTGCATTTGCTGTCTGTCAAAGGCAAAAAGTGCATTTCGATATTGGAAACAATTCGAACTTTTGTTAATGCTTGAACTTTTTCCCTACCTCTGCCCCTGCCCCAGCTCCTGCCTCTATCTCTGGTCCGGGCTGGCTCTGGCCTGGCCTGGTCTCTCTCTCTCTCTCTTGGTTTTCTGTTTTTCCTGTGGACTCTCTTCCGGCAGTGCTACAATGTTTTTGTTGCATCAGTTTCTGTCTTCTGTCTCTTGTCTCCGTGTCTCTCTGTCTCTGTGTAGTAGTAGTTTTTGTGTAGTTTTTCCTTTTAGTTGAAGGCTGTCAAAGAGATTTTGTCTCTTGGCGATTTGCTATGTTTGATATGCCAAAAGGTTTTTTCTCCTCTCTTTCCATCTGCCGGGCTTTCCAGACTTTCCAGGCTTTCCAGGCTTTGGTTTCTTGGGTCTTGGGTTTCCTCTTTTTCTGTTTTCCTCGGGTCCAAAGAGTCAACGGATTGAGTCACATCACGACTTTTGGCACCTTACCCACCGAAGAGTGTCTTCCCCACATTTGCATTTCTTCGCACCTGGTGCCACTCCGGAGGAGTGGGGTCGCTCATCTCCCTGAACTCTGGTGCTGCCGCTGCCGCTGCCGCTGGTGCTGCTGTCAGGGTCTTCGCCGGCTAACCCTCATATTTGTTAGGATCCTTACGTGACAATGGCAACCGAACGGGCCCCCATTATCATAAAGTCAACGCCACATGAAAGCCAAAGATATGCCAAAGGGGGAAAAAACTGAGATCCAGCAACAAGTGGCAGATGGCCGGGACTTTCTAATATAAACAGGAGGAAGGAGGCAGTTTTTATTGCAAATTCTGATTAAAAAACAAACCAAAAGATCAAGGAAAAGAACGGTCACACTTCACAATTCTTTCTTATTGAGATCTGGCCACGCTGCGTGGACTGAAATGTGCTAAAAATAGGCGAAGAACGGGCACACTGCAGCTCTGATTTATCAATTTGTTATTTAAAAGGGAGTTGGGAGGGGTTTTTGCTGTAAATTCAGCCTAAAATATGCCCCACCGAATACTGATCCCTAAAACGGTCACACTGTAGCCATGATTGATCGCCTTTTGAGGGTCGCCTGGTCACATTTGGCTGTCAAAAAATCATCAAAGAACAGGCACATTGAAGCGGGATGATTCATTCCGTTGAAGTTTAATGCCACAAGTGCCACAAGGTGCAGCACTGATTGCTTGTGCCACTTGCTACTACTTCCCCCCACACACACACACAACAACAACAAGACATTCAATCAAGCCACAGACGTGCCACACATGGAAGGAAGGTGTGTTTCCACCTCCAACTCTGCCTCTCTGCCTGCCTTCCTCTCGAGCCGCAGATACTTGCAACACAGAGCAGAGCAGTGCTCGGTGCTGGCTGCTGGCTGCTGCTCCCTGAAGTCTGGCTGTGGCTGTGGCTCTGTCTCGTCGTTTGGTTTCATTTTATTCAAATTGGCAAATTGCTAATAAAGTTTTTCCCCAATTGCCGAATGCCGCCTGCTCATAAATATTGGCTTTATTTCCACACAGCCAGAGCCGCAGCCACAGCCACAGCCACAGCAAGAGTGTGTGGCACAGAGTTTTATGAACTTGGAAATGGAGTCCATGAGGCATCAAAAGGAGGAGGAGGAGGAGGCAGTTGGAGGCTCAGTGGAGGATCAGTGGAGGTGGAGCTGGAGGTGTTGATGTGTGAATCTGAAGGCGTCGTGTTTATTGCGTGCAAATTCAATTGAATTTTGAATAAGTTCGGGGCTTATGGGGGATCTCTAAGGAAGATCTATGCGACGACTTTCACTCCACCAAAAACGTTGACAAATTAAGAGGGATGCTGTGGGGGGAAGAGGGAAGGATCTATGGAGAAAGTTTTGCTACAGGAATCGGGGGCTGGGATGAGATCCGATTTAGATCATTCTTCTGGTGATTTTCCCACAGGGTCTTCGCTTTCCCCTCCTTCCAAATGCTATTGAACTTCAACGATCGAACGATTATGATGATCCCTGATCGACGCCCGTTTGTTCAATTATTATTACTCTTCGTTTGGTTTATGGTTTGTGCGGTTAAATAATGTCGCCAAAGGTCAAAACCACAGACGACGACGACGACAACGACGACGACAATAGATGTTCATGCCTCTGTGGTAGCAAATCACGTTCCACGTTCCTCGTTCCACGTTGCACGCGGTGAGGCGAGAGATAATCATCATCTGAAGCGATCGATTGATCATCAGGGAACCGAAGGAAAGTGTTTTTCTGACCATAAAACGTCATCGCTGGGGAGACCCCGAGCTGAACTTTTACTTTGCGGTCGATCGAACGGTCTACACCCTTTTCCAGCAGATGAAGATCGGATAGGATGGGATGGGATGGGATGGGATGTTCCCGTCTCCACTTTTCTCCACTTTGCTCCTTCCAAGCCGAGCCAGGGCCAAGCCAGGGCCATGCCACGGACATGCCACGGCCATGCCATGCTTTTAAAAATCAATTTTTAGCCTTTTAGCCCATCGATCCGGGCCATGATCGTGCTACGATCTACAGGTGCTGCCGCTGCCGCTGCTGCTGCCTCTTTCTCACATGTCCAAACATCATCATCATTTTGCGATCACGGCTCTGGTTCGTTTACTTTTCGGAAGTACTGTGGGCTGGATGGATGTTGATGGTGGGCTGGATGGGGGCTGGTGGGGTGGGGGCTGACCCTCCACCTCTCCCAGGAGTTATGAACTTGTTTGTGGCTTAATGAGTATTACAAAAACAACAACAAAAAAAGGGGGAAGGTCCCATTGGGGAGGAGCTGTGCCGCCGCTTCGGGAGGAGGTTGCCCCGTGACTCTGCCCCTGCCTCTCAGACCCCTCTGTCTGTGTGTTTTCATAGCTTCTGGGCATCAGACCCCATCGCAAATTGAGGTGTCGTAATGGCGGGAAAAAGCCTCTTCGATCGGATGCGATGCGATACCCCGAAACCCATATGTCTGCCGCCCCATCTCTCTTAGATAGTGAAAGTGGAGGCTCTCTGTCCGTCTGTGGCGGATCTTCAAAAGGCTTTTCGTTTCGTTTCGTTTCTCCTCTGTTTTCGTTTTTGTGGGCTTTAGCCCCGAGGACATCCCATACACGGCTCCTCCCCATCAATTTCCCCTGGAAAACAAAGCAAATCCCCGAAAATAAAACTCCTTTTTGCAATGCCAGCAGAAACATTTGTTTGCCAATTTTTCATTTGTTAAACTTTTAATTTGTTTCCTTTTCTCATCCGTGTGTGTGGCCCCTAGGGATGGGGCATTACACCAGAGTCCAGTACGAGCTCCAGAGTCCGGAGTCCGGAGTCCAGTGCCAGCTCCAGCGCCAGAGTATTGTTTGTCGGTTTATCTCCAGTCGGTGATCTTTTGGAGGCAGCTGCCTGCCGCGGGTAATTATGGCTGGGATTTGTCTTTTATGGCCTCTCAATATGGTTAAATGTCATTTGCGAATTGCTGTCTGTGTGCCCAAAAGGGGCTTTTCCGAGTGGTTAATAGAGGATCTCGAATCCAGTGGTTTGAGGAGGAGAGGCGGATGGCGGAAGGATGGCTGGAACGATGGATGGTAAGAGTGGGGAGATATTTTCGGGGGCAGGATGGAAGCAGAAGGGGCTTAGATATCTCGAAGTTCCGCTGGGAGTATCAACAGATTGACAAGGGGAACAGATTGACAGAGTTTTAAGGGGAATAATTCCTCATGGAGATGTGGAAGAAGTTTGAACTTTGAAAGGGTGTAAATACCTCTGAGAGATCTCTGAGAAAGGAAACAAATTTGAAGAAATACTACAGATTAAAGAAGAAACATCTAGAAAAGGCATTCATTGTGGTCTAGGCGATTCAGGGGCTCTCTCTTGGGAAACATATTATTGAAAGTATTCTTTCCAAAAGAAATGCTGTAGAGTATAATCACATCTGCCATTACCTTCTATGATCTTTCAATAGAGTATCTAGAATATACTCCTCTTCAAAGCCAGAGAACATTTCTTCAATATTAGATGATTTAAGGGCTCTTTTAATAGCCTTTTGCAGCCCTTTCAGACTCGTTTGTACAGGCTTGTTAGAGACCTCTTTCAACCCTTTTTCTCAGCATTAAACTGCACTTATGACCCTCTATAAACCCCTAACACACACAAACACACACACACACATATGTACAGCCATACGATTATAGCCATATAAAGCCATATAGCCCTCTCCCATATCATTTTCGGGCTGGGGCTGGGGTTGGAGTTGAGGCTGAGGTTGAGGTTGAGGTTCCATTACTGCTTTCAGCTTTCTATTTATTACACAATTAACAAGTCGTTAAGGATTGGTCTTTGCTTTGGGTTTTTGGGGGCTTTCCTGGGGTTTTAGCGGTAACTGATTTCGTTACCGTTTTCCGCCTGGTAATAATCTCATTTTAATTGCCGCCGGCATAAAACCCAAGCAAACGAAGAAAAGCAGACGTCGTCGTCGTCGTCGTCTCGTCGGCTGCCAAATGAAAGTCGCGTAATGAACATTTCATTTGGTCAGTGGATGGATGGATGGAGGGACGGACGGACACCTGCAGTAGCCCCAAACACGGAATGACCCCCAGCCAGGGAGCACAGAGAGCACTGAGAGGTGTGGAGACCGAGACCGAGACCGAGACCCTTTGGCACCACAGAGAGGTAGAGGTGTGGCAATGCACCGGCAGACAGGGGCCTTGGGGGCAACGGAACGATCCTCTTGGCTCGTAATTGAGACCCCTGCCCCCGCCCCCTTCCCCTGTATTCATGACCTTGTCTGTGTGTGTGTCTGGGTGTCCGTCTGTTTTGGCTTGGATTTGTTTATGGCCCACACGGCAGAGCCCCAGATCTTAATTGCACTTCAGAAGATGGTCATGAAGCCAACAAAACAGAAAAAAAGCACAAAAATGTGTTAATGAGAGACAAGTTTTTTTTTGTTTTTTTTTGGTAATCGGATAGTTTTCGACCACAAAAATCGCCACTCCACTCCACTCTCCACTCGAGTGGTGTCAAATTTTCGATGCCTCGTGTGTGTGTGTGTGTGTGTGTGTGTGTGGGATATGGGTTAACAGGTTCAGCGAACTTCAGGGGAGTGGTGGGAGGGCATCAGGGGTACCCACAGAAACAAAACTGGAACACAGAGACAGAGCCAGCCGCCCCATCACTCTGCCACACTCAATCGAATCAAACTCCTACTCTGCCGCTGCCGCTGCCACACTCAATCGAAATCCAAATCCACATCCAAATCCGACTCCCAATCCAGCTCTCAATCCCATATATAAATCGCATCCAATAAAACATGTCAAATGCGGCACGAGGCGAAAGTAAATCAAATATTTTAAATTATTGAGGAAAAATCAACAACAAATTGCCATTTGTTCGATAGACAACATCCAACATCCATTTGGAGCTGAAGCCGAGGCCGCTGCCGAGGCCTCATGTTGCATGTTGTGCTGGTTGCTGCCACAAATCCGATGCAAGACATATTTCCATGATTGATTTCCACTCAAACCCCTTCCCCCCTCCAAAAATGGTCACAAAACAAAAAGGAAATGCCTTTTCCACAGCCAACAGGCCAACAATATTTGACAGTTCACTGGGGGTCACCGAAATGGAGGGAAAATCCACAGCCAGGTGGCCGCAGGTCAGTGGATACTGGCATTCCTCCAGCTTTGTGTCCCTGTAGCCAAGCGCCTCTGAAAGTATCTTTTTCTGTGGCTTAATTAGGGCCTAAAGACCCGCCTTCATGTGTCATCATCGGAGTCTTGCAGTCTATAATTATTTATGCAATTAATTGGACAATTTTTCGCGATTTGCGATTCGGAAAAACGATTTTCGTTTCGGCGAGTCGTGAAACGAATCTTAATTGCTCTCATTGCGGCAGTTCTAGTGGCGTTTTCCAAGGTTTTCCATTGCCACAAGGGATTGTCTGATGACGGGAGTGGGAGTGGGAGTGCGAGTGGAGGCCACCCGTTGGAGATTTGCTTCTAGAGATTCTAAGGCGGTCACAGGTCACTCAGTGATCTCTCTCTCTCTCTCTCTGAAAGGGGGGGAGCCGATGGGTGATAACATTCTGGGCTTCTAGTGGTATTAATTGGCGTTCAATGATTCAGCCAGAACTCTGGGAGATTTATTGGAGAGCTTTGCGTTCTTTTGGGGGGGAAAATGTCAGGGGAGCTCTCAGGGGGAACTCGCTTTTCCTAAGCTCCATCTGGCGTCTCTTTTCCTGGCATTTTTCACACATTTTTTTCCCCAATTTCATTGAAAATAATTATAGAAAAAGAAAAACACAGTTAAAGTCTCTTGCCGGGCAATTTCATAATCAGTTTTTCCATGTAACATGTTTCTAATGAGACCACAAAAAAACAACAAAAACAACAAAAAACAAAAACAAAAACTTGTTCTCTCTGTCTCTCTCGCTAGCCAAAGAACGTGATGCCAACAAAAGACCAAAACCGAGACGACCATCATCATATCTTCCCCTCTCCCCCCTCTGCCCCCCCTTTGGCTCTTCTCGCTGAGAGGCAAGAGATATCGCATTGAGAGAGAAGTTGAACGTGACACTCGGACGTGATTATGTCAACCGTCTTTGAGCTCAAAAGAAAAACGGAGCCCCCCCCAAGCGCCTCCTCCTCCTGCTGCTCTCAACTTAAAGCCTCCTTCTGGCTGTCTGTCTGTCTGTCTGTCTGATGGTGTTATATGTGTTACTCAATAGGCCATGTCGGGGCTTTAACTGTGACTCCAAGCAGAAGGGGGGGTGGGGGGCGGTTCTCTCGACTTCACACATATTTCTGTGGCAGAGTCGGAGTCTCGGACTTCAAAGCGGTTTGTCCCTCATCTCCACAGCGCCACAGACGACCAGCCTGTCCAGCGCTAATTCTCAATGCATTTGGTCACAGCACGTCGACGGCATCAATTCCAGGGGAGAGCGAGATGGAGCTGTTCTCTGGGTTGGAGGCTGCGACCAGAGATAGATTCTATGAGAGAAGAGAGGCTATAAGAGGATGCTGCTGTGGCATTATCCGTAAAGTAAAGAACTGTGAGAAGTTTTCTGGGTCATCCGCTGATTAATTGCACTTTTGGGGTCGTCTTTCCTGTGAGAGAAGCGGAGATACTAGAGAGTGAGAGAGAGAGAGAGAGACAGATACTTTTAGAGTCTTCTGCCCAGAGAGAGGCAGTACTTTTTCGTACTCTTCTTTTCACGGAGCATCTTTGTTCTTTCCGTTTGTCATTTATCTTTATCAAACTTCTCTGCTCTCTCCCTCTCCCTCCGTCTCTCTCTAGCCCATTCTGTCAGGTAATTAGAGTCGTTCGACTCTATTTTTAGTCCCATTTTGGAACTCTTCCAAATGTCGTGACTGCTTTACATAGAAAAATGTTTGCAAAAACAAAGCCAAAATAATTTATTTTTTCGTTCGTGTGCTCCCAATTTATGTGACATCTTGGAAATGTTCTCCGCATTTCGGTTAGCAATTTTTGGGGGATTTTTTGTTGTTGTTGTTGCTGTTGACTTCCTGCCCTACGAAAATTGGCAATAAATTTGGATTCCTTTGGGGCGGCAAATTTATGGCCCAAAAGCGTGTGTTGTTTGTTCTCTGTTTGAATTTTGATGGCTGATTTTTATGGAATTCTCGACAGACATTTGCTAATGTTTTTTTCGAATGTTTAGTTAATTGTTTTAGTTTTGATTTTGGGACATTCGGGGGCTTTGATTTATTCTTTTTTGGGCCATAAACTGAATATACCTTTTCTTTTCATTTACACCTAATAATTTATTAGGCACGAAATACTGAATGATTGATTTTTGTATGTATATTTAATATGTATTTATTTTTTATAAATTTATTTTTTATAATTTATTTTTTCCTTAAAACCTTTAGAAAATTTTTTTTAAATTTTTTTTTTGTTTGAATTTTCTTCGTGGATAAATATTTTTATGTAGGTTTTTTAAGTTTCCCCTCCTAGTGTTTGGCTTTATATATATTTTAGTACATTTTTTTAAATTTATTTCTTAAGTTTGAGATTAATTTAGTTTAGTATTTTCTTCGTTATGCGTTTTGAAAGTGGTTTTTTGTATGTTTTGTGCTTGTGATTAATAGTATACGAAAATTCGAGTAATTTTCATAGTTTTCGTCTTTTGTTTTCGCTTGAGGTGTGGTGTGGCTCTTAATCGCTCTTTTTAGCAGGCATTTATCAGTGTCTTTTTACTGAATTCGTTGGGGTGTCCGTTCTTTAGAGTTCTATTCATAATCCCATAGCCAGAGCCAGAGCCACAGCCCAAAAGAGAACCAAAGAATGGGGCGAAATCGGACGCTGAATCAGAAGGCGTTGCCGTTGCCGAAGACCCCGAATAAAATGTATAGAAATACGAAATTGTAAATTGTAAAAATCCGAAGAATAAAACGCGGTCGAGGTCACGCACTGACATTTCCGATAATGAATGTACGATCTCTCTCTCTCTCTCTGTCTCTGTCTCGCTCTTCTAGCGCAGCGCCTAAGAGTCTTTTAGTATTTTGGTATTTTATACGATTGCTCAACCTCTGGTCTGGTCATTCTTGTGAGTCAACGAACCTCAGGCACAGCACAGCACGGCACGGCACGGCACAGCACAGACATCCGAAAGATACAGAGATACAGATACGTGCCCCGCACAAAACAGTCGCTACTTTTCGGCTGTTGTGTTTCTATTCGGAATAGATGTGTAAAAATAGCCGCCTCAACGCATTAGAAGAACTTATTTTTTTTTCTCGGCCCAAAGACGCGCCGCAGCCAAGGCGTTGGAGCATTTCGCATGAATAAACAGCACGCGGAATGGCTATTGGTGGAGGGGGAAATGGGAAAATAACCAGGAAAAATCCATTGGACACGTGTGTGTGCGGTGCGTCACGGCTAGACTATCGGGGGGGGATCGGTATTGGTGTGTGCCCCAAAAATGTGTTGCAATTTCGATGATAAAACGCCCGAGAAAGCCAAGGAAATCGCCAGAATAATTAGTCAGAATAAGACACGGGGAAAAGTGAAGGAAATTTGTCTTCATTTTTGTTGGAAAAACAAAGGGAACGATTATGAGAAGAAGGGCTACTGTTGGGACATTTATTGATGGGAAATATCTCTTCCAAAAAACTAAGGCAACAAATATCTCTCATAGAATGACTTCTTTCGATGGACTTTTATTGGCCCACACTCTCCGAAGCGGATCTCCTGCTTCAAGAAGGTGTTAAGCTTTCACTCTATATGCCCCCCCTTTGGGGCGTCAAGGAGCGCTCTTCGAGCGAGCACCTGTACCGTTTTTGTGTCCAATCATCGCTTGAGCTTGAAGCCCTTTTCCAGCACTTTCACACCACTGTACATTCACTTTTTCTGCCACATTCTCCCGCTCCGAATCGCTCCGGACCACCTCCGTGTCTCTGCCGCACTTCTGCAGATCAGATTTCAATCCTCTAGAACTCTCGCATCGACTTTGCCCTGACTTCAATTTGTTTGCCTTGATTTCTTTTATTATATCCCGTACCGTACGCTCCCCAATAATCGCTCGAGACCTCTTGAATGTCTCTAGAGCAGGGGCAGGGGCTGGGGCTGGGGCTGTGGCTGGGGCTGTGGCTGAGGCTGTGGTGGATCTCTGTCTTCGTTTCAGCGGCAGATTAGTCACGAACTTTGCATAAAATTCTAAATTCTCATATTTCCAGCCTCAAAACCTCAAAAACCTCAAGTGGGTGGCACGCCACAGAGCCGCAGAGCCACAGAGCGGCTCCAGTTGGAGTTGCATTCAAAAATTGCGCTGCTTAGAGTCGTGCAAAGATTGGGAGTGGTTCCGACCAAAAACAAAGAGAAAGGCGTTCCTCCAAAATAACAACAACCACCATAAAGACACACAATGTTGCCATAGACATAGCCATAGACATAGCCATAGCCATAGACGACTTTTGCCTAGAGGTTGGGTCTGGGGTCTGGGGTCTGGGGTCTGGGGTTTCGGCTACGGAGGAGTTCGCTTGGAGGCTTGGAGGTAGGTTCTCTCTGGTCTTTCATTCTGGTAATGAGCCTCCAACTATCGCAAATAAGCAAACAACCCACACCTGCCTCTTGCCGGCACTCCTCCGCCTCCTCCTCCGCCTTCGCCTCCTCCTCCACTTTTACGACTGCTCCCTCCCCCTCATTCAATTGAAGTCTTACTCACTTTGGAGGCGCCTCTTCTTCCACAACAGCACAGAGGCAGAGGCAGAGGCAGAGTCAGCGGCACAGAGGTCTCCTCTCCTACTCTTTCCTTCTAGAGTTCTATTCTGCAGCGCGGCCCCTCTTCAGTGGAGCTTCTGCCGCAGCTCCATGCCCGGCCAGAAGACCTCCGACTCTGCCTTCATTTATCTTAAGTATTTGCCCAAACGAGCGGCAGGGACACAAGCCAGGGCCAAGCCTCTAAAAACAGAGCCCCCTCCCCCACCCCCCCTCTGCCCTGGTCCCCTGCTGAATTCTTTTGTTCTCTTCGGGTCTTATAATTAGATATAATGATAAAAATCATAATGCAAAACAATTTTCATGATGCAGAAAATTGGTTGGGGCCTATAGAAAAATATCAGCGTATAAAATGGAAACCAAAATAGATTTCTGAAAAGGAAAACCAGGGGGAGAGCGGCGGCAAAAGCAGAGATTGGTAGATACAAAGAAAGAGGAAGTGCCGGTCTCCCAACGAAATGGAAATGGGAAAACTTTGGACTCAAAAAGCTAAGAATGTGTGTGTGTGTGGAAATTGGAAAAGTTTCATGGAAAATATATGAAAAAAGGAAACTTTGATACGACTTTTTATAGGGAAGTGTAAAGGTTCAACGATCTGGATTGTATCAGGATTCAGTATTCAGGACTCGAACCCATACGAATCTTCCCATTTGAAGGTCTTACTGTAATAAAAACTTTACAAATTCTTTAGAACTGAGTGGAACGAAGAAAAGTTAAAGTTCTACCAAAAAGAGTTCCCCCTGATCTACTCCATGGGTCTAGATAGAGGTTTAAGTCCTTTGGAGGTAGATCTGCCCCTTGTGATGGGCCTTCTTGTGTTATGTGATGGTGTCCTCTAATTAGGGAAGCTTTTAAGGCCATCCCGAGGTCTAGTCGCTGTGCAGATCCTCGAAGAAGGTCCCTCCGAGACTACGGTGGGAAGCTGTTGCGACTTTCAAAAGAGATTCTATCAATCTTTTTGTTGTTTTAATATTGCCACAAGTAAAAGCTGAAATGGGACAGACAGACAGACAGCATCTCAGGCTGAAACTTCAATGGAAATTCTCTCGATATAATTAAATTTGGCCAACAATTTTGATGGGAGTAAAAGTAACCAACGAAAAGGCAGTCTGCCGTCTGCCGTCTGCCGTCTGTTGTCTTTGTGCAGCAGCCTGTCAAAACTTTCCCGCAAAAGTCAGGAGCCAGAGACAAAGTCAGGAGGCACAAGTGTCAGAGGTACTCTCCTCGGAGTCTCTTAGTCTCGGAGTCTCGAAGTCTCTCAGTCTCTCAGTCTCGCAGTCTCGTAGTCGCGTAGTCGTACGGCTTCCCCATAAATCTCTCGAGTGGCGTCGCTTTCTCGGATCATTCTTCAAACCCAAAAGTGGCAGAGAGAGAGATGGAAAGAGAGAGGAGTCCCAGTCGGAGAGTCTCTGTGTGGCAGCTGCCTTTTGAGTGTCAATTTTGGCCATTAGACAAAGTAAATCAATGGAAAACCCGAGGAGGAAAGGAGGAAAAGCCACAGCCGCCGTCTGTAGAGCTGTCCAAAGAAATCATTTTCATAAATTTGCAAATTTCGCCCCAAACGGCGCCTCAATGTCTTTTGACATTTCAATTTGTTGTTTTCCAAAGGAGCGGAAGGGGGTAGGGGTAGGGACAGGGGAAGGGGAAGGGTCGCTGGCGCTGTCGCCCAATGAAGATCTCAAAAGCAGGTGAAAATTGAAATTTATGTTTGATTTTCCGATCAAGGAAGGAGGAAGAAAGCCTCCTCCTTTCGGCCTATGACTAAGGATGTGTCCGTGGGCCATAAATAACGACACTTTGGGGTGAAGAGGTTGACCATTCCCCCCCGTCCCCCCGTCCCCACTTCACATCTCTGTGTGGAGTATTTATCGATTTCTAATTTCAAATTTTGTTGCACCTCCTGGGGGCAGGCATCTGTCTCTCCGTCTGTCCGTCTGTCTCTCTGTCTGTCCCTCTGTCTGGTTGGTATTTGCCTTATGCAAGAGTTCAGGCTTGGGGGTTAAACTGTTTGTATGGAGATCAATGTCCAGATACGATTGGAGTCTCTCTGTGGCTGCCACATGTGTGGGTGTCACTGTCGGGGTCACGCCCCAATCTTGGGAGGACTTCGCCTCCGACTCCACCCATCGCCGCGTCCGTGCGTCAATTGTCTTGTAATTATTTTTGTTGATGTTTGATAAATTGAATATCGCTCTGAAGCGCAAAGGAAAACTATTGCGGAAAGTCTCCCAGTCTCCTCCCTGTCTCTCTTAGTCTCCTCCCTCTATGATTAATCGTGGAACAATGGCTGTGTCTGTGGCTGGTGCCTGGTGCCTGGTGCCTTATGCAATGCGTGGGATTTCTACAGATTGACCTTTGCCTTTGCCTTTGGATGAGGTTGAGGTTGAGCCAGCAGCTGTTAAAATGACAAATGAGCGATGGATAATCGCTGCACAGATGCGGTGGAAAACACTAGTCGTCGAAGGAGGAAGGAAAGCAGGAGCTAGGTTCGGGCAGAGGAGTGGCAGATGGGCGCTGCCGCATGACGCGTGAGACACGTTTGAATTGGGAAGAAATGTCGCTGGCTCTTCCGATTAGATTCTCCAGAGGCCAGATCTCTCTCGTATAAGGAGTGAATGTTCGCCCGCTCGCATTTTCGATATCGAATTACCTTTCTCCCTCGCTCCGCCTCTAATGACTAATCAATTAGCTGTTTAGGCATATCAACCAAGTGTCATGTTAACTTAAACTTAAACCTCGAGCCGTGCATTGCTCATTTCTCATTTCTCTTTCTCTTTTTTCCGCCTTGTGTGTATTTCCAGGTGTTGTACCATGAAATTGTATCACACGCCCGAGTGGTAAGCTCTTGCATACGTGCCGCCGAAAAGGAACAGCAGTTGCAACAGCAGCAACTGCAGCAACAGCAGCAACTGCAGCAGCAGCAACCGGCATCGCTGACCAGCAATTGCTCGAGTGAGTCGGCCAGCGATTCGGCCACAAAGTCCAGCAGTTTGAGCAGCGGCTTTGCCTCTTACGCTGCGGTCAACACTCCCATCGTTGGTGCCACATCAGCAGCGGCAACAGCAGCAACAGCGGCAACAGCAGCCACAGCTGCAGCAGTAGCTCCAGCACCGACGTCAAAGAAGGGCGAAGGGAACTTGGAGAGGCTGAGGGATCGCTATCATCTGCTCTATCTCAAGGCATTCGAGCTGCAGTTGTGCCTCGATAATCTACTGCGCAAGCGGAGCTCCACAGCGGTAAGTACTCCCCGTAGGTGCCTGGCAGAGAGGTGCCTCCGCATGACGCGTGACACCTTCTGCCTTATCGCTTATCGACACTTTGAACTTGATTCCGTTGTAAATTTATACCCATTGCCCTTGGAAAGAGGTGCTTCTTCGGTGGGGATTGGCTTCGAAGAGGGGAAGACCAGCAGGGACCAGAGGAGGAAAAGCAATTGAAAAGCAATTCGTGCCGGCGGGGCATACCACGGATTCTCGGAAAGAAAGAAAATGCATTTGGCGCCGCTTTCCTCGCCGTCGGATCGATGCCGCTGCTGTCGTTGGAGCCGTTCCAATTGTGGAAATTTCTAATTACGTTTTTGTATAACTCCCATTCGGAGTGATTTAATTAATTCATTTAGTGAAAATGCCGGCAATGCGACAAAAAATGCGACATCGGGAAAGCTGTCTCTTGCAACAGCAACAGAAACTGCAATTCAAGTGCAGCTGAGTTTTCCCTCTCTGTGGAAAAGAAAAAGGTGTGGCTGGTCTCTGTGGGGTTCCTGTTCGATGGGAAGAAGCTTTTCAAGTCGAAGATAAAGAACAAGAGCACCCTGTAGACCCCACGATAGATGCCATCTCCTTGCTATTTTGAGGGGAAAAGCTCCGAAGGAAGTCATGTTTACTCTTCTGTCTTCTGGAATTTGAAGGCGAAGAACTTGGGATGACTTTTCACAGACTAGGGGCGAGTGCCCTGCACCAACCCCCGGCTCACTCGCCTTACTGAAGTTTGTTTTTAAAGCTGATCGAACACATGTCCAACATTTGGCTTATTTCCATCACCGACTTCCTATTCAAACGGCGAAAACGAGAGAGGATAAACCCCAAAGACATTCAGCCACTAATCTCCATCGCATTTTCCGACTCTTTGATTCCATTTTCATGGGGTTTTATGCCCAATGCTACAGTACAGTTCTTGTACTTAAAGGAAATGCATGTCTCTTTATAAAACAAAAAGATCTTGGGGGAAATATAGGCTTCCCTTTGAAGGTATTCAAAGCTCTACGGAGTTTACTTCCTGTTTCCTCTCTCTTTTCCATATTCTCTTGATATTCTAACTTTTACTAATGTGCCGGCCATTCCTCTTTGGGGCATCTATTCCATTCCATTCCATTCCATTCCATCCGCCTCGGGCTTTAGATCCAAGTGAAAGTCAATTTGCCTTATAGACACAACACATTGGCCCAGTTTTCGTCCGACCGAACGATCGGTGTGGATCCTCCTCTTTTCTTGGCTCTAAACGTTTCCTGGTTACAGTTCTCCCTCCCTCCCTCCCCCTCTCTCTCGCTGTTAATTGTGTGTAATTTACAGAGAAGGAAGAGAGCAAAATGCTCTGGCCTCGTGCCTTGTAAATCATTCGAGACACGCACTGGATCTGAAGCAGCCATTCAGCAGCTGTAGCGATGTAGCTGTTGCAGTAGCAGCTTCCTCTCTGACCCAAACACACACTCCGGCTGCACATCGATCCACCTACCTCTATAGGCCATAAGCCTCCTTCCTTCCTTCCTGCCTCTATAAGCCACGTTCCTTCCTCTACTGTTCGAAACCCCTCTGGCTGTGGAGCAGTTCACGTTTTTTGTTTCGTTTTTGTAAACCGCTTCATTTGGAGCCTGGCCTGGCCTGGCCTGGCCCGGCCCGGCCTCCGGCTCAATGGCCACCATTTACCGCCTTCTGCTCTGCTCTGCTCTGCCACGAGATTTTGGTTGTTGGCCAAGAAACAATTTCATTTTCTGCACTGCACTGCACTGCAATGCACAGCACTTTCGGCTCTCTGATGCAATAATTTGCATCCTCCTCCTGCTCTCCGCTCTCCGCTCTGCGATCCCATGGATAATTTGTGCGGCTGCATGTGGGCGCTGGATCCCCCCCCGGGGCGCTGTGGCAAATTTTCAACACTTTCCTGACGCGCTGCCCCCAAAGCGGGAGATTTGCTCTACATTGGCCATGCCCCATGCCCCATGCCAGGCCGCACCATGCCACTAATTTCTGGCCATAAAGGATAAGCTCCATCAGCAGCCGTGGCCGCGGCCGCGGCTAAAGACTTCAAACGAAGGCGACGACAACTCCTTAACAGCCGGAACAGAAAAACGGATAACAAACCGCTCAAAAGGGGGCTGCGAGGCGGCTCTAAATGTCATACAATGTAGACACACTGAGAGAAAAAGTCTAGGAGTATGAAATGTTGGAGATTTCTTTTATACCCAGTAGGGATCTATCAGATCTTTCTAGAAGGAAAGCCCTCCAATATCGGATGGGAATCTTTTGCCTTTGCAAGGAATTGCCTTTAAAGATCAGGGGATTGTAGGAATTCTTGGAATGTTTCATTTCAATCAGGATCTCCGATCATTTCTGGACCATCTCTTGGAATGCCTTGGAGTGCCTCCAAATTGCCTCAAGTTTCGCTCTGTGTAGTGCCTGAAACTGAAACCCCCTCAAGGAATACTGAAATGTGGGACTGTAAAGATGAGTTCTCCATATTGTAGCTCTGTTTTTTTCTCAGTGTTTCGGACTACAGCGCATATGTTTCTCCTTCCTTCTCCGCAGATCTCTTCCCTTCTCGCCTTCATCAGAGGTAAGGGGTCATAAGTAGCTGCCATAAAGAAATATGTTTATATAAAAAAAATATAAAATCAGAAAAGCAGTAAACAGCAGGAAAAAAAACCCAACTCGAGAGAGCGCGAGGGTCGAAAAGTAAAAGTGAAATTTATGCGCCCTCAACTCCTCAGAGTTCACGAAAGTCAGCTCCGTTCAGAAAACGGTAGACTGCTCCGAATCCCAAATGAAAGTGACCGAAATGAGGCAGAGAGCAGGCCGGAGAGCAGAGCAAATGAAAATAAACCAAATCAAATTTACGACGTGCCCCGTGCCCGTGCCTGTGTCTGGACTACGGCAAAAGCGACACAGAAAACCAAAATTATATACTTTTAATACTTTATTTTTCTGCAAAGTCGACGACTGGACGACTGGACGTCTGGACGCCTGACATTTGTAGTTTTCGAGTTTCGATTTGTGTAAATGTTTCCTTCCTTTGCTGCTTCCTCTGTTCCTCTTCTTTCCTTGGGAGCCTCTCGGCAGAAACAAAGACCATCTTTGGGGTCCAATTATATTGTGGAAATATGTTCATTTACAAGCCATAAAGTGTGATGGCAATACCTACTCTCATTAGGAATGTATGAGAGGAAGACTCATATCTGCGCGAGCGGGCGAAGCGAGTGGGCAGGGGTCCTGCCAGAATAGAGTGCTCCGATTTGGATATAATTAGACACAATCGTGTGGAAACGCACCCAATGAATATGGAATATCTGTTTAAAGCTTCTCCTCTTTCCAACCTGCAAGTAGAGCGAGTGGGCAGGGGTCTCCTCCTCCCCAAGCAGCCTCTAAGCCCCAAGGTAAGGGTATTCATGCTCCTATTCCCGAACAAGTTTTTTTTTTTGAAGTTAAACAAATGCAATGGAATTGCATTGAATTATGCCTCATTATTGTTATGATTATTATGATTTGTGGCTGTGGCTCCACTCGCCTGCACTCCCCAGCACTCCCCTCTCCCTCCTTCAATTATGTTGTTTATTCTTGGGAAATGTTGTTTGTTTTGCAGACCCCAGGATGGAGGGGGGTATGGGGTATGGGGTCTCTTGTATGGGTTGAAGGTTAAAGTAGAGTGTGGGAAACATCTGTCGATCTGTTTGAAAGGGAAAAGATATCGCATTCTTTGCGGAAAGTGGGGGGCCTTGGGGGCTTTGTCAAGACTTTAGCCTTGAGGAAATTCTGCTTCCCCCCGCGCTCCACGCTCCACGCTCCCCTCTCCACTCACCACTCTCTCCGTCTCGCAATTAATGTCTATCAATAGTGAATATTTTCTTGAATATTTATCCACTTAATTGGCCCATCATTTGGCTGGTTTGTTAACCCATCAAGACATCAATCAAAGAGCGGCATAAATCAATCCACAATTCGACTACCAGTCTGCAAGTCCACACCCAAAAAAAAAAAAAACAACAACAACAACAACAAAAAACCCCCGCAACAAATATGCAAATTTTGAGTTTCGGTGTATTTGAGGCACGAAACGAGGCTTTAAAATGAGTGAATGCAAATCGCATAATAATTGACAGACAGAGAGGGAAAGAGAGAGTGAGTGGGGGAGGGGGTGGGTGGGGAGGGGATACCATTTAGCCTGGCTGTGGCAGTCACGTCGGAATCGAATCGGAACTGCAATTTATGTGCCTGTTGAATGGTTGAATGTTTACACATGTTGCAGGTTGCACGCCGTCTCTGTCTCTGTCTCAGTCTCTGTCTCTGTCCCGGAAAGCTGCGAAAAATTCAATCACAATAATTATGTTAAATAACCCCATGAATGCAGAGTCAAGACAAGGCGTGGCCACACCCCCGAAAATCGACACAGAAACACGGAAGACGCAGGCCACGGCGGGCCTTGCCACGCCGCACAATGGGGCTTACTTTTAGTGGAAACCAAAACTAAAAACTAAAAACCAAAAACTTTACACTTAAAACCAAAACGGTTTTATGTAGAGTCTTTTTTTGGCTCAATACTAGGCGTAATTACTGCCTCTGCCACTGCCTCTGCCTCTGGTCGTCGTCCAGGTCTCACTTTCATTCGCGGGGGGTCCAGCGGCCACGTTGCAACGTTGCCGAAGTAATTAGCCGCAAGCTGGCCGCAAAAAGAAAAAGATTATAATAAAAATGGTAACAAAAAAAAGGAAAAATATAAAAAAAAGTTTTGGGGCATCATGAAAAACCTCTAAAAGCTGGCAAATGAAAGGAAGACCAACATTTGATGCTCTTCGAAATGGAAATGGAGCTCTCATGAATGATAAATGCTATAATACGATTCGTTGACGATCATATTTTGTTACTCTCGAAGATCGCATGATCGGATACCCTGAGGATACCCTGAGATTGGGTTGATTAAAGATGCAAAATGAAACCAAGACTTACCGTGGAATACCTTTAAAATATATCCCATATTTGGGGACCATTCTATATAGGGATTGATATAGGGAAACCAATCTTAAGGGTTCCAGTGTTTGCAGTGCCTACAGCCTAAAGAAGGATCTGTGAAAACTTTCACAAAGGTTGAAGAAAAGGTTCGTAAATGTTCTGAAAAGTCAGAGTAAATAAGACTTGGA
Organism: Drosophila pseudoobscura; assembly: GCF_009870125.1. NCBI lineage: Eukaryota > Metazoa > Arthropoda > Insecta > Diptera > Drosophilidae > Drosophila > Drosophila pseudoobscura. The sequence continues at coordinate 66,185,274 of NC_046683.1, read as the reverse complement.
AAAGGCAGGGAATAGGCTAGGAAAAGGGCAAGGAAAAGTGGTTCTGTTAGAGAGGAATACTTTGCATAGAAAAATATTGAAAGCCAGATTCGATTCAGTAGGATTTTGATGCTGATCAGGAATACATACCATATGCTCTATATAAGTATATGTGGACATTCCTTCTGGTGACAAGCCGTGCCAAAGGTGTCCGCAAAACCATCATACCCTCCGATGGAGCCCCCCTGAAAATGGTTTTATAATGCATGTGCAACAAAACACTCCCCCTTCTATCACTCTTGCTGCCACGCCACTCGACTCTCTTTCTGCCTCTCTCTCTATCTCTCTCTCTCTCTCTCTCTCTCCCTTCTATCAGTCTTTCTGCCTCTCCCTCGGTGTGCCCGAGCCCGACTAAAAGCCACCGTTAGTTGATCTAGTTTCTGGCCAAGATAATGACAGATTGCTGGACCAGCAGCAATATTCCTTTGGGGCTTGCTGCTGCCTCTAATGTCTGATGCCTGATGCCTGATGATCTCTTGCCTTGATCTTGTTTTTCCTCCGCTGTGTTTTTCCTACGTTTTTCAATTACCGCAGCTAATGTTGATTCCCACTTAAATGGTTCATTATTTTATGGTTCGATGGGTGGCCCGCTCGCCCGTCCCCCCCTCTTTCCCCGCCCGTCTATATAATCACTAAGAATTGGTGGCATTCTTGAGGCATTTCTGTCCTCTGTTTTTTTTTTTGTCTGTGATTTCTTTTTGTTGTGTGGATTTTTTATGGATTTATGTACAGCTTTTGTTGGTCAGCAAATTGATTTATGATCGCCCCACAATGTGTGGCAAGCGATGCGGCGGCGGCGGCGGCAGCGGCGTCCATAAGGAAACTCTAGAATAACAATCTTGGCATCAATTGCCAGCCAGCCAGCCAGCAGCCAACCAGCCAGCAGCTGTTGTGTTAAACGCTCAAGATTTCCTCTATAGATCGAACAAAAGTTGAGAAATTACCAAGCGGGAAAGTTGGGGCTGGAGAGAGGAAACGAGGGGGGGAAAGCCTCCCCACCCCTGCCCCCATCCGATGGGAAATGCTAACAAATGAGAGCAATATGACTGTACAAAAGGCAGGCGGTGTGTCTCCGGGTGTCGTGTGGCAACATCTTTGAGACATCTTCGAATGGGGGCCTGCCGCTGCCGCTGCCGCTGCCACTGCCACAACTGCTGTCGGAGGCCCCTATTGACATTTCCAAATGTCAAATTGCGACTTTTGTTTGCTGCCATTGTGTTTCGGTAACGCTTTTTTGATTCAACTTGCAATTGTCAATTTTTCATTTGAATTTCCATTTGCTTGTGGCAGTTGCAGTTGCAGTTGCAGCAATGTTACCTGTGGCTGTGGCCCATAAATCAAAGCAACACCTTTGCAAAACGAGCAGAAGGAGGAGGTCTACCATTCGCATGGATACCCCTTACTAGAAAATGGATCTGAGAATGCATCTAAAGGTGATCTAGAGGGATTCCTTCAAGCCCATAGCCGTCCTTATCCGATTGATTCCGATTCCGATGATTTTTGTATGCATCCAAAATTGTGTAGAGCACAAGGCTTGATTTTCCTTTAATCCCTATTCTTTTCGGGATTTATGTAGATTATATAGAAACCAAACTTCCAAGATCTGCATAGGTGCTCCCAAACGCAGCTATCGATACCCTGGAAAAGCAGGGTACACAGATCCCCCCCTCCCACTCTCGCACTGCCCCCATGTGCGCCCCCTACGGACTGCCTCTCCTGCAAGGTAAAGTCCATAAACAACCTGCAAATTATGAGCAATTGCGTGGCTTAAGAATCGGGCATTAGCATCTCTCTGCGTGGGCTCGGCGCTGCGGCACAGGCGTGGGGGCAACACCCACGCTAGAACTGGCCACGGACTCCACTCCACTCCACTGCACTCCACACTGCCCCAAGAGTGTTGCCGGCAACATGTTGCACTGTCAACATATTAGGGTCAAAGAGGGGCTTTTGTGGAGAACAAGAACGAGCGAGGAGAGCCAGAGCCCAGAGTCCAAAGCCCAGACATAAAGTGAAAATATGCAAACTATGGCCGACGGCCTGTCGATGTTGCAGATGTTGCAGCACAGAGGCACAGAGATTATGCTGGCATGGGGCACGGCCGCAGCACCAAATGGAGCGTCGCGGAGAAGCCTCTCTTTCTGTCTGCTTTTCGTTGTTTTTTTTTTTGTTTTTGTTGTTTGCTAAATTTAGCATCTAATGCGATTTGTAATAGTTGAGCTAAATTGCGGGGACGTTGTCCAATGTTGTGGCACGGCTCGGCTCGGCTCGGCTCTGTGGCTGTACCAGGAAATGTTTTGCGCAGCCACCACCAGCACCAGCACCAGATATCTGCCCCAAACAGCTCTCCCCCAAGCAGCGGCTGCAGCAGCGGCTGCGGCAGCAACAATGAAAGTAATAATATTGTCGCTGCTACAGCGGGTGGGGATTGTGGACTGTGGTGCATGTTGCCCGTTTTCCATATGACTTGGAAATTGTTCATGTTGCTGCATGTTGCCTGCATGTTGCCTGTTGCCTGCTTGTTGCCTGTTGCCTGTTGCCTGTGTGCGGGTTGTCAACGCTCCTCTGTGTTGCTGGTGTCTGCAATTTTTGTCGCGCCATCGGAGAGTTTTGTAGAGTCTTTTTTGCTGTCAAAATTCATTGAATGTTTGCTGGCGAATTAAGTAATTGTTGGGGGAAATTATGAATGCTTGCAGGAAGAGCAGAGATGCCGATGGAATAGTGCGGGTATCCATGATATCTCCATCTCCTCGGACCCCGAAAGAGGCTTCATTTAGTAACAAAACATTAATTTTTAGTATCCCCCATAAATGGAAAATAAATGCATATGCAGCGAATGCAACTCACGTTTTTATGGCATGATAATTATAGAGTCGTATGCTAATGAAGACTGTACCTGCGACCAATCGATGACACGAAGCCGTTTAGCGATAATTAATCGCTGGCGTGTGTGAGAAATGCATAATTTCCATATGAAATGGAAATGGAAATGAAAATGGTAGCACACGGTACACAATGAGGAGAAACACAGAAAAAACAGTAGCAATTGTTGTGGATTTTCCCACAGTTTTCCCAACGCCCCCCTCCCCAGCCTCACAAAACGTATCGATTGTTATCGCTCTGGTTTATCGCTCGCTCGCTCGCTCGCTGGCAATGACATGAAAATTGTGACAGAGCAGCAGAAATTGCGTGTCTCGAGAGCGATAGAGATCCAGATCTCCGGGCAACCTCTGAATGACAGAGTTCCAGGAGAGAAACCACCTTTCGAGGCCCCTAAATGAGGTGCTAAGCGATGGCCCCGTGGAACGACTGCGACGACACGTTCACAGGGGCACACGAGGGACGTGCCTTGGGGTCTAGCCTCCATACGTTATAGAGAGTGAGGAGGAGTTCCCCTGAACTTAATTTCCAACTAAAAGCAGAATCTAGCAAAGAAGGAAGAGAGAGAGAGAGAGAGAGAGAGGGAGTGGGAACCCTCTTCAACCGAAATGGAAATGGAAGTGGAAGGCGTTACCTTCATCTTTTGATGATCTTCTCGAGGTTGAGGCCCCTCCCTTCCAGCCTCCCAGCCTCCTAGAGATTCGAGTTCTACTCCATTCGTGCCCCCGCCACTCTCGTTCTGCTCCCCTCTCTGATCTTTACATAAAAAGAACATAAATTTGTGGTAAACCCAAAACACCACTGTGGGTAGTCGATCGTTTCGGAGTTTCAGGGTCTCCCAACTAATCTCTTGTTGAGCTCTCATCCGTGTACCGTTTGTCAACGGAGTTTTTCCGCTTAATTTGTACTTTATTGAGATTGAGATTGAAGTTGTACCAAATTGGATGTAGATTTCGATTGAGATGAAAGCGTGACAGAGTGAGAGAGAGAGAGAAACAAATTAGAGATGTTTCGGGAGATCAAAGATTGCATCACACAAATGCGGGTGATATGATAATTTAGAGAAAGTCCAGCAACAAGTTGATGATCAAAATTGGGGTGGGAGGCGATCAGATTACCGATTACTGATCAGATATTCGATTGGTTGGGGATACCATTAGTTGTTGATGGAAATATCATCAGCTTGAGATCAAGAAAGATGTTTCTTTAGGGAGTGCCATCGATTCGGGAATCTGCATTCAATATCTGAGGGAATCCCCCACTTTCCGCCAGGCTTATCCCGTCAAAAGATACACAAAAAGATTCCCAAGATTCCATAGTTTTCCTATCTTTTTTATGGGCGATTTCTAGGCCCTTTAACTGATTGAGTTTACCGATTAATCCATAGATTGTTTTTCGCGTAGTCCATTGTTTATCCCATCTTCATCATTCTCCAAAGGGGGATCTTTGTTTATTTGGTCTACATTTCACCTCTTTTGTTGGCACTAAACGGTTGTTGCCTTTTGCCCATAAACAAAAACAAACAAAAAGCAAACGAAGAGGCGCCACAGCACAAAGTGGGGAAGGAGGAGCAGGAGGAGCAGCAGCAATTGGCCATAAATCATCTGGACAATTAGGTACATAATCTGCCTGTCTGTGTGTGTGTCTGTGTGTCTGTCTGTCTGCGTTGCCTGATGGCTGACCTTCGACGAAACAGCCTTCTTCAAGTGGAACATTTCTCAGAAACATTTCCCACCCCGAAAAGCTACACCAAAATGACGCAAATCCAAAAAAGTAAAAACTGAAACGGCGAACAAAAACATTAAATTGTTTGGCCAAAAGACCATCTGATGGCTATAAAAGCCATTCCCCAGTCCCCAGTACCAGTACCAGGCCATACCATTCCACAGCTGATTGCACAGATCATTTTCGAGGGGGGGCTAGATCGGAGGAGGAGGAGGCTGGGGAGGGTTATGGGGAGGTCTTTGCTGGGGTTAATTGTGGAATTTCGTATTTAAATTTTAATAGAGTGTTGAGACCAGTGGTTTTACAGTGTGTAACATGGCGATGGCGATGGCGATGGCGATGGAGATGGCGATGCGAATGCTGTGCCATGAGGTAATGCTAATGCGGATAGAGCAAGGTCATTCGAGGTTAGCGGACGGGGGGGGATTGGGGGGTTGGCAGACTATTTCTCTTGTAAAAAGCGAAAGAAACACAAGCATTTTTCAAATATTTACCATCAAGGCCTCTTCAGACGTCTCCATCTCGCGGTGCCACATCACGAGTGGGTGTGTACATAAAAAGAAAAGCGAAACAGCGAAAGAGGGATAACGAATGTCCACGAAATGCTCTATCCCAGGCAACCGACCGATGGGCGCTGCTGGACGACTTTAGAAAGTGGTTATATCTTGACTTTCAAAGATTTAACGCACTCCCAATGGATCCACCAAGGAAATACAACCCTAGAAAGAGTATCTATAACACATTTGCCGCCTGTTGTCCGCCTGCTTATCCCACAATCTGTCTGGAGGCAGACAGCAGACAGGAGACAGCACCAAGTGTTTGGTGGCCTGGCCTGTCCTGTCCACCCGCTGATCCAATCCGAAATCCCCAGTCCAAGTCCAAGACTCTTTCGTGTGTCGACAATTGAAAGCAATTATAATTTTAGTCAACATATGGAAGAGGAAGCTCAGTCAGCGAATGGTTACGTGATGGAAAACAGGAAAACAGCGCCAAACAGCTCAAACCTGTGGGAAGGAGACGACTGTCCAGCACCCGTAGAGTCTTTTCCCAGTTTCCCAGAGAAAGATGAAAGATGAAGATCAGATCAGAGTGTAGAGTGTGGAGTGTGGAGTGTGGAGTGGAGAGTTTTTGGCCAATTAAAAGTGGCGAAACTTCATATTTGTGCATACAACTTTATTGGACTGCTTTAGCCTTACAGCCTTTAAGCCCACTCAACAATCTAAGGAAAACCCATTCATTATCTTGATATTTTGTTGCAGAATGGTTTGGACGACGACGACGACGACGAGGACGTGGACGAGGACGACACCGAAGACGATTCATTTGGCTACGAGGGCGAGGGCGATGCCGCCACCGAAGACGATCTGAACGAGGTCAATTCCGATCTAGACTTGGAGCACGAACAGGACCAGGACCTGGAGAGTGAGTTTCTGGAGAACTCCCTGCCGGAGCTGATACTGCAGCGGTGCCACGTGGTTGCGGCCACGGAAATCGTCGTACAGTCGTCGCACATCTCTCAGGATCAGCCACGCGATTGTCTTGCATCCCAAAAGGTAAGCGATGTCCCCCGGACCCCTCCTCCCTCCTCCTCCTCGAGGATTTGCATATCGTTATGCTGTATGCTGAATGCATGTAGTTGTTTGTGTTTCTTGTTGTACGTACGAGTACTCGTACTCGTACGAGTAGTTGTTGCATGCCTCCTCCTTCTACAGTATTGTCAACTTTTGTTACTTCGAATGCCATGAACCTAACCCAAAAGCCCAAAGCCCCAGAACCCCAAAACCCGATCCCCGAGCCCAAAAACGGCGGACAGTTATCCGCCACCAAAAAAGGCAGCAAAGAATACTTAACAAATGATCTGAGAAGATCTTTCTGATCTTTCCAAACCAAAGAAAAACAAAAACGAATCCAAGTTGGCAGCACTCTAGAGGCAGAGCTCTGCCATATCGCATATATCCCATATATACCAATCCCTTCCCTCCCTGTGTGTTGCATCTGCCCCTCTGAATCTAACAACCTCCCCCCCCTATCGCTCTCTTGTTGTTGTCTGTAGCCCGGCGATGAGGCCGACGAGGAGCTAGAGGAGGAAGACGACGAAGAAGACGCAAATTTGGGAGCCGATGTGGTGGATTTTTTGATTGGAAAACGCCGCCATCCGCATCCCCTCAACCATCCCCACACCGCCCACACCAAGGGGGCAGCCACATTGACCGACTTTGAGGCAGACTCCGAGAGCAGCGACCTCGAGCAGGTGCAACAGCTGAGCCGCCGCGGCGTGGGCCTATGCAACAGCCGCCGGGCGCCACCCTTGATTGCCACACAGATCGTGGAAATGTCACAGAACGGGAACGGGCACGGGAACGGGAACGGCATTAGCAGCAGCAGCAGCCACTCGGCCATGCTGCAGCAGCGTCACAGTTTGGGCAACAAAATGCTGCCCATACAGATATCGAGTGGCGGCAACAGCAAGTCGGCTGGGGGCAAGAGCATTGCCGTGGCCGTGATCACGCCCAATTCGCACGGCAACACCAGTCACGGGCACGGGCACGGCCACGGGCTGGGGCACAGTCACGGGCACGCCATGGGCCATGGACATGGCCTGAACGAGCTGAACAAATCGCCGCTGGGTCTGCGGAAGACGACCCATCGGCATAATGACACATCAAAGTTCAATAGGTCGAACCGCAAGTCGAAGAACTGCGCCATCTTCTACTTCAAGCATTTGGACACGGACAACGAGCAGTCGGCGGCAGCGGAATGCAGCGATCTGCCCAGCGAAGATGATCCCCAGATTGGAGTTGGAGTTGGCGTCGGAGTTGGAGTTGGAGGCGACGTAAGTGAAACCCCACAATCTCTGGGTCTCTTCTCTCTCTCTCCCTCTCTGGGTGTCAGTCTTCGAGCTTAGTTTTTTTTTCTTTTCTTGCGTGTGTGTGTCGGTTACGGGTCATCATCTGATCATCATCACAGGCAAAGGTGTTCCGTCACGTCTGTCTCCATCCACATCCACATCCATGGAGTGGAGTGCCCGCCCCCATCGTCCCTCGTCCTCCACAGGCTGTAGCCCACTAATTAGCATGCCTCCCTGTACCATAAGTAACTAAACAGAACGATCTATCCAACTAACTTCTATATACTATACGTACTTTTAATGTATTTTTGGCATGCCTAACTAAATTCTCTTGAAATATTGATGTTCCATCTTACGGTAGTCTTCATTTTCAACTAAAACCAACATCGCTCGAACCATTAATCATCTAACCAACAACAAAAAAAAAGTTCATTTAAAAAAAAGAGAGCCATGTGTTTCTTTTAGAAAAGAGAAACAAAAATCTATTATTTATTATAGAATTGAGAGCGATGGCTTTTTGAAGACCTGTTCAGTCCATAGATGGTTCTGGCACCGCTAAAAACCATCTACATTAGGAAGCTTGAAGATCTTTCTTGCGGAAACATAAAATACTCGTAGATTTATCTAAGCTTGATTTCAATATCCCAGTTCTTTTCATTCTTCAAAGAAAGGGCCTTTGGAAAGCCTTAAACTGAAAGACAGATGATTTCATTTCCGATTGTTCTCTTCGAAACTCCCCAAAAGATCTCTCATGATCAAGTAAAAACAAGTCGGAAATCTTCTTGAAGATGAGATCTTGCGCTTAAGGTCTGTTCCAACTTCGGGATATCTCTCTCCCTCTCTCCCACTCTCCTACTCTCCTTCTCTCCACAATCTTCAGCGTTCAGGCGTAATTTGTTTGTTCATCTGTCTGTTCTGTGACTTCTGTCCACAGTCCTTTCCTCCATCTATCTCCCACATTGTCCCCCACACCAGCCCCCACAGCCAACAACAGACTGACTTCTGGGGTCGTCACCATCCCAAATGGAAATAAATTGCCAGCAAAGACAAAGTCACAGAGAGACGGAGAAGAGGCGTTGCCCCAAGTCCTCTACATGTCTTTGCGGCGAGATGCTGATTCAAAGCTCATGTGCAGCAGCACGTTGCAAGTTGCAAGTTGCCAGTTGCAAGTGTGCCTGTGCCTCTGCCTCTGTCTCTCGTACAATTTGCCATTTTGCGCAAGTAACGCTAATTAAACTTCATTTTCTACCACTTCATCTTCATCTGTTGGGTTTTTCTTTTGGTTTTCCACTGATTTTAATGTTTCATTCCGTTTCCCTTTGCCACACGGCTCCTCTCTCTCTCTCTCTCTCTCTCTCTGGATGTTGCACACAAATATATAGATACTGAAATCGGCTGATGCCTCATCGGATGACGACGACGAGGGTTGGCACTACACTGCAACTGCCACTGCCACTGCCACTGGCACTGCGGCCACTGGAACAGCTTTGGAAGCCACTGGCACAACGATTGCGGATGGTCTGCAGTCGACGGCCGTTTCTTCAACAACTTCTTCGGGGGGAACAGCATTGCCCAGCGACGACTCTGATAAGGAGAACAAGGAGGCTTTGGTTTCTACGACAACCACAGCGGCATCAACAACATCAGCAGCAACAGCAGCATCTGCCACAGTTGTTGCCACAACAACAGCGGCAACAAGCAGCAACTACGACAGCAGCAGCGCCTGCTCCTCGTCCAACTCGAACGGCAGACACACAGAGACCTCGGCCACCTCGCGAGTCACTCAGATGCAGCGCCCCATGGACCTGGTCATGCAGCATCAGCAGCAGCAGCACCAGCAGAAGTTGCAGATGCAGATGGAGTTCCAATCCAGCGACAGACACATCATTAGCAACAACAATTGCTACAGCCACAAACACTTGGATTCAGCCAACAACAACAACGAGGAGGGGGCAACACACGATGCCGCAGATGCAGATGCAGATGCAGATGGATCCCGAGGAGCAGAGGTGGAGCACCATCGGAAAATGGGGGGCGTTGATGAGACAACCGCTGATATGGCAAATGGAAATGCCACCAAATCTGCCCAGCAGGTGAGTGATACGAAGAGATATACTACAATACTTTATGGAATTGGGTTGAAAGATTGTTCATCAGAGGTCTGTATGATGGGACTCTTCTAGGGGGTAGAACAAGGAATAGAAAGCAAGGAAATCAGCCATTAATGATGGATCTATGAGAGTGGAAGCCAAGCTAAACGAGAGAGAGAGCTCTGCTTGAAGTATATTTATGACCAGTGAAGCATGGAACCAACTAGAACTCCAAGTAGGAGAGAATCTAATGAGGAATTATCTTGGGGAATAAGTTCATGTGTTTGGTGTGACACTAGGGATCTGAGAGAAAGGAAAATCCAAGGAAATATCAGCCATTGGCACCTTATTACGAGAAGTACAAACAGATCTGTTTAGAGAACAGGAATCATCTTCTATTCAAAGTGTTCCGTGAACCCTTTTTTGCTCAATTCTGGGAGAACCCTCCATGGCTCCCAGTTTAATCTCCCACTGTCCAGCGATCTCTGGCTGCCATTTATAGACCAATACAAATCGAATTCGATCCTAGAGACCAGAGCCGGTTCCCACAGTCAGTCAAGTGTCTGTCTGTCCGTCTGACTGTCTCTCTTTTGGCCATGTCTGTCTCTGGCTTCGGGTCTGTGCCTCTGTGTCTGAGTCTGTGTCCGTGTCCGTGCCTGTGCCTGTGACTTGTGTCAATAAAAGAGTTTTGGTTTTGTTTGCAGAATGCATGGAGGGCGAGGAAGGAGGCTTTTGAGTAAAGCTCTTACAAAAGGGGTCGTATCGTATGTATAGCATTTTCAATAAATGGTAAACCCCGGCGAATGATTAAGCAGTTGGGTTAATGAAAGCGAATCATGCACCGACTCCTGCCATTCGAAATGGGAACGAGGAACGACTGGGAGACTGGGAGATTGGGAGACTGGGAGACCGACCTGCCTTCGATCGATGACTACCGACATGCCATGTCGTGGTCCAGGAAAAACGTTCATTTCGGAGGCTCGGGAAATTGAAATTGAGTTGAGCACGTCAAAAATGGGAAAGTACTCGCGTACTCTCGTACAAAATTACTTGGGAAACGTGTGATTTATTTCTTCATTCAAACCAAATGAAACGAAACAATTGAAAGGGACAGTACGGGTACGGGTAGACAGGGATTTATACTAGGGAAATTCGCGAGGAAACTGTCAATCTTTTGGATAGAGTCATGATTTAACATTACATTTTCCTCACTGCTCTCTCCTCTCTCTCTCACTCGCTCTGCCACCAGCAGCATTTCTATAGCCGTGCGGACATTTGCAACATCAGCGTGTGGCCCAGCGAGGCAGCAGCGGGAGCAACAGCGTGTGGCACCAATGGCAATCGGCATTTGCCTCCACGATCCCCAGCAAAGTCTGCGAAATCATCAAAGTCGCAGGCCAGCAGCAGCAATGCCACCATGTCGGCCTCCATGATGCTCTCCTCTCCAGTCAAAGTGAGTATCTCTCTCTCTCTCTCTCTCGCAAAGAGGAAGGAAGTGGAGCTTCCTTTTCTTGGACTCTTGGACTCTAAGAGGCTTTATGGCTTTCTCTATGGCTTGGGGGGTGGGGGGGCTGGAGTGCTCTCCAGATGGGATCTAATATAATTTCTACTTTTGATCTCCCAGGCGGCTTCTTAGTTTCGGTTTCAGTTTCGGTTTCCCTTGGAGTCCGATCGATCCATCGCTTCATCGAACATTGGCCTATCGATGCTGGTGGTCCGCTATAGCCCGGTGTGCGTGTGTGTGTGTGTGCGTTCGAGTCTCAAATTTCTCTAATCTCCTTTTGTGGTCAACATTTTTCGTGTAAATTCGCTGGTAAAACATGCACGAGCATGTCCCTGGCAGGCGCTGACAACGTGCTTGCCATTTAATGGAGTGTAAGCGATCATCTCATCGCATCGCATCTTTTCGGGGTAATGCGATCTATGGCTCAGTGGAGCACAGCAGAGTGTGGGTGTCTGTCTCTCTGTATCTCTTCCTCTCTTGGTAGTCCCCCTCTTGCCTTCCATCGATCATTTGTCGCTGCCGCTTGCTGCCCATCAATGTCTGTCGTCCAACGTGTTTGACACTGGACACTGGACACTACTCTCACTTTCCATTCCGAACCCCAACCACAACATGTTGCGCATAGGCTTGGGCATTTGCATTTGCATTTGTCGCCCGCCGATGCACGCAATTTTCTCTACGCTCCAGCCGGAGGGCACTCAGTGTGGCAGGAAGGGGGCACGGAGCACGGAGCACGGGGCACGACTGCTACGCATGTGTCTACGCAGTGCAGTGCAGTGCAGTGCGTCGTTGATTTATTGAGAGTGAAATTTTGTGCAGCTTTGATTAATTTTGACAAATTTCAACCGAAACCAAAAACCCAAAACCCAAAACCTGAACATGAACCTGAACTCCAGTGGAAATCACGCGTAATACATATATCAAGTCACCTTCTCCCAAAAGAGATCTCCCAGATAAGGAAAGGCCATGCCGCAGAGCAATGACGTTGGAAATCAAGCGCGAAAAATTCAATTATCTTATCGATGGACACAAATGATTTGTGTTTTTCGGCAAATAAAAAATCAAAACATAAAGAAATAAAAAGAAATGAAAAGAGATATAATAGACAATGAGCGATTATTGTAGAGAGATATAAACGTTTTTACTGTCGCGGTAGAGGGGGACAGAGGGAGAGTGGGAGATACTAGGGATAGTTGAAGGAGAGCGCCCATAGGCTCCTCCGCTCGTGTCACTCTTAATGGCAGTTGCTCTCTCAAAGATTTAACCGATTTCACATTGATTTTTTGCGCTGCCATTATCTTATCTAGCTGTCGCTTGTTCCCCCGCTGCACACCCGCCCCCACTGCCCCCGGCTGCCCCACTCACACCCTCTCGGGGCTATTATCAAACGCATTTCGGTTCGACAGTTTATTTTAATTCGTTTTAACTGTGCCTGAACATGGCGCATGGGCCGGTGTTGGGGCCGGTGATGGGGCTGGGGCTGGGGCTGGAGTGTCGGAGTGTGAGTGCAGTAGCCCGTCCGTCTGTCCCGCCCTCCCCCATTCCACAGCCACAAGGCAGAGCAATAGCCTCTCTCTCGCTCGCTCGCCCGCTCGCGTCAGTGCGATTCGCAACGTTGGAGCCAACGGACGGCAGACGAAACGGTTAGCGGACGACTCTCCCAGATCCAGATACTATTCGTAGTCGTAGTCGCAGTCGTAGTCGCAGATGAAAACCAACCAAACAACAAACAATTGCTAAACAAAAACCAACAATGGAAAGCAATAAAAAAAACACAGTAGAAAAAGTGTAGATTTGCATTAAAACAAAACAAAAACAAAAACGAGCGAAAATCCACTCCCGCTAGATAACCCCAGTGCTTGTGCAACTGTAAATAATTCAGAGTGGCCTGGCCTCGATTTCAAATAATTAACGCGATTAGATTTGCCAAAAAGAAACAGAGAAAGAGTGCTGTGCTGTGCGTCTGTGCGTAAAGCGATCCAGCGATCCACCGACCAGTCGACAACTGTCAAGGCTCCACCGTGGAGCCAGCGATACCGCACTGCCAGGAGTACCCTGCAGTACCAGAGTACCAGAGATACATAGATGCTGCCATGCTTTCCAGTTTTGGGCCTTAATTGGTGGCATTCATGCCACAGACTCGCATTAATAATTGCCTTTAATTATTTATCGCAGACGCCCAATCGCCGCGTCGCTTTTCCTCCCCGCCAGCGCCGAGTAACTGTGAACCGTAAACGACGGCGTTTTCACTAGCGGGGCATTCGTGCATTCGCATTAGAAAATTGTTTCCGTTTGCCACAGAGCTCCACTCAGTGGCCAGTGGCTAGTGGCCAGTCGCTGCCAAACTTGCCTCCTTCGATCGGCGGGCATCAGCGCTCTTTCGCGTGCCGCTCGTTGCCGCAGGAAGTTGTTAATTAAATTAAGCCCAAGATCAACAGTAAGCCCAAGTGTAGACAGTGTTTCAACTTCAGTGAGTGAGTGAGTGATAAAGATACATCAGATAGAGATACAGATACAAACATATAAACAGAAACACACAAAAAACAGAGCCCTCAACATCTGTTTTGGGGGCACTCAAACCTTGAAATTCTTCAATTGCCCCAAGCAAAAAAAACCAAAGTGAAAAACTACAACATTTTCGTAAGCCGAATGGAACAATTAGCCATGGTTGATTGGATTTCTATTCGGAAAACCTACGGGGAGAACTACGAGTACTACGAGTGGGTACATGTTTCGAATTCCGATTTTGGTAAGCAAAGTGCGAGGAAAGCCGAGCAGAACCGAGCTCTGATTCAGTCAAATTATCGTTTGGTTTACTTTTTGGGGGTTCCCGAACGAATGATTTCCCCATAAGGAACGATGCAGTACTTGTATAGAGCGGAAAGGGGGAGGGGAGCTAAAGCTAGAGACCATCTTGAGGATAGAATTGTGCACCATTACTATTCAAAAGTAATCCTTGATATTTGTCCCCTATTTCTCCACTTGAACATTTATTTTCCTGCCTTCTATTGTGCTTCCGCCTTTCCCACGCACACATTTCTCCATGCAAATGCCATACAATAGACATTTCTTTTCCTGGAAAGGAATGAGAACGGAGCCCACGACCCACTCACTTGATTGATGAGTGAGCCACCCACAAAAACAGAGAAAAAACGAGGCGGCCATAGGAATAAACAGAACTAGAGGGAGATAAGAAGTGTCTGTATAAATTGCGAATTCAAGTCTCCACTTGGGACTCCCCCTACTCCACTCTACCCGCTCCACTCTCCATTGAAAGCCACTCCACAGTAATGACGTTGAAGTGCACTATAAATGGGTGACAAACTGCGATAAGGGAGAATGAGTGAATGGTTTTGCACGATAAGAGAATGCCTCCCACCCTGATAAGGCGTAGGCTCTGCCTCTCCCTCTCTAGCCTGTGCACTCTCTCTCTCTCTCGCTTCCACTGCACTTCCACACTTCCTCTTTCTTACACTCATTCACTCTCCCTCTGTCGGGCCATCGCTATACTTACATTTTCCGATATTAGTCAGCCTCAAGACTTCAGTGAATCAACAGGCAAAGCGGCAAAGACTCTGCGATTTGCCACGGTCGTTAATTTCCGACCTCTAGAAGCACTCTCTCTCGCTCCACAGCTCCACAGCCCTGAAAAACTCTGAAAACCCGATTTTACCAGCTCCATAACTATAACTCTACAACTCTACAACTCCGTGTCGCTCTTTAGGTCTCGCATGATTCAATCAAGCAGCTTGTGCTAGAAGCCGAGCATCTGGTGCGCGACGCTCAAGAGGCCGCTCTGAAGACGCCAACGAAGCAGAAACATTCCATCATCAAAATCTCGTCGACGGTCAAGAAACGAGAGGTCCACATGCCGCCGCCAATCAAGCAGCGCGTGGAGGTGAGTTCCCGGTGGAGCCTCCATGGTCCTCAAGCCGAATCTAATGTGTACACCCTCTCTTTTGCGCCTTCCAGGAGTGGCTGGAGCACCAACCATCCACACCACAGCTGCTGACGCGCAGCCACACCCATGAACTACTGCCTGGATGCAAGCCCGATGACTGCGAGGCCTCGGGCGAGGCATCCGAAACGGACTCCGTGCCCCAGCCAGGGGGAGTCGCCCTCAATGGCGGGGGATCGGACACCTCCGAGGGCTTCACCGATTCCATAGCCACCTGCATGCAGACGAGCACCAATTCGTACGGCAACTCCACGGAGAGGATCGGGGGCTCTGCAGAGCCCATTGGCCAGCCCGTCACACCCCTGGGCTTCGGCAGCAGCAACCAGAGCCTGAACGTCAAGATTGTGAAGCGTCCGCAGGCACGCCGCAAGTCAGAGCGCCCCTGGTCCGTGTCCTGCCTTTCGCAGCTGACGACAGACGCCGCCGGGCACCAGCTGACGACAGCGATCGTCGCGGTGGGACAGAACTCCCCGCCGGGCCTGGCCAGCCACTCGATCAGCGAGAGCGCCTTGGATTCGCTCTCCCCGGGCCCCCGGCCACGGGCAGCCTCCTCTTCGGGCACCGGCAGCAATGCGGCCCGCAAGAGCGACAGCAAGGGCTCCTTGAGGCGCCGAAAGGCGCGCAAGAAGCGCATCTCGGCTGCCTCCGCAGGCAGGAAGTCGGACTCCGGCTCGGAGGCCGGAGGAGGGGATCTCACCCAGACCCTCATGAAGTCCTGCGAGTCCATGTCCTCGCAGCAGCTGCAGGAGTTCACAAATGCTTTGTTGAGCATCCAGAAGGGAGCTCCAGGGAGTCCCAGAGCAGAGGCCACTCTGCTGGCTGAAGGCGACTCGGAGTCACATCTGATGTTGCCGAAGTTCCGCGTGGGCTCCTTCACCACCGCCGGCCTAATGGCCACCGACACGAGGCTCGGAGCACTGGCAGCCCTGTCCAACTACATGAACGAGGATGAACAGCAAGCAGGTAAGAACAGACTACGGAACAGATCCTCCGTTTGGGAAGGAAGGAAATAGGTTCACACTTTTATCTATCTGTCAATCTTTGTTCTCTCTAACACAAGCACCCAAGCCGGTAAAGACCAGGCCCAAAGGTACAGCCAATGCACCCCAAGCCCAAATAGAAATGAAAACATTCCATTCCCAAAGATATCCGATATATCGGATGTACAGCGAGAGCTACAGGGCTTTCATTGTGCATCTATTCACCCCACCGCTCTCTGTATCCATCCACCTTTTCTATCCATCCATCACATCTGTCACATCCGCGATTTATGCCCTCTATCACATCTCGCCGAAACTTAGCGCACCCAATTATTACAATTACCATATCGTTCCTCGCCCGAACAGAACTCAGCACCGAAGATCATCACAGCAGCATCTCGGAGACCGCCTGGGACAACTATCAAGAGAAATACAACTCGGAGAACTATTCCGAGGGCTTTGATTCGGATGCGGCCCGTCGTCTCTTGGAATTCGGCGACGACTATCGGTGAGTACACAGAGATGATCATGACGATGATATATGATGAGAGCATGAGAGGTGACCTTTGAAAGCTTGCCAAGAAAACTATTTATAAACGGCTCAACGGATCCCATAAATAATCCCATCTGATGATGATCCATTCCCATAGCAATTTCATCGACTCGCAGTCGGATGGCTGCAGTTCTTTGTCGGCGGCCAACAATCTGGACTCGTTCTCACCGCCGCGCATGGACTCGCTGCAGAGGCACGAGCTGAAGCCGCTGGCCATCAACCAGGAGACCATCAGCAGCAGCGTCGACCACGCCCGCCGCCAGAGAGCCCTGGAGCTGCAGTACGAGAGGCGTCGCAAGACCCTCGAAGTGAGACGCAAGTCGTGTCAAGGTGAGGAAACGATTACACCACTCTCGGGAGACCCCCAACTACCATATCTCTGCCTCTGCTCCTCAGATATGGATGAAACCATTAGCAATACACAAAAGGATAAGGATCAGCAGAATCTTCAGGCCCAGCCCTCACTCTCGGCCTCTGCCACAGCCCTGATGACGCCTCCAGCGAATCAGCAGCTGAATCTGCGGACCGAATCCGTGGGTCGCAAGCTGGACTTTGGCGCTGGTGCAGGTGCAGGGGCAGGCATGAGCCACTCGGCACAGTCCCTGCTCCGCCGCACTTCGGAGAGCGACACCTCCACCAGGAGACGCCGCACTGTGACCTCCGATGAGAGGCGCCGCTCCTCCAGGAACCTGGAGAAGTCCATCAAGCTGATTCCAGCCTCAACTGGGTCATCCAGCAGCGATGACTCCGAGGACGGAGAGCAGGAGATGCGCTCTCTCCTGCAGCAGAGTCGCCATCGATTGGAGGACACTAGAGCCTTGAAGATCAGATGTCATCTGCTTCGACCAGAAGATTATGTAAGGACAAGCAGCGAAAAGCCTCAAGGGAAAAGCGTACTAACTTCTACCTCTTGTGGCCTTGCAGAATGAAATCATCAATACTTGCCGCGATAACATTCGCTGCCTGGAGGCCGTGCTCCGCGGTCCGCCCGGCACAGTCCTCTCCAACCAGTGCGCTGGCCAGACAAAAGGTGAGTCCCAGCAGCAGCCTCCATCATCATCATCAACATCATCTGTCAGAAGGCGAAGGCGCCAGCACCTGGCTGCCACACCCGAAGGGGATGCAGATACAGATGCAGAACCGATCCCCATTCCAGGTGGAAGTTTAGCCATCGCCGAGTGCAAGTGTGCGCCCATTACCCGCTTTGTGGCGCGACTCTTGGAGTTCGTTATGGACCTGGGCAATCTGCTGGAGCACTTTGCGCTCTACAGGTTCCTGGCCGGGACTCTCAGGTCGCTCTATGCGCTGGTCAACCGGCCCATGGGGCCTCTCGAGCGGCTCTTTGGGGGCCTTAGGGGTCTGCTATGAGCAGGAATGCCCCTCATACGCGGCGGGGTTGGGGGGTCTTGGCCAGGCTTTAAGCATGAACCGAATCTGTATTATTTGGATGTATTATACATGGATCCTTGAACCATTATACGATATACGATGTACGATTTACGATTTACGATACGATGTGATACGATTTAAACGAATTTTGTTGCTGCATTTGACAAAACGCATTTCGCATCGAATCTTCCACACAATTTGCCTTACTGATCTTTTCTCTGTTTAATTTTATTATTTTTAAATAATTTTATTTTTGTTCAATTATTTTGCTTATTCTTGCGCATTTGTTTTTTTTCCTTCTTTCATTTTTTTGGCAATAAAAATTACGTTTTGAGCATCGAAACACCAAAAGCAGAACTAAAATTGTTATAATTCTTTGTTGCCAGAGTTATTTTTCGATATTTATCGATAATTTCATGATATTTTCTGATATTTTTGGTGTTTTGTCATTTGTCATCCTTCTGTTTAACTCCATGTAGAGCCGCCTAATGCCTGTGTTTTTGTCAAATGTCTTAACAAAATCAATTAATCTATCTAATAATCATCGTTAATCACCGTTTAACTCTCTGTTTAGTTTGCTTTGAGTTTAGTTGTGACATCAATCGTCGTAGAATAGCACTAATCGTACGAACGTACTGTACTCCCCAAAAGCGGTAATGGGTCCACCCCATATCCACAGTCGTACTCAAACAGATCTTAGTCTTAAGTTCTAGCTCTTAAGTTTTTAGCTCTAAGCATTTAATTTAGATTTGTATAACGACATCCAAAGCTGTCCGTGCTGCCGAACACCTCTAAAGGCTATCGGTTAATTGTTAATATTTCCATATCTACTGCAATTTCCTGTAAGGAATATCCCTACTCTGCACCGTACTGATTCTCTACTGATCTGTGATCTCTAATCGATTCAGCCACACTACATTTAACAGTTTACACATTCAGCACAAAGTTACTCCTTTGAATTCTTGTTTATTTTCAATCGAATCGGGAGATATGATATCTCCCATATTATAGAAAAAGTCCACCAAACCCACTTCTACCATAATTCGACACGAATACTACATGCATTTTACACATCATCTACACAAGGGGTTGTGTCTTGGCTAAAGTTTTGAATGCACTTCTCGTATATTCGAAACTGTAGTTCTTCTCCTTCAGATGGAAACCTCTTAAATTTTTCTCATTCTTTGAAGTGTTTATACAGTATTTAGATTAGGCCCATAAATCTGATGAATAGAGGAGGGGAAAATTCTACCTAGACGGCCAGCTGGCTTAATTTTGACCCCTCCCAAGAGCAAATTTATTTTTGCCCACTGACGTCATATGTACAAGTCTTCTGGCAGCGAAAAAATGTATAAACAGATGTGTTTGAGGAGGGAAAAGATTTTAAAACAAAGAGAAAACGAGGGTTGATTGATATATATGTAGGTATTCTAGAAATAATGCGGGTTTCTTTAGAAAATTACTACAACTGTAGAGTTTGATGGGACTTTATAACTGTAGGCTGGGCTTTTCAGCAAGCCCTAGATGTCGCCTTGGAGGTTAAAGTCAACATCAAACTGTGGCTCAAGCTTTAATGAGAGCTTTAGCTCGCTATCGCTATCATCATCTCTCTATCTCTCTCTCTCTTGCTGTTGTTGTTACCCATCTAATTCAGTAGAAAATGACGTCGTCGATTTTGGCCTTTGCTCTCTGTAAGCTGCCGAAACTAATAAGCAGACCCTCTCTCTCTCACACAAACACAACCAAACTTACCCAGAGAGAGAGCCGAGAGTGACAAAAGCGTGTGACAAAGCCAAGTTCAAAACTTATTTTCTCACACGCTTTTTCCATGTGTCTGTTGCTTCTCTCCCTCTCTGCCGCTTGCCTCTCGCGGACGTCACATTTCCACCACCTGAAAAGCTGCGCTGCTGCTGCTGCGCCAAAAGCAATAAAAAGAAATAAGTGTAACTGTGCTGTGCTGAGAGCTTTGCTGTCGCTGTCTCTGCCGCTGCCTCTGCCTCTTCCGTCCGGTCCGTCATTCAATTCTCGGCGCGCGTTTCAAGCGGTTCTGTTCTGCCATTTACTTCCCTCCCAATGTCTCTCCCCTCATTAAAACTTTAACTGTGCTTCCGCGAAATTCGCAGTTTTCCCAAGAATCTCCTTGCAGAATCTCTCGCTCGCTCTCCGTCATCACTCCCGAAAATACCTGTGATACAAAGGAAATAGTTCACCAAAATCCTCGCCTGAAATCCTAGTCTTGCCATTCATAAAAAGTCGCGTGCTTTTGCCTTCTGACGCGTATAAGAGTTTCGATTCGCTCTGTTCTAAGAGTGTGCCGTAGTGTTTCCCCTCCGTTAACGTTTCGAGGTCGCGTAAACAAATTTCCCAGCACTTCTGTGCGATTCCTATAGTTTTTTGTTTGCGTGGAAGATTGAAAGTAAAATTGAAATGCTTTCAAACACAAATTGATTACGAAAATTGATTTCAAGTGCTGTTCGTAACAAAAACAAACAAGAAGTGGGTCATACTACAAGGAGAGGAGAGAAGAGAAGCAGCGCAGCAGCGGCAGCAGTGGAGACCTTTCGCTCCTACTTCCTTAGACTTCCTTAAAGGGGAGTGAAACTTTGAGAGCGAGAAATAGAAGAGAGAAAGCTCTTCCCTTCGCCATGACGAAAGTCAGTGTGGCCGTTCAGACGGACCTCTCCGAAATGCTCTTCTCCGCCAGCTCCTCCGCCAACACCTCGCGCTCCTCATCGGAACAAGGTAAACAGAAAGAGAAACCCTCAACAAACGAATGAAAGAGAAGAGAGCTAGCAGTATCTCCATAGAGAGATGATGATGTGAAATGGAGTAGGGTAAACATAATTGGGAAACAGGTGTAAACGATGCAGGGGAATGTGTGGTGTCGTATGGACGATGATGAGTTAAGATCGTACACAAAAGATAAGAGCGAAAACGAGGCAAAGATAATTGAGCCACTAAAAGGGGCAGGGGGGGAAGACTGGGAGATGACGAGTCTGAAGATACTCTAGTGGAATGCGAAGAGATAAAAGAGAAACAGACATAAGTATGGCTAACTCATTAGAAGAACTTAAGTACAGGGAAAGCTAGCAGCACTACTTAGAGAGGAGCTACCATGGGCGGACAATCCATTCGTGGAAACTTTGCTTGTGGGAATTAGAGAGAGAAAGCAGCATTCACTACATTCGTTCCTAAAACATATCTCCAGCTTCTGCAGCCGCCACTGTACGACACTTGTAAAACGCTTTCACAATACAGACTCTCATCTGGAAACACTCATGCCGAACC
This sequence comes from Drosophila pseudoobscura, assembly GCF_009870125.1. Classification (NCBI taxonomy): domain Eukaryota; kingdom Metazoa; phylum Arthropoda; class Insecta; order Diptera; family Drosophilidae; genus Drosophila; species Drosophila pseudoobscura. The sequence goes on along the minus strand of NC_046683.1, from coordinate 66,164,023 downwards.
ATTCACAAACAGAGATCCATAGCTCTGTTATGGATCATAAATCCCGCACTCGACTCTCCCCCTCTGACCCCTCCCCACCACTCTGCTCTCTTTGTTCCGCTAGAAGTTGCGTTATTCCTACTGTAATAATTCCCATGATCCGAGGAAAGCTTGCATCACTCCACTCAGCCGATGATTGGCTCAGCTTCTGGCTGCACCCAGAGATTTCTGTGGAGTGTTCTGGCAGACACATTGACCGACTTCCAGCCCATGGGCAACCATCTATAAGCCATTTTCCATTCCATCTGCAATACAAGCTGCCAAATTGGGCTGCAGCTCCATCCAACACTTGGGGTTCTCGCTCGTAACAGGCATTGGCTGACTGCTAATTAAGGTTAGGTTCTGGCCATGCATTTCATGGTTTGCCGCTTTGCTGCTCCTCTGGCCACACTCATTAACGGTAAACACGAACAGGGCCACACTTTTATGGGGAAGCGTTTCGTTTCGTTTCGCTTTGAAGTTTCATAAGAAGTTGTTGGCTTTGCATTTTGGAGTCGTGGAGTCGGGGGGGAAAAAAGCCGGAACCGGTTGCCTCAATTAGCTCATAACTTGCGTCTCCGCCTCTATATGGGGTGTATGGTATATGGTATATGGTATATCTCTCTGTCCAAGTTCAAGTTCTCTGTTGTCATTCGATACCATTAATTATTCGGTTGTGCCCCATTTGTGGTTGACCTTCGATTCATTAGAAAAGTGAGTTCCAACGAAATGGAATCGAATCGATTTATTAGTTTTGCTATACTCTAAATATTTCAATGCGAATCTCTTAAGGGCAATGACCCTCACACACACACACACACACCTTTCCATTTGCATTTCCGTTTATAGATTTCCTGCTCGAATCGGGAAATTCATGACTTCAGTCATGCAGAAACAGAAACCTCCACCAGACCAGACCCACATTTCCATTTCCATTCGCATCTCTATGCTAATTTTTCTGCTATATGTATGTTTGAGATTCTCGCTCTCGTTCTCTCCCTCTCTCTCTTTCTCTCTGATTCTCTAATCAGCATTTAAAAATATCTTTTGCTAATTGTCTATAATTGTTTGTCTCTGTTGCTCATCGACAGAGACAGGGACAGAGCCACAAACAGAACCACATAATTATTCAAGATTACGAGTATTATTATGTGTTTTTGGCAAATATTTTGAGCTCTGGCTTGGGTCAGCCCCTGTCCCTGTCCCTGTACGTTCCACTGTTCGTTTTTGGAGGTAGTTTCTCTGATTACCTCACCTTTCTAGCGTTTTGTTTGCTGTTTTATCTTGAACCGAAATACCTTTTGAGGCATTCTCCGATTCGGGCGGAAGGTAGTAGCTGGCTCCACGCCCTTTTGTCGCATTTTGGGCAAGGCTGATGGCTGATAGCCCTTTGACACGCCAATTCCGTGGGGGGCTAAAAGCAATCAAAGGAAGGATGTGTTGCATAGGGAAGATTGAGGTAGTAAGCCTAAGGAAGTTCCTTTTTTCAAGAAGAAAGGAAGCGAAAATAATATTCGAGAGGGTAAAACACAGGGCCCGATAAGGGTCCCAGAGAGCTCTGCCTGTAAACAATTCGCCTTAACAAAGAGTCTTATATTACTCGTAAAATAAACTGAAATATAGGTATCGACTGAATTGCATTCGACAACGGACTGTTCTCTCATGGCGACACCTCTCTCTCTCTCTCGCTCTCTCTCGGTAGGTGCTCGTATTCCTCCCACACAAATAAATAAATTCTCATATTCAGACTGAAACTGTTGCCAGCAGTTGCGGCACACGTCAACGACCTTGGTGTATCAGCCCCTCCCTCCGCCCCTCCGGCCCCGCCCCCTGCCCCCTTGCGGTTTTTGCATTTTCATTTGTTTGCTGTTTTCGCGAAAAATGTATTTTGCATGTCAGCTAAGAGGCTTAAAAAAGCAAAGAAGAGAGCGAGGGAAATCAGCATATTTTTGATGAAATTGAAATTAGTTTCGGCTAGGTTTTCCCTGCATATTAATTATACCCATATACACCCCACCACCCCCTACCCGTTGGTAGGAAAAGTGCAATTCATTTAGCTGGACGGATGATTATCGCTAGGAGAAAGTCTCTTCGGGGCAGTCATCTCTCTATCTCTTCGGCCCGTTTAGTGGCTAATCAATTTTATGTGCAATTTTTTCGCACTTTTTGCTTTTTGCTTTATGCTGGCAGGTGCCTCTGCAGCTGTGGGCCGATCATCGGGGAGGATTACTCAATATCTTTCAGTCGGAAAGCAGGTGGAGTTGAACCCGTCCTCCCCTCAACCGAACCCAACCGTACCGAGCCCCCCACTCGATCGAACGAACTTGTTTGATCGCGTACCAGATTGTGTAATGCAATAAAAGTGCGTGGAGGCTCATACATCAACCTCGAACTTCCTCTGTAGCTTCTTCTCTCTCTCTCTGTCTCTGTCTCTGTCTTGTCCAACCAAGTCGAGCCTGTCCCGATCTGTCACCCAACCAGTCGGATCCCCCTGACCGATAAAGGCGAAGAGGCCTAGCGTGCACCACCCCAACAAAAGTGCGTACATGCATCAATGTCGAACCCCCTCCGTCCCCTTTCCCTTCCCCAGCCACCTCCCCCATTGCATTTGGTTGCGCTCGACTCGCTCTGTGGGTTGCACTCCATTGTGGGGGCTGCATGCAACGCGTGGCTGGAGCTTGGGCTGCAACCAAGCGGAGCTTGCTCGAGTCCGCACTGAGGTTCACTCAACTAGATTGAGTTTGGCTGCGAACACGTTCGGTTGTGATTTGTGTCCTACCCGCCGGCAAGTACTACTGGCTCCTGCTCTGCCTTTGCTTATCGCAGATCAGTAGAAACACCGTTTTTGGCTGGCCCCAAGGTGAAAGTACTTTGCGAACAAGTCAACATCACGCACTGCATTTCAATTAGCCCAAGGGCTGGCCACACACGCCGTTTCGCAGTTTGGCAGTGGGACAACAGCTGTTCTTTGTTTGATCTGCTCCAGTCGAACCCTCATTTCACAAGAGTCGCAGTCCAGTCCCCCCTCTCTGGCTCTCCAACGGGTGAGTGTTTGTGGTTGCGGTTCTGCCTGTTCTTTTGTTCGCCAAAACTTGGAGCTGTTGCTGTTCTGATGTTCTGCTGTTCTGAGTCGCAGTCAAACGTGTTCGAAGTGTGACTGGCTTTAGATCCAACCAGTCCGCCCTATGCTCCGATCAAAGCCAACCCACGATCCCTCTTTTGTTCTGATAAAATATTACACCCTGGAGAGGGGTACATAATCCACGGCAAGGGGTAATGGTAAAGGTAAAGGTAAACCGTTCAACCAACAGTTTTCCAATTTGTAAAATCGTTTCCAATGAGACAAATCATTTCAACCGCAAAAGCAATTGAAAACTGTTTTTCCTGCTGCAAATAAAGAGTTTTCACTTTTCTCCAGCAATTTTGCGGCGTTTAAGTGGGGGGGGAAAAGCGAAAGGTATTCATTACAAAGGGCCGCAAATGGAAATGAGATTGGAGACCAATTAGAAGGCCTTTCTCTCTGTCTCTTATTCGGTGCACTCTCTTAACCGTTAACTCTCTCGATTCCACCCCTAACCCACCACCACCAACCTCATCCTCAACCCCCTCTTCTCTTGCAGATCTGCTGTCCGCCTGGGAGGATCTACTGTCCTGGAGCGAGAATGCCTCTGCCGCCCGTCGCCTCCAACAGGAGATGAGCGCCTTGAAGCAGACGCTCCACCGACTGGGCGATAAACCCACTCCGGAGTTGCTGGACACTGAACCAGCTATTCAGATAGCAGTGGAGGCCCTGAAGGTACGTCATTCTATTAAAATCTCCATGGGATCTCCCACTTAATCCTCGCTCCATCTCCCTGCAGTCCGAACAGAGCCAGCTTTCCAGCTACCGCACACACATGCTGCGTCTGAACGCATCCGTCCACAGCTGGCTGACACGCCAGGAGAGACGCCTGCAAAGCGCTCTGGAGGAGCAGCACCAACAGAATCCACCACAGGAGTCCGAACAACCAGTGAAGGAAGAGCAATCTGGAATGAAGGAGGAGCCCTCCAGCAAGAAGGAGGAGCAGTCCGCCAAGAAAGAGCTCAACGGATCGGTGGCCATCACCGTCACCGACAGCAATGGCAACCAGGTGGAATCGTTGGCCACCGGAGAGGCTTCCACTTCCACTGGTGCCTGGGATGTCCACTCTCTGATGTCCGCCGAACAGGAGTTCCACAAGCACCTCAAAAACGAGGTCAGCGACATGTACAGCGCTTGGGATGAGGCAGATGCCAGGTACGTCCTATCCGTATTATTGTATCTCTCCACAAATCTCTAACTACGAAATCCCTTATAGAATCAACACTCAACTGGAGAAGCTCACCGCCTCACTGATTGCCTGGCGGCAGCTGGAGTCGGGCTTGAGTGAATTCCACTTGGCTTTGGGACAGGATAGAGGAACACTCGAGGGCCTCGAGGGAGCCCTGGACAAGGGACAGACCACGCCCGTAGAGCTCGCACAGAACGTAAAGCTGGTGGCCAAGCTGCTCTCCGAGAAGATGCACGTCAGCCAGGAACAGATGATAGCCGTCCAGCAGCATCTGGACCCCAATCAGCTCTACCACATCGCAAAGTTCACGGCTTCGAACGGCTCCCTCTCCGACTCGGGCATCTCCGATGGTGGAGCCACCTCCGATGGCGGTCTTTCCGAACGGGAACGCCGTCTGGGCGTGCTCCGCCGTCTGGCCAAGCAGCTGGAGCTGGCTCTTGCCCCCGGAAGCGAGGCCATGCGCTCGATTGCCGCCCGAATGGAGAGCGCCGAGGCAGAGCTGAAGCACTTACAAAACACCTGTCGGGATCTGATTGTGCGAACCGCTGCCTCCCACCAGCAGAAGCAGCAGCACCAACAGCAACAGGTGGCTCCCAAGGTCAACGGGCATGTGAAGAAGGCGAGTGCCGGCAAGGGGCAGGCGCAGGAGAAGCCGCAATCTCCGGGAAAACGCAGAAACGCCCGCAAAACGCGTCAGGCACAGAAAGCCGGAGAAGATCAGACAGAAGAGCATTCAGATGAAAGGCAGAAGAATGTCGTGATCCTGACCAGTGGCGATGGTGGCGGTGACCCCTCCGACGATCCCTCGCTGCTCCTCAGCCTCGAAAGCGGGGAAGACGATGGCGCAACCGATGGGGACGAAGGAAAGGTGCCACCGCGCGGATGGGCATGGCGCATCGCCCGTGCGGCAGTGCCAATGCAGCTCGCGCTCATCACGTTCTTCTGCGCTGCTTGCCTCATGCAGCCCAACTGCTGCGACAATCTCAACAACCTGTCGATGAGCTTCACCCCGCAGCTGCGGTACATTCGCGGCCCGCCTCCGATTTGAGCGCCAGAAAGTCGCGTGCATCTCGTTGTAGATTATGTTACGTTATGTTAAGGCACTTAACAGTAGTAACTACCAGGTGTGGACACTGGACGCCCGTCCATCCAATCCATGCAACAACCGCCGCATTCGACGCGCAGCTCCATAGATGAGCTCGCTAGCGTTTTTAAACGCCCGCCCAACGGCAGTTGACGCGTTTTTAAACGTTCTGTGGAAAACGCAGCGCTCCTCCGGAGAGGGGGACAATTTTTATATGTCTAATTATAGATAGTGGTCGCGTATTGGAACTTTAGTTAACACTAAGAATATTGTTTGTAATTTCGGTTAATTTCCTACGCGTTTAGGATGCAATTTTTGATGAATGATGAACGATTTACGATCGAAAAGAACGAATGATGATTGATGGAAAAAGCTCAAGCTAAGCAAAACAGTACTTATGAGAAAACTATACTGGAGAGCCACATATCGACTACCGCATGAAAGGGGTTTCCCCCGAGCAATCCCCAACCCAAGGAACCCTTAAGAATAGGTGTATCTCCCAGAGGAATCAGAGGAATCGTCAAACCCAAGGAACCCACAGGAAAATCCACACATATATGGCGATAGATCCCCAGTTAATATTTATACGAACAAATTTCAAGCATTTTTTGTAGACTTTTTTGTTTGAAAAACACTAAAGTGCCTAAGAAATGCGAACTGTGAAAAGGGAAGCCCCAATGGGCAGAGAATATCCCTAGAGAGAACTATGAAAAATTGTATCAAAAGAGAGCAATCGTATCCCAGGCAACAAAGCAAAACAGAAGCTAAATGCCACAAAACTACAAGCGGAACCAGAAATGGATCTAAAAGCAAAGCCAGAACTTGTGCTAGAACTAAAACGGGAAGCAGAACTGGAAGTAAAAGTATCTCTAAAACTGGAACTGGAACTGGAACCAGAAGTATCCCTCAAACTGCATTAAAATCGAGAGTTTCTATTTTTATATTCAATGCAACTATATACACACCATCCCCAATCAATCCCCCTACCTTTTATGTCTATTATATTAATAGGATATAGATAAACCTTATAAGATTTTGCAAAACTAAAAAAACAAAAATGAAAAAAATATATAATTTTCTAAGATCATCTTAAATTATGATTTAGTCGAGTTCTGGCAGTTAAATTGTAATCTAAGGGTTTTTTTTTTTCTTCTTTAAGGTTTTCTATACTTTGTGCGTTTTCAAAACTTTAATGGCAGTAAAACAAGAACAAAATAAGGAATGAGTTTATAAAAGTTCAAGAATAAAAGTATTTAAATGAAAAAGAAGGATGTTTTTTAAAATTCTTTATGGAACGGAAATTATTGTGCTACCCTTCTCGAGGATATTTTTCCGATCCTTGATCCTTGCTAAGGATTCCATCAAATCGGGGATATTTTTCTAATCACAGGAAGCCATCGGACGCCTAGATCGGTCCACAAATAGCCGAGAAAACTAAATAAGTATGTCGGGTATGTCGAAGTAATTATCCAAGGATCAAGGATATTTTTCCGATAAAAGGAAGCCGTCACACGTCCCGTTCTAGTCCCAAATAATGGAGAAAACAAGATATCCTTGATATCCTTGATCCTTGATAAGGACTCCATAAAATCAAGGATATTCGTCCGGTCACAGGAAGCCGTCGATCGCCAGGATCGGCCCACAAATAACGGAGCTACGAGTACAACAACAACCCTCAAATTGCGTCCGCTGAAATGGCCAAAAACGGGAATTTCAGACCTGGGATACCAGGCGAACAGAAATCAGCAGAAGGTAGCTGGGTTTTTTTGAAAAAATTTGTGCGCCCCCAAAAGTATGCACCAGTTTTTTCCATTTGCTAAAGTTGCTTTCTGCCGATTTCTGTTGGCCTAGTACCTCGATTGGAAATTTCTTTGTTTTCGCTCTTCACGTCGGCCTTAATTGTCATTTTTTCATTGGCTATATCTCGACTATTTATGGGCCGATCGGGGCGTGGCATGCCTTTTTGTGATCGGGAGAGTCCTGCCAATCGATTGGCATCAGAAAAAAGGACATTCGTGTCCTCACGATTTTCGGCAAAAATCATGATGGTTACATCATTAAATTTGCCAAAAATCGGCATCATTTTCGAAGTCGAGATTCTGATGCCGTTCGACTGTCTGGGTCTCCATGATCCTGGGAGACTAGGTCCTTCACCGATCTGGCCCTATTTGCCCGAGATATAGCCTTCCAAAGATTAGAATTTGCACATCGTGCAAATACTGGTTTTTTCTATACGCTATATCTCGACTGTTTATGGGCTGTTCGAGGCGTGGCATGTCTTTTCGTGATCGGGAGAGTCCTGCCAATCGATTGGCATCAGAAAAAAGGACATTCGTGTCCTCACGGTTTTCGGCAAAAATCATGATGGTTACATCATTAAAATTGCCAAAAATCGGCCTCATTTTCAAGGTCGAGATTTTGATGCCGATCGACAGTCTGGATCCCCGCGATCCTGGGAGACTAGGTCCTTTACCGATCTGGCCCTATTTGCCCGAGATATAGTCTTCCAAAAATTGGAATTTGCACATCGTGCAAATACTGGTTTTTTCTGTACGCTATATCTCGACTGTTTATGGGCCGATCGGGGCGTGGCATGCCTTTTTGTGATCGGGAGAGTCCTGCCAATCGATTGGCATCAGAAAATAGGACATTCGTGTCCTCACGATTTTCGGCAAAAATCATGATGGTTACATCATTAAAATTGCCAAAAATCGGCCTCATTTTCAAGGTCGAGATTTTGATGCCGATCGACAGTCTGGATCCCCGCGATCCTGGGAGACTAGGTCCTTTACCGATCTGGCCCTATTTGCCCGAGATATAGCCTTCCAAAGATTGGAATTTGCACATCGTGCAAATACTGGTTTTTTCTGTACGCTATATCTCGACTGTTTATGGGCTGATCGAGGCGTGGCATGCATTTTCGTGATCGGGAGAGTCCTGCCTATCGACTGACCTCAATTGTCTACGATCGTCCTCCTCGTGATCGCGAGAATATCCCCCACCATTGGCATCAAAGACCACAGATCAAAAGTTTTCCATGATAAATGTAGGCAGTAAATATCCAATATTTTTACAATTTTAATTTATTTTTTATTATTATTGATAATATTAAAATAATAATTAATTAGTATTGTATTTTCATTCTTGTCATACATATGTTTATAGTTTTCTCCACCAGGACTAAACAATATGGGATTGATTATAGCATTACAAAAAATTTTTTTCTCTATTTTCTATCCCTAAAAATAGATTATGACCAGGTTGCGCACATCAAAAGGAGCTTTTCTTTGCCAGGTCCTTGCTCAGCGAAAAAAAGGAACCTTTAACAGTTTCCCATACCGGGAATTGAACCCGGGCCTCCCGGGTGAGAGCCGGGTATCCTAACCACTAGACAATATGGGATTGACAATTCCCTGGGAATTCCAGCACTACAAAAATAGATGTTTCTCTTTTTTCTTTCTGTATAAATGGATTTTGTCCTATTTCCGTGCTGGCCACCTTCTCAGCTACAAGCTCGCGCAGACACCTGCATGTGTGATCTACCAAAATCTAAATCCATGCCTTGCAAGAGACTGGGACTGGGTGCAGCAGTTCAATGAAGTTTGATCGGGGGCTTTTCCTATCTCTATCGAAGGCAATAATTTTTAATCACATCCAATCATGTACTTCGATTTGCATTCGCTCAGTGCATATTTAACAAATCCATTTTGTGGCATGTCCCACCCCCTCCTATCACCTCCATCGTGATCACTGATCAGCGTCGGATTTCCGATCGATTGGCAACAAAATCTCAAAAGTCATACAAAAAAGTGGATAAAGGACCTATTTGAAAAAAAAAGACAAGCTTGTCACCAAACGTACGCATTTCCCCATCAGATGGCGCTGTTTAAAATTACATCCAATGTGTAGCGAAATTTGTAGTTGACGTGTAGTTACCGTGTAGTTACCATGCAGTAAAATTAATTCTTTTTAATACTGAAATTTAAATATACGAAAAATACGATAAATTAATATTACAATTATAATAAATATTATTTTTTCCATTGTCTATTGTACTGTAAAGCTTACTGTTTTCTTAACATATTATTATGTTGTCTAAGATTTGTGGGCCGATCTGGGCTTGATTTGCATTTTTGGGATCGGAATCCATGATCGATCGTTGATTGTAGATGATCCTTGCGGAGCAGGTGGCGATGATATACAAGCTAGAAAGGCACCAAAGATAAGTTTCCAAGAAAAGGCATACAATATATTTCCAGCATTTATTCGCATTAGCCTACAAATTGTTTTAGTGCCAGAACACTAACAGCCTTAGCGTATACTTTGTCTAAGACAAACAAGGACTTATGTACATACATTTGAACACCCTTCCCAAAGTCTCATTTTGGACCATGAAGCGCTCGCAGGGGATCGACAGGCGGCACCTTCCGGGGACCTTTCTCCATAAGCGGCAGGGCCGTAGAAATAAAAGAATAAAAAGTAATAAGATGAGAAAGATATATATATGTACATGTTTATGTGATACTTCAGTTCGATACACGTCCGAAATTGTGTTTGATTTCGTAACCATTTGGGGCCGAAATGAGGTCGAAATATTTCGGAAAGCACCCTTTAAAATTCTTTGTTTTTTGCAATCTTGGAGATTTTCAAACTGAAAATTCAAAACGACATCTGACAGCCAGAGAGAGAGCCCCTGCGAGCAAGCCACTGAAGGTCGATCCAAGATCGTTGTTCCAAATAAATAAAAAGATCCTACAAGGGTGGCGATATTCTCCTTTAGAGTCCATCATTTAGGAGCACATTTCTACATCTATAGCCCTTGGTATGCATCGAATTTAGTATATCCCTTTGAAACACTAGCGAAAGTTCTACGTAGTTTGAGTACTTTTCTACTGGTGGACTGTCAATTCTCCATAAATCCTCACTTTCTCTATTGTGCGAAGGAAGTATCTTCTTTTTATTGACGGTAGATGCTTTCCAAACAAAATAAAACACTGTAACTTTTCGTTTCCGTCGGAGAAGAGCGATTCTTTCAGCTCTGGAAACTTTAAGCCTCTAAAAACTCCATCTTTGGAGACTTTAAGCTCTTTAAACATTCTTCGAACAGCAGTCCTTGGCTTATTCCTCCTCTTTTCGTTTCGCTTCTTCAATATCCTGTTACGTACACCTATCCGTATCCTATCACACATCCTCCTACTGCGGACAGACAGAACGTCTGCTGACGATGATGGATCTGCGGAAAATGAATCGCGTTGACCTGGACGGAAGCACACCCAAACACCAAACACCCAAACACACACACAAGAAGAAGGCCAAAAACCAAACACTAGATGCTTTTGCTTTTACATAAGAGAATCCCAGCCAATGGGAGCAGCATTCAAGTACATAACGTTTCCCCTTCATTCGTTCATCAAATATAGTTCTCACCTTCTAGCGCACTGAGCTCTCCGTATGTTCATCCCTCTCTGGCCTCTGACCTGGTGCTGGTTTACAGAGTCGACTCTATGGTTGTCTCTCTCTGTTGTTCGCCTCAGCCTTAGCCTTAGCTGAGACACGAACCACGGCTACAATAAAAAAGCGGAAAAAATGGAAAAATAATAAATTGAAATTATTTTCGAGTGCTGCAAGGTAGTAAATGAAGTCTAGACAGGATTTTTGATGGTTAAAACAGTTCTAAAATTGTAGTTAATGCTTAAGCTGCAAAGTCAATCAAGCAGAGCAGGTTTTTCCAGGGAAATAAAAAAGGTTTTCCCAAGTAAATAAAGTGTGGTGGCAATAAATATCCATTTATATAAGTACATAGGTGTCAAGTCTAGACTGGGACTTGGAAGCTAATAAATGTTAAAGTTAGCTAAAGATTCCTATAGTCCATATCCAGATTCCTATAGTTATAGTCCTGTCCAAAGATACTTTCTCTAGACAACCGTCGAAAGGGCTCCTATGGCAGTACTCCATAGATGACGGCATTCCTGGAGCTAATTTTACCAGCAAAATAGCTGCTTAAGGCATATCTGGAGATAACTAAAGGACCCCGTCTCAGGCCAACACCTCTTCCAGATCCTCCGCCAGATCCAGAAGTGATCAAAAACCGAAGCGTGTGTCAAGGGCGCGAACAATGAAAACATAATTTTGTTTACGCCTCGAGGGCTAGCACACGCACTCCCCGCGGAGTGAAGACCTGATTCCAGGGAAGTCACCACCGACCGGGGCACGGCCAGAGAAGAGGTCTCAACAATTATAATAATATGCTTACTTACCAGCTGAAAGGGGCGTGGTCGTTGGGGAGGGGTGGGGGGGCGCTCGATTCGCGTGGCAAGGCGGAAGCAGTACTGAAAATTGAATTTGCATAATTTCCGATGAAAAATTAGTTATAAAAGCAAGAGGCAGGCTGCTGCCTCGAAGGAGGTTAAGTGAGGCTTTAAAGGAGGCAGGGATCCCTGAGAATCCCTGAGAATCCCTGAGAACTACATTCATATGTATGTGTGTGGCAAGAAAAGCTGCCCTTGAAAGAAGATATGGTGAAGTCTGCCCCCAACGAACTGCCAGAAACAATAGAAATAATATTTTTGATTTGGATTATGGAAATTTCTGGCCCGTCTCCGCTTGATTGGAGATTGTCAATAAGCGCTGCCGGACGGAACTGCGCCGGGGCGGGGTGAAGGCGGTGGGAGAATAGTGTTTCTTTCGCCCTCAACCCTTAAGCCATTCATTAAACTTTGTGATTAAACTGACCACCGAGCGAGGGGTTGAGCAGCCGCACCACATCACATCCCTTCCGCATCCAGGACTCCGGACACAGTCGTCGGACCAGCAGCCGCATCGCACCATCACCCGTTTAGTGAAGTGAATTGAGTCGAGGAAAAGCGACCAACGTCGACTGCTGACTGCTGACAGGCTCATTAAATGCCGCATTCAGTGGTCCTCTGCTGGACCGTGTGCCTGTCCTTCCCCTTCCCCCCTTCAGGGTGTGTCCTGCGACCTGCTGGACCTGCTTCAGCCTCCCCAAAGCTGGCCACAGGCCAAAGTCAACACGTCAAATTGAATGCCATGCCCCTCAACCAACCTCCAATCTCCCACCTCCCACCTCCGCTTCCCTCTGTTTCCTCAGTAGTCCTTGAAGCAGGCTAATTTTCCCCAGCTCAACCTTTAAATTCGCATTTTCCTAGAGCAAAGGAGCGAGAGAGAGAGAAGCAGGAGCAGAAGCAGAGTAGAAGCCGTCATAAATAATCCCAGGAAAATTGTAGAAAATTGCCGAAACAATTTATGTTGACATTATCTCGAGAGAGACATTTCTGTATCGCTCTCTCTCTCTGTCTCTCTCTCTGTCTGTCTGCCTGTCTGGTGGTTTTTCCGCTTTTTCTGGATGATTAATTACCACGAAAAGAAAAATATTTGAATATGAAAAACGATGCCTGATAAGCGGTGGGCGGTGGGCGGTGGGCGGTAGGTTGTGTTCGGGAATGGAGACGGAAGAGCCGGCAAAACTTTTCCTTATTGCTCCCCAGTTGGCGATAAACTGCGAGGACTTTTAATGAACTAGGCATTTCATCATCTTGTTTTTGAGAGCAAAGATTTAGGGAGAAATGTACGATGCACACTCGTATCTGTTACAGAATTAGAAGAGGCATTTATTTGCATGTTGTCATCGGATTTTCACAGGCAATTTTCATGTGAGTCAGTAAATCAGTTCTCCTCCTTGGAGATATGGGGCTCCCATTTTTTGATATTTGAAGTTTGGTGTCGAGAGACACTATTGGATGTCATATGATCTGATCCAAAGACTCGTTACGGGAAAAACGTCTCGTGCTCTCTTCTTATGGATATCTTTTATATTTCTTAAAGACACTTTCCCCGAATAGAAATGGGGAGGGACTCTTTAAGATTGTTCTCTCCGCAAAATGGCCTTCAATCGACGCTGTTACCCCCCGTCCCCCCACGATGACATTAGCCTTTACTTTTGGGGCTCTTTCGCTTTCCTCCACATTCGGAAAACTCATTGCTTGTGGTGGTGCTCCTGCTGCTGCTGCTGGAAAATTCACCTTCTTATGGCCTGTCAATAAAATTCGATTTCTCTTTGGGGGTCAGGTTCGGTGCGAGAGGCCGAAAGGCCAGACCCAGAGCCAAGGGCAGCGGCAGAGTGGGAGGCGGAAAAGGTCGTGCCATTAAATGTAACTGCACTGTAATTTGCATAATTTTCTATTCATTACATAATTCTGTCAATTTCCAATACATTATAATTTGTTAGAGCCCCGAAACACACACACACACACACACACACACACACACACACCAGGAACCAGGAACCAGGAGCATAAGGAGCATAAGGAGCAGGAAAAATATGCAAAGCAGCGGGAAAAAATTGAACAAATTATATATTGTATAGAGGGTATTCCACTCGTCGCTCTGCTGCCCTCTCCCCTTCTATCCTGCCATCCTTCCGTCCTGCCCGCCTGCTCTGCCTGTCCTGCCTTTGTTCTGCCATCGTATTCTCGTATTTGTAATTTGTTTTCGGCTTAAAAAGATTATTTTATGGTGAAAACAACCCGAGGGCCAGGGCCGAGAGGTTGTTCAATTTTTTATGCGCAATATGCTTGAATCGAGGCCGAAGAAGAAGGTCCTGAATGGGAGCAAGGGGCGTAGCGGAGGGTAGAGAAATTAACACATTTTTCCCAAAGATGCAATCTTTCAGATAGGATAAAAGTGGCACTGAAAACAGGAGCAGCGACCGTAACCCCAGACCTGGATGGAAAAGCAAAAAGAAAACCGCACAGGAGACAACTTTCTAATCCTCAAACAGAACCGAAAACCGAATCGAATCGAATCGAAAACCGAAAATCACGTAGCCATTATAAATGCAAATCAATATTGCAGATTTGAATATTTTCGCCTTTGCCTTTCGCAGGCCGGCAGGCAGGCAGGCAGGCAGGCACAAGGATTTTCATTTTCATTTGCAAAATGAATGCGAATTTTCCGTGTTTTTCCTCATTGGCAAATCAGCAGAGCAAACATCGGAGCATCGGAACAGCAGAGGGCCGAGTGCCGAGTGCGAAATCAATTGGAATCCCAAATGTCAACTGAGTGAATGAACCGAGAGTTTCCAGGACATTTGCCGCCCACATGCTGACATCTGGCCAGGCATACTGATGAGGTGCCTGCCCCTTGCCCCTTGCCGCTTGCCCCTTGCCACCTGCCATCACAAAGGCTGATGAGTTGATGGGTGGAGACGGTCTATCCCTTCGGACTGTCCAGACACCCGATTGTGGCCCATCTTTGAAGGAGTTCCAGTTCCAGTTGAAAAGTTCCTAAGATTATGATTTCCGCAGAATCCGTGATGGGGTTGCCCAAATGAAGAGCTAATCATCGGAAGACTGTCCAGAAACTCTCTCTATTGGGGTTATAGACGGATATCCTTGGATTGGGCTATCTTTCATGGTAGAAAACAGAGTCTGTGTAGTTTTACAGGACTTTCTCATGCAACCAGTACCTAGCAAAGCTTAACAGATAATTCCTGCATTAAAGTAGCTATTTCGCAGTCGTTTTCTTGGCTTCCACTTCCCATTCCGAGTTGGATGGCCCCCTCCCGTGTCTGCCCGGAAAGTGTGAGCCTGCTAACGTTACGTGCCAAGTGGCTGTCAACTTCTGTAGCCATGATCTCCCGGCTCTCAGCTCTCGGCTCTCCACTCCCTACACGGCCCTGCATCCCTTACCCATCCTTGCCTCCTCTTCCCCGTATTTTCCCTACTAATTAGCATTTGAGCTGCGGGCAAACTTTCAACTTTTGTCAACTCGGCGAAGTTTCCACCGCAGCGCACCGCAGCGGAACGCCCCGCAGCATAGCAGGTCGAAAGCCCAGAGGCCAAGTCATGGATACAGCCTCTGGGCTCTGGTCGCTCCTCCCCGCCCTCCTCCTCCTCCTCACCCTCTGCCCCTACCCTTTGAGCCAAGTTAAATAAGTTGTCATGATAATTTGGCACGGGGCCAGAGACAGGCGCAGGCAGAGGCACAGGAACAGGGACAGGGACAGGCACAGGAAGAGAGGTGGAGCTGCAGGAGGCAGAAATTATAAATATTTGATGCCCGTAACATGAGATTCAATATTTCCCAAGTCTCGGATCGCAGATCGGGATCCCCTATCCCCCGGGTCTGCCCCCCCCCCTACGACCCACACATTCATTTGCATTCGTGACTCAAAACAATGACAGAGGATTCGATAGCTCTGGGGGCCAAGAGATACAAAAACAAAAAAACCAAACCAGAAAGGAAGGCAGGTCGTGGGTGCCGAGGTATCGATACCCTAGCCAATGGATCGTCCCTAAGGAATCAAAAGGAAAAGCACTAGGACTAGGACTAGGACTATAACTAGTGTTTCTCTGCAAATACTGGGTGTTTAGACGACATTTCCCTAGGAAACTATGCGATCTTGGGTGTTCTTCCTGGTGTACTATATCTATGGCCAAAGCTGTGGAAACTGTTTGATTACAGAGTGCTTTGTGCTTGTCAGCATCTGCTCAAAATCGTTATACCCTCTGTGGAGGGTGCACTACTCGCAAAATGCAGCAAGACACGCGAGTCACGCGAATTAAACAAACCCAAACCCCAAAAACAAACCCAACGAAGAGGTTAAGCTGAAACTTAAGTTAAGGCCGGGACGGCATGGCGATGGGGATGGGGGTGGGGATGGGGATGGGGATGGGGACTGGGAGATCCCCAACGGGTGCCTCAACAGCTCATAACTCTGTCATGTCTCTGTCTCCGCCATGGATGGGTTTTATGGGGGATCCTACATTAGATGACATCTTATGAAAGGGGGGAATCCACTCTCAAAAGAGTGCCTCAAAGAGGGGCACTCTCCCTCCCTCTCTCTCTCTCTGAAGTGCCACCAAGTAGTCTCTCCCTCTCTCTGGAAAGAGCTGTCGGAGTGGAGCAGAGCTCCACTGTCGTAACATTCTCTGGTCTAATGGAAGACAAACATTTTATGGCCTTCTAGATGACCTTCTTCGTTCTCTTCGTGGTACGCTTACGCTTACGCTTACGTATTCGGTATTCATTCAATTACATTTTTGCGCACACTCAGCACTAAAGGGACCGCTCATAAAGCGTCAAAATTTTCGTCCAAATGAGCAGAAGGCCTCCTTCGTCCTGCCTCCTGCTGCACTGCACTGCCCGCTTCTGTTGTCCTTCATTAGAAACTGCTCCCCGGGGCATTCGATTCGTATATGGCCACACACATGCGACCTCCCTGTCCGGCGCCAGGTCGAAGTCCAATATTGAGGGACATTCAACGTCAACGCCATCAAAGTGTTCGGCCTCTATTAAAACTGACAGCTGAATGACCTCCAACCCCCGTACAAAGGCACTGGTCACCCCCTCTCATCAGCCTCATCATCACCCAGGAGCAGGACAAGGACCAGCTCTTCGAGGAGTACCATCATCAGAGAACCGCAGCGTAAACATTGCGGCTGCCTCAATGGCCGCCTTGCAACGCTTTCCGTGTCGTGTCTTGTGTCTTGTGTCCTGTGTCCTGTGGCCCCTTGCTGACCAATGGATTTCCCCTGAGGACATGCCAAACACTTTGCCACACTCAGCACTCTCCCTGCTAGCTGCTCCCTGCTCCCCCTCAGACTCTTCTCTGGAGAAGGAGTCCCATTGAACGTTCCACTTGATTCTGTGACACTCATCTGCGGGAGAAACAAACGCAGTTTCAGTCCGAAAATCGAGCGAAATATTTATAGGAAACTGAAGGTAGAGCACGAGCTCACCTTCGGGTCAAAGTTGAAGCCAAAAATATCATCACGTTTCTGCGATTCGGAGCAGCGATTAACTAATTCCTTTTGGCAGCTTTTAAGCCTTTGAAACGAAGAATCTTCTTTGGGGAAACTTTCCTAATCTGTCTCTGGCCCCAAAGTCTTTCTCCCAAAGTTTCCACATCCTTCTCCCACTTCCAAAGCGACGAAAAAGAGTCCTTCTCCCTGCTGGAAAGAGGTAAGACGCAACTCCCACTCACGCCCCTCGTCACGCCTCCAAATTGCACTTTCCAAAGACACCAACAAAAAAACACAACACCAGAAATTTTTATGATTTTCCTATGCAAATTTTGTCCAACTTTTCCAAGGGGTTCGAGCATTTTCAAAGGTTTTTTCACTCTTTTTTCCCATCATTTTTTTGGGGGGGAGCGGAGGTCTTCTTCCCTCACAGGTGACTGATTTTACGATTGTATTTTATGGACTGAGAAATGGTTTCGCCCTCCTTTTTGTGTCCAAATTGCAGCGCCATAAATTAGAGGGAAAACTCAATTAGAATTCGCCACACAAATGCGGTCCTGTGCGGCCAGATGGAGAGCCAGAAACCCGAAGATATAGTACTCTGATTCTTGTCTTTGTGGGGGAAAAGTATGGCCCATTGCAGGTGGATAATCTTCGATGTCATTCGGGAAGTTTCTGCACAGCAAATCTTCCACAAATTCATAAACCTCAACCTTATCCCCTTCTATTTCTCATATTAATTTCTTATGTATTTCTGTATTTCTTTTCGGATAGAAGGGTCTAGCCATTTGTGGCCTCCACTTCTCTGCCCGCCTCTACTCCCCATTCCTTCTTTTTCTGCTAATTTCTCTCTGTTTTCCTGGCCCTTTTTCACATCTCCGAGCCATGCTAATTCTGAGAGTCTCAAAGAGATAATCGCTCTGCGAGTCATAAAATATGTCATATATTCTGGGCCAAATTACAATAAACCCATTAAGGGCGTGGCACTCACTCCCATGTGGGGCTTTCGGGCGGCAGATACCTTCGAGAAGGTGCCTTCGGGCTCGAGAAGGAAGCGAGTCACAGTTACACCCCAAGGAAGGGGGTGGAAATCGTGTAATTAACCCGTTAGGCAGGGGCTTTATCCGAGAAATCTGAATCTGGCGTGAAAACATTTGCCGCACTTGCAAGCACATGTGTAATTATCCTTCCAGGGAAGGACGTAGAGCCCCCCTCTCTTTTCTTTTCCGTTGAGTAAACAATAAAAAACGGAGAGCCAATCCCCCGACCCAGCCCCCTATAATGCCTTGCAAATTGACACTTGTCCGCCTCCTCCTCCTCCTCCTCCAGCCACTCGTTTCTCTGGAGAGAAGTCCTGCTGCTCCTCCTTCGTGCGAAATGCGAAAGAAGGACAGGCAGGACTCAAGTCCATCAGGAAAGTGATGAATGTGCAAGTTCCTGTGTGTCCAGTGTTCAGTGTCCTGTTCCATCCATCCGGCAGTAAATTGGATTGCATATCATTACTTTGCACTTGTCTGCCCAACGAATTTTCACACTTTTCCTCTGTGCGGGAAAGCGGCGAAAAGCACCGAAAGCACCAAAAGAACCAAAAGGAAAAGGATAATTTATGCGTCTTGCAGGAAGTCTCTTTGATGGACATTCCTTTCAACTCCTGGGGGTTTGGGTATCCTTCGAATTGGGTATACAGTCTCTCCCGCCCCCTGACCATTACGATTGCCAGGCAAATCCAATAAACCAACTCGCATCGCACTCCTCATGTGTGGTGCGATAATATTTGCCTGACTTCCAGCGCTATATCCCCGATGTCCTTGCGACTCGGACGGTGGATGGTGCGAGGGTCTGCAGAGCAATACAAATCAGCATAGGAAAGCAATTTGTTGGCTAACAATGATTAATGTTTTCTATAGGTAAAGGAAAACGC
Source organism: Drosophila pseudoobscura (assembly GCF_009870125.1). Lineage (NCBI taxonomy): Eukaryota > Metazoa > Arthropoda > Insecta > Diptera > Drosophilidae > Drosophila > Drosophila pseudoobscura. The sequence goes on along the minus strand of NC_046683.1, from coordinate 66,144,928 downwards.
TGCGAACGGCTACTTTTCTGAGAAGCCCGGCAGAGTGTTTCCAGGGAATGAAAGATCAAGTCGGAAACATAGTTGGAATCAGTCCCATTCCAGACGATCTTCGACTATACGTCTCCAACCCAAAGAAAAGGTTAATAATGTGTGCTTTTAGCAGGGATTTTCCTTCTCTAAAGAACCTGTGAACTCAGGGACTTTATACCCTGAGATACCTAGCGAGTTCTGTTGAAATTTCACTTCTAATAAAAGCTTTAAGTCGTGTTCGTTTTATTCAAAGACTTTCTTTCCCTTCCTTTCTTTCTTTGCTTAGTTTTCTTGGGAGTTCCTGCAGTTTTCTTTACAAAATAGTCCCCCAAGTTCTGTGTTCTTTGCAGTTTTTAAACTTTCCTTCCCTTTGTTTTGTTCAATGTCATTTATTTGTACTACTTCTGATAAAACTCCTTCCTTAAGTTCCTTAAAAAAGTCTTTCCTTAGTTATAGGATACCTACTGTTAGTTCTATGCCCTCCATTATTTCTCCTCAAAGTTCTTCCAGTTGAACTCTTCAAAACTCTTCAAAACGGATGTCCCTTTATTGGTCTTGTCAACTGGTTGTCACAGGCCTCTTGACTTACGATTATGAATGCCCAAATGACAGTCGAACATGGTCTGGCTGTCATAAGGGGAATTCCCACCCCCCACGGGCAGGATTCTACATCCCCCTCCCCCTGCAGGAGGGGGATTCTCTTCTGCTCCTGACATTCAAAAAAATGTCAAAAATTCAAATTGTGCTCCGCAAAGAATGTGTGTAAATCATGCTCTAGGGTTTTTTGGCTTTTTGGGTTTTGTTATTGGGATCCTTGAGCTCTGGTCTGTCGGATTATAAGTTCTCCAAACAAGTGTGTTCCCCGCTCTCTCGCTCTGCGGGACTCCTCTCTGTACTCCCCTTACTCTGCACACTCTCCCACCCCCTCCCGCCATGTATTCGCCGCCTTCCTGCCCCTCCCTTTCCGCCGTGCCACACTGCTGGCTTAATTCGAAATTAAATTTATCATCAATGCAATTAGTGGCCATAAATTAAGGATTCCCGTTCACGTCCTTCATCCTACTCCCTGGCTCCCACCGCCCACCGCCCATTGCTCTCTGCTCACTCCTCTTACAAATTCCCTCTCTCTCTTGTGCTGTCTCTCTCTCTCTCTGTCGTTTTGTGGTCACAAGTGTGAATTATGGCCAATGCCGCATAACCTTTTCTGCATATCTGTGGGGATATCCCTCATGTGTGTTGTGTTCTGTGTGCTGTGTGTCCTTTTTCGTGGCTGCGGTCAAATTAAATTAAATTGTCCTTTTTCATTTCGATACACTTTCGAATCCTCCAGAGAGAGAGAGAGAGAGGGAGGTGGCTGGGGGCTGGGGGCCACTGTGCCGCATCCTCGTCAGCTCCATTAAGCCAATAAAGCATTCGTTTCATTGGATTACGTATGCTGATGTCAGAGCAGGCGGCAGGAGGCAGGAGCAGGAGGAGGATGTGTGGATCCGGTTACACACATGTGGATGGACAGTGGGGAGCGCAGCTCTCTCTCTGGCTCAATTTGGGCGCTGATGAATTGGCCAAACAGGCCCAAAGGAATCCCAGCAGTCACAGAGATGGCGACAAGCCCTGAGCACACAGAGAGAAACCGGGCAAGGGACAGGAGAGGGGAACAGAGAACAATATTTCCACTAATTTAGAAACGTGAAAGAATCCCCAAGGAATCGGCGAGAAGTGACACCATTCTGGAGCACAGGAAATGTGGAATGGAGAGCGGAGAAAGATGGAGAAAGAGAGCTCTAATTCTGGAAGTGAAAGCTGAAAAGGAGAGGGAAAGGAACCCTTTCTCAAAGCGAGAAAACTAGAGAAAGCCATAGAGGAAATGGAGGGGAAAGTTGAAGGAAAAGCGAGCTCTAATTCGGAAATTCTTCGGGGATTCTTGGCTGAAGAAACCAAGACGGATATCATTTTGGAAGACCCCCGTCGATGGTAGTACCACAACACCCCACCCCACCCCGTGGGTAACTGGTCAGGGTAATTGCTCGGACGCCCCTCCACCTCCACCTCCACCCCCACACTCCCGTCTCCCGTCTCCCCTCCTGCCGGTCAAGTTTCACCATTGATTAAATGCCTCTGATAATCATTTAATCCTCGAGAGCGAATCGCGCAGGGCAGGCGTTGAAATGAAGTTGTTTCATGTATTATTCATCATTTGGCTTTCATTACTTTCTCCGCTTTAATTTCTTTGCCCCCAGCCACCCCGCTCACCCGCTCCTTTACTGGACTTTCCCCTCTTGTTGCTGCTGGAAATCTAGATTTAATAAGAGAAATGCAGCGAACCTAATGAACATCCTGTTTGCCCTCTGCTTGTGTATTGTGTGGTGTTTCCTTTCCGCCTTCCTTCATTTCTGGCCTCTATCCAAGCAGAAGAGATTTCTCTAGTTCTCTGATTCTCTCTGGCCCCTGCCCCTTGCCGTTGCCCCTGACTGGTGCTCCTGCTGTTCCTGCTGATGATTGTGATGGATAAACTATTGAGGAAAGAAAATTGCCTCGAAAGATGAAAAAATCTCTCGTTCGATTGAATGGGTTTCAATTGAAATTCACTTTTTGGATGCTTTTGGCATTGATGTTTCCGACTCGATTGCACTGCGCCACGCCCCACAAGACGCCCCGCCCCCTCTAACCAGAGACAGTTGCCAAAATCAGGAACTTCAATCGAGTGCCACACGAGAGAATTGCAGCTCTGAAAAGTGACAGGAATACACGTGTTTCTGTCATTCAGGAACAGCGGAATGGAACAGAGAACCGAAGATCCGTCCATCATTCAACTTGAACTTCTGAACACCACTTGAAATATACCAATTTATCCCACTTTTCAATACCTACCAAGGGGAACACTCTCATTGCTATCATTGTTTCATTCTGTGGTTCATTTTCCAAAACTTTTACCTGGATGAAACGAAGAGTTTCTTCATACCAATAGAGTACCAATAGACGATTCCCAACATTCAAAAGGGACACGAAACCTCTTGTTTTTGTTTGTCATTGCCGAATATTGTAAACAATGAAAAATTAAATGCCTATTAAAGGCAGTGCCTTTTCCAACACTAGACCTCCCTAAAGCCACAAGAACCTAAGACAGTCGGGAATCATTGCAGTAGTCCTTGGTATATTCAAAAAGTGCTCCTAACACTATTAAATGATACCAGAATTCCACACTTTTCCCTCTTCAATGACGGGAACACTTGTTTGGCTGTCATTGGAATCCTTAGAGCTTTGGAGCCTTGGTCTTGGCTTGGACAAGATTTATGAGGCATAATTTATTGATTTGCAGACATTATGTCAGCGAAAGGGGATTCCAAAGGGTCTCCTGCCATAAATCTTTCACAAAAAGAAATCTGAAATTTGTCATGTGCCCAAGAAAAAGTTATGACCCCCGAATCGAAGGAGGTTCGGGGATATACTCGAACATCTCCACTACGAATGTTGCCAGATTTTACACCCCCATCCCTCTCCGACCCGTTCTCACAACCCCTTCCTATGCCCCTGCCTCCGCCTCCGCCAATACGCGTATAAGTTCGTTAGCAAAAGGCCACACAATCAGCCCACAAATTTGCAGCATTAGTGCGAAATTAAATTATTGTTTACATGCACGTAATTATGTTTTGAGAACAGTGTCTCCCCCCTCCCCACCCCTATGCGGCCATCGAAAAACCCCTATGGCAGGACGTCGACTGGTGGTGCCAACCCTCGAAACTTGCCGCAGAATTGTTGCATGACAATAAAAAGCCAAAACGAACCGAGGCACAAGGACTCCCCGACCCGGTTCCACCCCTTTTTTTGTGTGTGTGTGCGGCTGAAAATTCGATTTTAAAATGCTGTAGCAACAACACAGGGAACAAGGAAACACAGACAACACGAACGGACCACGGGACAGGGAAAAGGACAATTGGTTTGCCGGCTACGGGTGTAGCCTGGGCCATGACTTTCACAGCTCGATTAAATGAACGGAGAAGGGTGGCGTAGGCTGGGGATCTGCTGTTGCTTCTGGGATTATTGGGCATTTGCATACGGTCCGAGCCAGAGGTCAATTTCGTATTTAATCGTATTCAATTTCGAGTGGATTTCTTTTTAATCCTCCAGGAGAGCGAGTCCTTTTTGAGAGATAAAAAGTCAAGAGCGAGAAGGGAACACAGATGACAATGGCTTAAAGCATGGCAAGAGTCAGGGAGTGGCTTTAACCTCAGCTTAAAGTCAAGCTTCAAGGAAGGGAAACCCTCCCCGAAAGAAGAAAGAGAAAATGCCTCTGGGATCGATTATTACCAATCAAAATGGAATGAAACGTGCCTGTGGCCCCAGGGTTGCCCTCCATTTCAAAGAAAAATCTGTCAAAGCCCGCGTTCCACTTCCATTTGGTCCCACTCCCAGCTGTCTACCATGCTTCTGGTTAATATTTGGGGGAATTATTGCATTTAAAGGTCAGGTCAGGAATTTCTGCACTTGAACTTCCAACAATGAATGGGATTTTCCCTTTGTGTCAGCAGGTGACTGCTCGTCTTTTTTCATTCACCAAGGAACTCAAGAAAAAGTCTTCTTGGAGGCAAATGACAGCGCTCTTTGAGGCTTCGAGAAGATGAGGTCAGAGTGCGAGGAATGCCGGCGCCCATCTCTGGAAAGAGTGGAGACAGTTTGGCGCTTTCATTACAAAATATTTGGCGTACTAAAAGTTCTGTTTGCTCTAATGAAGTCATTTATATGAGGAATCATGCTTTAATATCAAGAGAAGGACATTAATGAAAGGGTGGACTGAAGGACTGAAGTACTGATGTACTGATGGAAGACCCATCACATAGAGCTGTCGCCAGTTGTCTGACCCACAAAACGGAGACCACTTTCCATGCAAGAGGAGTCCAAAGATAGTGCATATATCTTGGCTTATATTGCACAATCTACAGACCAGATCTTGCGTTCAGTAATTAACATATACGCCAAAGTTTCCTCTGGTTTTCAGGAGGGGGTTTCCCATCGCCCATCTCCTGTTTCCCATTTTCCGCTTTCCGTTTCAGCTTCGATGAGCAAACATTGTTCAGACACTTAAATTTGCATAATCAAAATCAAAAACATCATTTCCATTCCGATTTCCAGCCACCCCTGGCCCCGCATCCTTCCTTTTACTTGTATTCCTGTGCGTCCTGTGCGTCCTGTCAATATGCCACTTGGAAGCCGCAGAAGCAGCATTTGAAGCTTTTAAAATTATGCAAATTCAATTTTGGAGACACTTTTGCCACTGCCACTGCCACTTCGACTCCAGGTCCTGCTTCTGGCTGCTAGCTGCTGGCTGCTGCTCCTGTTTCTGTTTCTGTGTTCCGCATTTTCTGCCCGCCTCTGCCCCTGCCTCTGCCCCTGCCCTGCCCCTTTGCTCCACTCAAAAGTTGAGACATAAATTCGAGTAACTGTATTAATATAATTGGCCAGGGGCGGTTCTTACGGTTGAGGGGTCGAGGGTTCTTAAAATTAGATTTAGATTTGTCCTCCTGCCACCAGTGTCATTGCCATTGCCATTGCCATTGGCAGTGACTGTGGCAAACACCTCCTTCCTCCTGCCTCCTGCCTCGTGACTCTGTTGCAACTCCTCCTCCTGGCAAAGAGCTTCCTTCTCTGATTATCCTCTTTGTTGTTGTCTTAGGGAAAGTGGCGTAAGATCTCAAGAGCCATTCATTCTGGGAGGCAGGCAGGTACCAGGCAGTCAGTGGCCCCGTAAGTTGTGGCTCCATTTAACTTTCTTTTGGCCATAATTTAAACTCCGTGGCCCTCTCTCGCTCTCTGTCTCTGTATCTGCTTGGCCATATTTCGTGGCTGCAATCCTTCCGCATGAATCATGTTTAGTTTCGGGACGCAGTGCAAATCGTTTTATTATTCAAACCCAATTGCTCTGCGACTATAAATAATTAATTTAGATGGTTTCTCGGGGAGGCTCTCGGCTGTGTTGTCCCTTATTTATGTACTGTATCCGTATCTGCAGCTGTATCTGTATCTGTATCCCCAAGTCCGAGTCCGAGCTTAACTGTTGCTTGCTTTTGCCAGAGATTTGTGGTCTGGCCATGAGTTAGGGCCATTTAGATATGAGATTACCTTTTATGGGACCTTGTGTGTCCCCCAAAAAAGCCAAGAAGTCAACTGGTGGAATGTTCCACGGAGCGGGCTGCTGTTCCTCTTTCTCTCTCTCTCTCGAACAGTGGAAGGGAAGCCTGAAGTAGGAAGTAGTTCTCTTTGAAATACGTTTCACCTTCAAAAACTTATAATTTGCGTTTTCCTATTACTTTTCAAGTTTGGTCTTGCGAAAGGATTATCCCTCAATCCATAACAACACATATTCTTATGTTTGATTATTCGGAATCCATTTCATATTCAATTTATCAAATTTTAATGTTCCATTCTACTCATTTTCTACTTCCTTCATTATTTCGTGCATTCAGTGTTGTAAAAGGCATCGTCTTAGGCTTCATTAGTGAGTAAATCCACACTGTAGTACATTTAGTATTGAATCATCAGATAGGGATACCATTTACCATTCAAATCATCAGATTGAATCCACTTGTTCTAACATTGACTTTGTCCATGGATCTCATTCTAGCAGTCAGTGTTGTAAAAGACATCGTCTTAGGCTTTATTAGTGAATAGCCACACTGTAATCCATTTAGCATTCATTAATCCGATAGACAAACCAATTACCATTCAAATCATCAGATAGAGACAGAAGCAGATCACATTCCACTCATTCCCCTATTCAAGTAAGTGTTGTAAAAGGCTTTCCAAACTCTTAGACATTACCATTGCTAAGCTTTTCAAGTGCATTTCCCATTAGGAGCATCAGATTGGTAGATTGGTCAATCGTTAGATTGGTAAGGATTGGTATCCTGCACTCATTCTCCCAGTAAATCTCTCCTTGCTCTGTTCTCTTCTCATTCTTTGCCCCCATTTAGTGTTGAGAAATATTTGCTCCATCATGCATGACTGTACTCCGTAACAGCCTCTTAAGCAGCCATCGATAGCAGTCATCGAATTCCATATCTTCACACCTTCCTGGGGAGGGAGGACATTTTTGGGATTCCAGTGATGTCCTTTGGCATCGTACGGATCGTAGGGATATGCCGTAATGCGTTTATGGCAGCTGCAGCCGTTAACTGTCCATAAAAGTGCACATTATTGTAATGTTGCATTGTCCTGTGGCATGGCACTAACGGCAGGATACCGACAGCGCGTCGTTCGCTGCTAATCCAGCCGGAGCTCCGGCTCCAGGCTTGGCACTTTGCCCGGCAGGACATCTTCCGTTTCCTGTGAGTGCTGCTCCTTGGCACTCTCCTCTGTGTGTGTGTGTGTGTGTGTGTGTGGGTGTGTGTGGAGAAGTGTAAATGTTTTAGTGGATTATCGTTTGGCACGATTTTTATCATCGAATGGCATTCGATTGGAATGTCTTTTGGCAGTCGAGACTGCTGCCATTCCATTGCTGCAATGAGAATTGCTTGGCCGCCAAGTGAATTGTCCTCCCGTGAACGCTGACCCCAATCCATATCCTGAACCGAAAGGTGACCGGGGGCTGTGGCCGGACATTAGTTGGAAGACCATCATCCATTAGAGCAAAGCCCCGCAAACCGTTTCAAATCTCGTTATGCAGCAGTCGATGGTGGCTCTTGCTTTCGCTCCCACCCCACTTTAAGGACATTCCTCTCTCTCCCTCACTCTGCGACTCGCGCCTCTGCGGCAGAGGGTGGTCCTGGAGTTCATATAAAGGCCCCCGACCCCCACAAATGTCAGCAATAAAAAGATAATCATGATTTACAGCCAACTTCAATATGTGGTCTGTGGAATGCTGCTCCTTCGGCTGCTCACATTCCACGGAAAGTTTATTCCCGCAGCAGGGGGGCGGAGGAGGACTCTGTCTCTGTCTCTGGAGCTGTCAAAAGTCCTTGTTCAACTGTCATTCAGGCATTTTATTAGCATATTAATTATAGGCTCACAGGCACAGGACTCGCACTCTGCCACGCCGTCTCCCAGCAATTAAATGGCAGCCAGGAACCATTTAAACTTTGACACCTGCCTGTCGGAATGCCTCCCTGGGATCTGGGCTGTGGGCTCTGGGATTTGGGCTTCGGTTTTCGGTGTTTCGGGACTTCGAGGGGGCACACAACTTTTATTGGCCTTTCAGGCTCAGGGAAATCTCATTAATCTTTTGTTTCGAGGTCTTTCATGGTCTTCCGAGGTGTGTAAACCGTAAACAAATCTCTTTTTTATGGTAATTGGACGACTTTTTATTGTTTTTCGTTTGTGCTTTTTTTTTTGTTTTTTTTCGAGTTTTTCGACTTTTGATTTACTTTTCGTTTGCGTTTCCATTTGTATTGTTCTGTTCGATCGATTTCATTTAATTAGTAAGTCAAATCCAATTCAATTCCCATTCCAAGTGCTGCCTCCCCTCCCACTCTGCCCTTGGGGACTGGACTTTCAGTGGAATTCCCCGACGGGCGGTAAACTAATTTGTATAAACTAATTGAGAGATTTGCGCACTCTGGTCAGCACAGCACAGCAGAGCAGAGCACAGCAGAGCGACTGGCCCTGGCACTAGAACTTTATGACGTGTTCTCTCATTAGCAATAAAAACCAAATGGAAATGGCCTGATTAGCCTCTGGATTGCATTGCAATTGTGTCCAGGGCGGACAGGAGGAGAGGAAGAGAGGACGAGAGGAGGACACACATTATCCCGTGGGACTAGCAGGATTACTCGGTACATGCCAGGGAGGAGGAGGGGAGGGCGATTGGGAGTGTGCAACTAATTGCAGAACTGTATTTGAGCTGTATTCAAAGTATTCCGGCGTGTCATGCGGCAGCGCTTCTCGGTCGCTTGGGCTGGGTTTGGGCCGGAATTTCTATTTATTTCTATTCCTCCCGAAATGAAGTACTTACTTTGAATCTTTGGGCAACTAATCCACTACCAAGCACTCATTTATGTATTTTTCATAGTTTTTCAAGCATTCCCCAAAGCTAAAACCTCTCTCTATTTATAGTTGTTCCTTTGTAGGTCCAGTGCCAGCGCCTAGTAATCCGTTTCCTGTTTTCTAGAGCACAACTTTAATCCTTTTTCACTTACAAAATTCATTCAGAGTGCGTACCCTCCACATCTCCATGCGGGACTCCATCCAGAATCCTTTGGGTTACCTTTGCTATCTCCCATTTATGGACTAATAGATAATGACGGCAACTTTTGCAATTGTTTCCACGCAGGCAGCCCAGGACATTGCTCCTTGCCGTTGCCATTGTCGTTGCCGTTGCCTTTTCGGTGGAGCAAGGACTCATTACGGGCGTCGTTATCTGTCCCATATGAGAATATCAGAGCCCAGCGAAAGGGGCATGCCGCTTGCCGCATGCCGCATGCCGAATGGGTTTATTGTAATTGTGTTGCAACATTTTGTTAAAATATGACATATTTTATGGCTCACAGTGGGAGCAGTGGGAGGAGTGGGTGCTCTGAGAGCTTTTATCTGCCAGTCGCATGTGTAATTTGCATTCGGAGATCCTTGGGCGGGGGCCGGGACTCCACTCCGCATGTGCGCCAAATGAATTCGAATTGGTCCCATTTGTACTTTATTAGGGTTAAGTTTTGTTATTATCGCAGATAATGAGACCAGAGACCAGAGATGGCAAATGGTAGATGCGAGATGGGTGACTCCATTCGGAGAAGAGCGGAGCAGGAGAACATTCCTTCGTTTGGTGGCCAGAGAAGCGAGAGGAGTCCTCCTCTGCTTTGGAGCTGCTCAGGTACAAAGAGAACTCTCCTCTGCTCTGCTCTGACCTGCTCTCTGCTCAGCTCTCTGCTCTGCTCTCTTGAGTAGCAGACGATGATGAAGCAGGGAACGGGAACAGGGTCTCCCTGTTTTTGTGTCTCATTTCTCAAATTGCAAAATATGCGTGGAATTTCTTGTACTCGTGGATGACCGAAAAACTCACAGAAAAACTGAAATATATTTAGCCCTGTCTTTCGTTGGGGTTTTTGTCTGAAGGTTTCGTCTGGCTCTGGCTCTGGCCCTTTGCTCCTGGCTCCTTTGTTTCTTTGGCGTTCGAGGTCTCTCCAATGCAATCCTTTGATTGAGAGCAGTCCCTCAATGTTTGAGCCTAAATGGTTCATATATCGGAGGAGCAGTCGCGCATCCATGGCGGGGATATCCACAGGGAGGCCAGTAGCGAAGGGAGTATCGACAGAGTGGCCTCTGCGGAAGGGTGTATCGCTAGAGGCTCTTCTCAGCGACAGATATTTCGATAAATTAAATCAAATTGTTCGAATTGTTTGAATTTTTCTCATTTTTGTGCATGTTTAACGCGTGCACGGAGTGAGGACAGCAAATATAATTGGGCCCACGGTAAAAAAAATGTCAGAGTGCCAAAGAAATGGACATCTAAAGACGAAATTAGAACAGGGTTCTCCCTCTCTCTCCCCAGACGGGGACGGGGACGGGGTCTGGGACTGGGGCTGGGAAATTCAATAAAAATGCCACAAAATGTCATAAGTAAATTATTCAGAATAGAAATCCAATTGATTGACACCCACACGCGTCGTGCAGTTCCGGGGGCAAATTTGGCAGAGAAATCCACCCAAAAATTATATACAGCAGGGAAATTGGTTGCCGTGAGGCGACGGCTGTGGCTGTGGCAGTGGCAGTGGCAGACACGTGTCAAATCCGTGGCAGGAGGCAGGGGGCAGGCGGCAGGGGGCTGGGAGTTCCATTCCATTAGTTTTTGCAGACGGAATGAATATATATTTTAATAACTCGACTAAAAGTCCTCGACATTAAGTTGACAAATGTCTTAATATGCAACATTGAGGCAGAGGCACGACAGCCTCCCACCACCTCCCCCTCCCCCTGTGCCCTTTTCTGATCCCCAGAGGAGTCTCTCAAGACATGCAAATCGAGTGGGAGATGAAGAGACGTGGGGGTTCTCCTTCAAGTTCTCTCATCGCGATGGCGCTGAAGATGACGATGACGATGATGCGGCCAAGTGTAAGACTATGAATAATAAAAAGGGTTAAATTAGCATTTTCACATTTATTTTGAGCGATGACATGGCCCGATACCACAACCAGAGCGACAAGACAGCCAGAGCGAGAGAGAGAGAGAGAGAGAGCGGGGGGGAGAGGGAGACGAAGGACCCCCGGCCTTGGCTGGGCCTGTCTTGGGCCTCGACGGGCTACGCTTTTTATCGCCCTGGCTTGGGGGAAGCTTATAGGGTTAAAGCGGTCTGTGGGCGGTTGGGGGGTTGGGGGCGGGGGTTTATTAGCGGGCGCGTGCACTGGCAATCATGAGGCGTGTTAGCGATGGGCGCAATTTCCGATGACATACATGAAAAAGAGTCCTTGTCGTTGTCCTGGGCCTGGTCCCGGTCCTGTCCCTTCGGGATAATCACTAATGATATGGCGGCTATCCCGTCCCGGAAGTCCAAAGACATTTCTGACATTGAAAGAAGGCGTTTAGGCGTAGTGCGAAGAGATTAGTTTTTCTCCTCGAGGGGGGGGGGGGGGGCAAAGGATTGCGACGATGGTCGGGGGATAGGCAGATTCCAATCTCTTTGATAGATACGCAGCTGATTAGCCAGATTGGGAGGATGGAGGACAAAATACTGTGAAGAGATGTTTAGAACTGGCCAGAAGAAGCAAAAGAAGTGGGGATCGATGTAAAGTCCTCAAAAACTGTCCCACTTTGAAGGTATGCGGAATAGAATCATCTTTCAGGGGAACTGCACTTTAGAGAAATGCTTGAAATCAATCTCTGCCATCCATCAAACACACCTCCTGCTGCAGCAAATCGTCGCCTCTAATGCCCCCCTGCCCACTACCCCCTGCCCCCTGCCGTTTAATTGCTGTGTAAATCAAATCCATCCACCGTCAAAACACGGATCCATTTCATTTTTGTGTGCCACAGAGTGCCATAGAGAGAGAGAGCCTACTACAAGGATTACCCATTAAAAATGTTAATTAGTTGCACAAACAGTGAGCATCGGTGATTGCAACAGAGCGGAGAGAACGAGAGCACCAACAGAGGCAGAGGCAGTGCCACAGGAGGACTCTCTGTGCCGCCGTGCCTCTGCGCCGTGGTGCCCCCAAACAGACATCGCGTGTATGCAAATTGAATCCACGGCCTGCCTGTCGTTGGTGTCTCCTCAATTGAATGGCAATTAAGATAAATGTTCGCAGCATGTCCGCACTTAAGCGCGCAACATGCCACAGAAAGAGGCCCAGACAGAGGCCCAGAGGGGGGGCAAGCGGCAGACAGACGGACCCGAGACCTGCGACTTGAGGCGGTGTCTGTGAGGCGGCTCTTAAAGCGCCCAATAATTATAAACTAATTTCTTTGACACTTTGAACCTTAAACGGAGGCAAATGCGAAAGCGAAAATACAGGAAGGGAGTCTTTGCTCTTTAAAGGACCTTTTGCTGCAGGTTTTCTTCGTTTCAATTACGGATTCGCGTCACGTCTCGAGGCGTCTGGCAAAAATCGATACGCCCGCAAGACTATGCAGGCGAGAGCCGGACAAAGGCCAATAGCCAAAGGCACTGCAATGGCAACAAATCAGCCGAAAGACCAGATAAACTGCTGAATGAGAGGGTATAAGCCACACTCCCAGAAGAACGGGGCTCTCTCTCTGAAGAATATGACACTATAGACGCCTCTCTGTAGAGAACAGACCCCTCCTCCCTCCCTGCCTCGCTGCCTCTCCATCTCCCTGAAGAACAAGTGCAATGAACCGCTTGATGGAATTCCCTTCTTTCGAGCAGAGTTTGCCTTTCGAATCCATATCCATTAATCCGAAGCCAGGGAAAATGAGAAAAATATTTTTATAATTTCGAGTTCGTTTTTTGATAAATCACAGACGAAGTGGCATCATTTGTCAAGGAACATCCCCGGGCAGAGCCCCTGCTCCTTCCACATATGTCACTCGGGTCAAATATGCGACACTTTCGTCATGCAACAAAGCGGGGCACGAGTGCAGGAGGCACGAGTACGGGAGGCAGAAGGCAGGGCAGACGCTTGGGTGGTGGACACATAACAAATGACCTTCTTCTGCCCAAAGGGGGCCAGTCCAAGGATGAGTTATGGTCCACTATTCCGATTCCCATTTCGATTCCGATCTAATAATATGCCACGACATGGACTCTAAAACCCTTTCGACTTGCTCCAGATTCCATCATCGCTTGATGGAGTTGCGCCGTCTTTAAGCTTCAGTTCTTTGGGGAGAATCTTTGGGGAATCCTTAAAGAAACAATTGCCAAACAACCTCGCAGATCCTTGGATCCGGCCTCCTGCTAATTGTGCCGACAGGACATCTGAAATATTGGAAAATTATGCGGAATTAATGGAGGCATCTGCTTCCAGTGCGAAGCTCTCGGTTGGGGATGGGATGGCTTTTATCAAAAAATTAGAGCGTGAAATAAAAGTCCCAGTCCCCAGCCCCCTCTCCCAGTCCCAGTCCCAGTCCAGGGAATGTGTGTGCTCTCTCTCTCTGTCTCGATTTATTGAAGGCCATAAATCATGGGAACATTACTCTGATACGGAGACCAAGAGTGGGCCGGGGTGGGGCAGGAGTTAGAGGAAAACTTAGAGCAGGAAAGCATCTAAAGTCGAAGCTCCATTGATAGTTAAAACTCCAGGAATCGGTGGCCCCATTTCATTTCATTCGGGGTTTCATTCATAAAAAACCAAGGAACTTAAAATTTCAATCACGTTCGAATCTTTTCAGAATGAAACAGAATTTAGGATAGAAATAGAATTATTGTGGAAGAACCCACAAGATAAACAGCAGGAGATATAGCGCCCCCAAAAAAAAGGCAACAGTGCCATACTGAATGAAAGATGCACAGATACATAGATACATAGATACACAGATACTTAGATACTAGATACCGGAGGGGTTCTCGTATGCACAGCGCGTGCTGGGGATCCACAGAGAGAGCGAGAGATTGCTCTCCACACCAATGATGTCTTCATTCATGAGAAATTTCGACAGGTAAAAACATTGAGTCGCCTCCCCCGCCGCCGTGGCAGTGGCAGCGGAAATGGAACATTGAGGAAACGTCTATCTCCAGGGCAGATCTCGGGATCATCATGTGCCCCTCGGGAGGAGATCACAGATCACAGATCACAAATCACAGATCACAGATCTCTGTGGCTGTGGCTTTTTCTGTTTATGTTTCTGTTTCTGTACTGCCATAATGAAATTTAACCAAATTTGGGTCTGAAATTGCGAGACGTCTGCAAGACGTTTCCATAAATCAAGCTTCCATCAACAAATTCCGCGTACGATCGCATTGGCATCCTTATGGAGCGACGCCAGAGCGTGGCGACTCCATCTAGGGATCGGGAGCGGGATCGGGCTGCGGGTTGTGGGTTGCGGGTCGCGGGTGGGGGCTGGGGGACTTCTAAATCTGGCAGTGGATCGGTGGATGGACACGTGCCTCCTCTAGTGCCACATAGGGGTCTGGCTCGGTCTCTGTTCATTTGTTCAATTTACATTTTGATTTCCTTTTTAATTGCCATTCAATTAGCGGATGGATCGATGGATCGATCGGTGATCGGTGATCGGTGGATGGTTGGCTTTTCCTGGGACTCTGCTGCGATGTCAATCATTGGACGAAAAGGAAGAGATCTCGTCTCTCGTTTGCTTAAGCTTTTCATCGGTTTCATCGGTTTCTGCTCTCTCGTTGGGGCGCTCTCAATTATCTGCTCTCCAGGAAACCTGCAAACCTGGAGCCTCTCTCTCTGGCTGCCTTTTGCCATTTCCATTTATGGCCAAAAGAGCATGTTTCCCCCCTCTCTCTCTTTTCGTCCCGTGTAATGTGACTAATTGGAAGGCTTTTTCGTTCGTTCTGCGGGTTAATTGCTTCCCAATCAGAGCCCCATCCTTGAAGCCAGCTCCCTGCCATTCCTCGAGGAATCCTCCTTGCACTCCTTATCGATCCTCCGTCCTGCTCTACAGGTAGATCCTCTGGGTGCAGGTGTCTGTATGAGTGTTCCGCTGACAGTTTATGAAATTTATGACATTATTTTCTCTCAGACCTTTCTCTGGAAAGTGGCCAGCACTGACTGTTCTCCCCTCGCCCTCTCTTGTCTGTTGAGGATCAGCAGGGGGCAGCAGATAGTCCTGGGCTCGGGCTCTGGCTCTAACTCTGGCTGTGGCTCTGGCTCTGGCGCTGTTCCCATCATAAATGTCAAAATATCAACCCGCACACAAGAGGCTATGTGACTATTATTACAAGTACTAGGTACTTGCAATGCTCGTATCATTCGTTAGATCAGTATCATGGAGGAGTGCCAAAGCAGATCTCAATTCCCATTGGAAACCCTTGCCCCAACCTTTATCCTTTTTCCTTTATCCTTGGCCATATGCTGCCCAAAATTTGTTTGCAAATTAACCATTTGAATAATTTTCCCCAAAGCAAAAAAAGGAAAGGAAAGGAAAAACTCTCTGAATTTATGAGGAGGCTGCCTGGCGGCCCGGCTGCCACACATTCCCTAGAAGTTCGGCCTCAGCTGTGTGCCGCAGAGTTACGAGCAAATTGCGTGCCACATGGAGTCGCAGCAATTGCCGAAAATGAACTTGGAGGATTGGATGGCAATCGGGGGACACTGCCACTCGCAAGTCCTTTGTCAACATTTTAAATGCATTTTTATTGAGATTCATATCGCGAGTTCGCACAAAGAACTTGAATGCTGCCTTCGATTGACTTCAAATTCCTTAAATTATTGCCTTAACCTCCCGCGCCCACACCCACACCGCCCGATTGGGTATCGAATCGAATCGAATCCAAAAACAAGGCCCAAATGCCATCTACCACCCCATATGGGAGTCGTTCGTATTCGTATTCGTATTCCAATTCCCCTTCTCGGGTGCCCATCACCATCCTCATCCCCATCCCCATCCCGAAAAGATTGTCAAACTCTCGTTTCTCGTTTCTCGCATTTTAAAATCGTTCTCCTGGCATCTTGCACGTTTTATGCGAATTTGAACGGTAATAATCGATCCCTGCGGCATTTTAAAAAATAAATCCGTTTCGCAAATGGAAATGGAAATGGGAATGAAAAGCGCCCAAGGGGGTGGGCAACCTGCCTCTCTCTCTCTCTGGAAAGAGTTTCTCTCCGCCTTTGAATTATGGCAGTTGCTAAGCTCTGGCACATATGGAACGGAACAATGAATGGCTGGAGCAGAGGAAGGAGCAGGAGACTGGGGAGAGGGGGCGACTCTAAGGATCCCTGTGCCGAGGGATTTTTATGCGTTTCTTATCTGATTTTGATTTGGCATCCGAATTGCAGTAAATTAAAAAGTGCAAACAAAACACTTTGGCAGCCCCGAACGCTTCGAGTTTATGGCCAAAAGGACGACGCGTTGCCAAGGCTTCTTGGGGTGGCTGGGGGTTAATTATGGTAAATGGGGGAGAAGGTGCTTCGAAGAATACTTCAATTCGAATGGTGGAAGCTCCAGAGTTACTTTCTTCATTCAATAATTACGGAGGTGGAGGTCTGGAGGTCTTCCCGTTTCCAATAAGTATTGGTGGAAGGGAAGGGGAGGGGAAACAGTTTCCCTCACTCAATGATTTTTCAATCACAATCCACAAACAAAGTCAAAGCTAATGAATGTTTTCCCTGTCTCTACCCCCTCTCAGAGTCTGTGGCATGCAAATTCCCTTTGTTCACATATTGACACCAACAGAACCCAAAGCCAATCCCCTTCAAACAACCCTTTTTTACTGGTACGAATTAAGAGCATTAGGGTTGCCTTTCAATGAAAAGTGTTGCCAAATATTTACAAAAAGGAGAGGGGGGGGACGTGGAGAAGCCCTCTCCCTGCACGACGTGGATTTTTGCATAATTACTCGCCCAGCGAGTGCATAAACAATAATTAAATCTACGAAAAGCTAGTCTTCTACAAATTAGAGGTTTCATGGGGAGCCGTTCCATCCCCCATGCCATCCCCCAATCGTTTCTTAATGTTAATTCAATCAAAGGGGCATTCCACGCCTTCGGTTCTGTCCATAAATTAAGTCCATAAGTCGTTCTGTCATTAATGTCCTTCGGCTCTCGGCAATTATGGGCGAATTATGAATATTTCCTTTTGCGAAAAACTAAAGAATTGATCACGTTCAGGCTCTCCGTTCGGGGCACAAAGAATTCCAGATGATTATGGGAGATTGTAAATCATGATTATCATTTTATTGCCGACACATGTTTTCATTAACATTTCGAAGGATATTCTCCTTCTCCTTCTCCTTCTGCTGCTGCTGCTGCTGCCATGCACCGAGCCACCACCGAAGCAACTGCTCGTCTGTATGGTTCCATAGTTTCCAGGACATTACCGCCCGAATATCCGAGTATACGAATACCCGAATATCCGAATATACGAATATATGATGACAAATGACGTCCTGCGATTGCCATTTTCCATAATTCTGCAATTCTGCACACTTGCTGTCCTGTCCGGCGTGTCCTCTGCGTTCTGCCCAGACCCGAGAGCCGAGAGGTCAACGGGGATTTACATAATTGAAGGGAGTTCACTCCTCCGTTCCTCCACTCGCTTCAATCTGCCACTCGCTCCATCAATCAAACATCACAATTGGCTGCTGGAGATGTGGATGGATATGGATATGGGTGCATGGGTGTATGGGTTCATGGATTATAGATATAGCACGGTAAAATAAACTCAGTTGCCATCTCTGGAGGGTTGCGAGTGGAAGCGGAACGACGGATGGCGACTATTCCATGCAATGCACTGTTTCATTCCACTATTCATAACCTTATTCTTTTGGGACAAGCAAAACACATGACTTCACTGATCGAAAGGGTTAGAGCAACCTTTCAACCTCACTTTGTATATAATTAGCATTCCATTCCTCTATTCCCAACCTCATTCATTGAGAAAATGTCTGTTATTTCATTGTAATATACGGAAAGGAGATAGATTTCGAAACGATTTATGATTTATGGTAACCTCCGGTGGCATCTCTCGTTCCTTTCTATAGAAAAATAGAGGCCATTCCCCAATAACTGAATGCAAAATCGAATTAAGACAGAGAAAGATGTTTCATTCCACTAGTCCTAACCTCATTCTAGACTCTGTCTGGATCATCAATTATTTCTTTCGAGAGACAGAGAACATAAGTGTATCTGTAGGATCTTCGCCTCAAATCTATATGGCCACTCAATCATCTGAAATACACCTGAGATTGCCCGCAAGGACTCATTTCCCACTTGAGCGGTTATCAACCATTTAGCCTCATTCCTCGCTCCTTTTTCGGCCACTTTCCGGATGATTCCTATTGGCACTTGGTCACACTTTGTGCATTTTGATAAGCTGCACTTTGGGGATGTGTGCCTGTGTGTGCCTCTGTGTGTGTGTCCTTCCAGAAGGAGCTGCTCCTCCTTCCCGATGCGATTTCTATCGAGAGAAGGAAAAACAATTTTCGCAACAAAGAAAATAAAAGAAAAGAAAAGCCAGCCAAGTGTCGAATGATGTCGCAAATGGAAACACGTGCAGGAAGGACACACATACAGAAAGTATCCTTAGCTGTACCTCCCTCCCCTTCCTCCCCCCTGCCTTTCCTTTCGTTTCGTTTCCTTTTTCCCTCTTCCCTTCCGTCCGATGTCCTTTCAGGGTTCAGCATTTCGAGGCACAGAAGAGAAATTTGTTGGGTGCCAAACATTAATTTTATGTTTGTTAATTTCTTTTACTTTTTCCAACATTTTTTCTACCAATTTCCCGACAATTTCATGGACATTTGCATATTTTGTACACCGTGCACCGTACACCTCTCTCCCCCCCTGAAATCCTTCGAAATTCCAAGGCGTTTCGGAGGACAAAAAATGAGTCTAACAATTGTTTGAGAAATTAAAACGCGGGGAAAAAGAATTGCGTTAAATTTATCGTCTGTAAACTGCTCCGAAAAAAAAGGACTCGAAATTAGTTCAACTAGAGGTTATATTAAAAGGAAATGCAGAGCGGGAGGACATAGAGGCAGGCCATGGGGGGAGGAGTGACCAGAATAGAGCAACCCTTTTTTGAGGAGAGCTGGGAGAGGCCCAGGACCCGCACATATGTTGCATTCAAGCCACTTGAGAGAGCGAGAAAGAGAAAAGGGAGAGGGAAAGGGCACGGGAACGGGCACGGGCACGGGAAAGGGGTATACATGATAGGGGTTTCACAGGAATCCAGGCAAGGCTTGAGGACTGAGGCTGGAGGATTGAGGGTTACGATTCGCACTTGTGGCTGGCCAATAAATCTTCCATTTCGATTTAAAGTGTAGCAGAGGGAGCAGAGACAGAGACAGAGGCAGGACACAAGATTTATGACCCCATTGTCGATCTGTTCGATTACAAGACCATATAATCGAAAACCCAACCCCACAATCGAATCCTGCATCGCATCCATGGCACCCAGGGCATCCTTCGCATCTCATAGCCCTCGCAGATGATGTGGCCCATAAATCCTGGCCAATGCCATCAATATTATGACTTGTCAAATTATGTTGTACTTGTGTCTCATCTTAAAGCCTTTTGTTTTCCCATTTTCCTGGCTGCCACACTTTCTCTGCTTTCTCTTGTGCTTTCGTTGTTGTGTGGCTTTTCGTTTGTTGGCCTTATTTAAGAGGTCCTGGAAGAGCTCCCTGGAGGACCATTCAGCGTTTCGGTTTCAGGTCTTTTCGGTGGGGTCGAGTGGCGGCCAATGGCCAATTAATGCTAATTTCAACAAGGCCCTCCGCCTAACCCTTTCGCCAGTCACAAACCATTTAACATTTGACACGGCTGATACCCCTTACTCCTCCTTCCGCGACTCCTTTCACTCCTTTTACTCCCTTTGGCCATTTCCCCCGTTTAATTAGCGAATCTCAACGCTTTTTTATGGGGACATCTTGCAGTGGGAGGCGGAGGCGAAGGCGAAGGCAGCTGCTGTTTGAGATATTTGCATTCAAATTGCTTTTCCAAGATGCAAAAGGACCATTCGGAATAATGGTAATGGAACAGAGCTTATGCAGGGCATAATGGAACAAAGAAATGGGAACTTGGAAGAAGATATCGCAATGAAAACAGGTCTAAATATGACTGGAGAGTGTTTCAAACGATTGACTTCCTCCACCATCCAAAAGGATATACACACATGCTCCGAGGATTGGCCTGCCCCATGGAAAATTCTCTATAAATAAGCCCCATAATCATCTGCTGGTCAGAAGCTCGTTTCGAATGCATTTAATTGCCGTCTCAGGGACAGAAAGACAGAAAGACTGAAAGTGGAATTACTCGTCAAATCAGACTCTGATTCCCCTCTAATTCTTTCTCTGTTTCTCTCAAAACCAAACAGGAAGTTCGTTAGCAAGAGAAAACCCCGAAAGACAAGACAAAAGCCAAGGAAATTTCTCTTTATTAAATTTTCACTTGCTGCTGTGGCAATTTTTCGGATAGAAGGAAAACACACAGCATAGAAACAGCAGAAACAACAGCAGGAAAAATGAGGAAAAATGCGTGAGAGGCCGTGCAATGAATAATGCATGAGAGCAACGTCTCTCCCTCTCTCTCTCTCTCTGCTTTAAATGATGCACGGGGGGAGTGGCAGGAGGCAGTGATTATCTGCGCGTGTGTGGGTGGGTGTTGTGTGTGTATGTCATTAAGTTCCTCATACGAGGGACTTTCCCCCCACGAAATACTCGTATGTTTGTCCTTTGAATGGCAACAATTACCCAAACCACAAAACCCGTCGTCCGTCGACTGTCGACAGTCGTCGTCAGCAAATTGCTGCCAAATATGGGAGGACTTTCGGTAGATTGTTTGCTCGGTCAGAAATGCGGTGCAAAAGGCTAGTGCAAATAAATGTGGAATATAGAATTAATAGGTGCACATGTATCTGGGGGTCAGCTGAGGTCATCGGCAAATTATCGGACCCAAAAAGCCAATAATGGAATGATGGAAAGTCTTCGAAATTTCAGATTTTGTAATGATGAACACGACATCTTATCATGTGGGAAATGAGTGAAATTAAGGGGGTTCCCCATGAAACTCCAGCTCTTGTTGATCTTCATACTGCCCCTGTTCCATTTACCACTCTGTTCCGCTTACCTATGCCGTTTATTACGCGGTTTTGGATACTGCTATTCCTTTGTTCCTTCTATCTTCAGCACCTGTTCCTTCATATCACTGTTCCATTTACGCTTGTTCCTTCTACCACTCTGTTCCTATTACTTCTGCTGTTCCTACTCCTTCTGCTGTTCCTTCTACACCTGATCCTTCGATTAGTGCTGTTCTTTTTAGTGCCGTTTCCTCTACTCCAAAGGGTCTCCTGCCCGTCTACTATTCCTCGTCCTGTATCTCCCCCTTCTTTTCCTCTTCCTGTTGCTCTCTTCCTCAATTAGTCGCTGGTGCAGGTTTCCGCTCATCAACATCATCCAAAGGCCATTGCTGTTTGCACAAATTGATTGACACTGATGTTTCCTTCTGCCTGGGAGAAGGGGGCTCCCCATCCCCCACCCTCTCTCTCTATTTCTCTTCACTCCTTGCTCATCAGAGACCATCCTCCTTCTCTTGCGGCTGTGTCGACTGACAGCCAACATGACACCAGTCGAACTTCACGGACACACACGCATGTGGCACGGCCCACCCACCCACATGTCTTTGCAGCTCCCTCTCTCGTTACATAACACACACACCGACACACATATGCGACGTCCTTCTGGCACTCATCCCTGCCCTGCCCTGCCCTGCCCCTTCTACATGTCCATCCATATGCTTTATTAGTTCATTCGTTCCACCGGGGGGTGGCTGTGCCTCTTGTGGTCCACACGCTAATATTAATTTATTGTCACTGCCACCCACACCCACTCCCAATCCACCTCCCCCTCCTTCTGCCTGGCACACACTGATATGCATCAAAATGAAAAAGGACAATTTAATTTCATTTACCGCAGGAGCAGCGGCAGTGGCAGAGGCAGGAAGATTATGCCGGGAGTCCTCTCGTGTTCTCGGGCTCTCGTCCTCTCCTCGAAATGCCATTATTAACACTTGCTACCACAGAAATGCGGTCAAAAAGCGGCAACTTTTTCCCCTCATATGATGGGGCTCCACATGAGAGCGGGGGTGGGGGCGGGGACGGAGGCAGGACCTCGTCCAGAGAACAGATTGGACTCTAATTAGAAAATGATGGATCTTCTTGTGGGCGCCACGAGGAGGTGCCTTCGGGGGATGAGAAGCGACTCCCTTCCGTCCAAGAGAGCGCGAGAGAAGGAGAGAAAGAGAGAGAGGGCTTTTTGGGGGGTTTAATAATTCATTTTTGAATATTTTCCGCTTATCGCAAAAGATGAGGCACAAAGATTTATGTTGCAGGCGATGTAACCCGATACTCCATGCCCCCCTGTGCGGCTCAGAATGGTCTCCAGGCTCCTGCCCGCCTTATCCGCTCTTCTGCCCAAAATGATTTAATGCTCACTTACAGGTTACGCGACGCAGAGACGCAGCTCCTGGACCTCCAGTGAATGGCTTTGTGTCCTTCTTGCCTCCCAGTGGCGCCATTAAATCTCATTAAAAAGTTCAACTTCTCTCCACAGAGTGGGGGGTGGGGGGTGGGCGGTGGTGTGAGGCAGATGCAAATTACAAATGTTTTCGCATTTCTCTTACTCTCTCTCGAGTGCGGAAAATGCAACAACAAAGCGGCAAAGTCCAATGAAAAGTCACCTGAAAACTTATCAGAGTTAAATTTCATTTCATTCCATTTCGGGAATACATTTTCACTGAAGGACTCTTCAGGGTATCCCCCTTTCCGGCGTATGCAAAGTGATTCTTCATTGGGAATGCATGAAAGGTGGAACGATAGAGAAAAGAGGGGGTAGTCAGTGTCAGGGGAGTGAGTACCTACCCCTTTCCGTGACTTTTCCCTTGGCCTCAGTTCGATGGCAATCTTCGCTTTCCAGTGACAAATGCGAAGGCTCTCCATCTTTGCCGTCTTTGGGACAATTGATTCGGAAAATGCAAATTTCGAAAGCTACAAAACAGCAAAAAGGTCACTCATTTATAAAGTATTCCAAAATTGATTCGAAAGGTAGGATTAATGGCAGTATTTTTGGACTGTTGATGGTTTTTGGGGGTATACTAGGAGACACTTTATAGATTTTATACTGATTTACTATACCGATTCTGTTTTAAGTATCTCTATCTCTCTATTATATCAAAAAGTTTTGGGTTGTCGTCGTCGTCCGATATTTTACCCGTAAAGGCGAGCAAAGCGAGCGAGCAGGGGCTTGACCCCGAGTACCTTATACTGGATAAGATATGAAATATATTCAAAGAAAAGATATCAGATCGTACCAAACTCTAGTTGGCTGGAAATTACTCTTAGCAGGATCTATAGATGCACATCTGTAAAAACGAGGGCTTAGTAGTCACAGAAATCGAGTCATGGATATATCTCATGGAATATTAATCCTGCCCCTCAATCTTTCATATTAAACTATTAAATCCCTATCCAGACTATCGGGCAATACTGATGTCAAATAAAGCTCTGCATGAATCGACAGAATATATGCGATTCTTAGCCAAAAAGATGTTGTATGCCATAGCCCTTTTTGGTTTCTCGGATGGGGGAGTGCGTCACTCTCTGACGCTACGATATCCATCCGCAGGCACTTCCCCTTCCCATATTCCCATATACGTATGATACATGTCCATTCCATTCCTCCATTCCAATATTCTGATTCACAGAATGACGTTGATTCTACAGATACGAGTATATTCTTTATTCTTTGTTTATTAATCATTAATAAATATTTCGTTGTTTATTATTAAAAGCGACAACAAATAAAATCAGCATAATAAATCCACATATGCCTCCTCGCCGCTGCTGCCTGCTGCACCTACTCCTCCTACCTCACTCCCTGCTTCTACCACACCCACTTGTTCGCCCCCCGCCCCCTTTTGCAGTACTACGAAAAGAGATAGCCATAGCCATAGCGATAGGGAAGGAGAAAAGCAGAGAGAGAGAAAAGCAAACAAAAATTTTGGCATTAAAATTTCAGTCACATTTCAAATCGAGAAAAAAAACCAACGATTCACAGTCACACAAGCAGAAAGAGAGAGAGAGACAGAGAGAGAGAGAGATGGAAGACAGACAAAAGTAAATAAGTAAACAGAGCTAGAGCGAGAGGCAGATTGAGTGTGCAAAAGAGACAGAGAGAGAGGGAGAGAGCGAGTAAGAGGAGTTTTGTGGGAGCTCTTCGTTTTACATAAGCAAATAGAATACAAATGCTTTCTGGCTGGCAGAAAGGGACAGAGCTACAGCCTCCCCCTCCTGCTCCTATGTGCACGTACTCCTTATATACAGACACTACCATTATATATAGCATATGTACTCCCGCCCGGACACCAGTCACGTCCCGCCCATTCACTTGGAAAGTCGATGCTTGGATGTGACTGATTACTGCCTTCGATGCCCGATGCTCGATGCTCGATGCCCGATGCTCGATGTCAATGTT
Organism: Drosophila pseudoobscura; assembly: GCF_009870125.1. Classification (NCBI taxonomy): domain Eukaryota; kingdom Metazoa; phylum Arthropoda; class Insecta; order Diptera; family Drosophilidae; genus Drosophila; species Drosophila pseudoobscura. Next base: position 66,120,384 of record NC_046683.1, on the reverse strand, counting down.
TGGGGCGAATGTTGGGGCTTTTACTGTTGTTGTTGTTCGTGTGGCGGAGGTCCGCTGTTTGTGGGGAGAGGGAGCTGTTAATGACAAACAACGTCTGCCATTTTGTACAAAAGCTATATACAAAATGCGCATCCCAAAAAAGACAGAAACACATACTCGTCGCACTTTGATCTTTAATTGGGAGTCCAAATTGTAAATAAAATGCGCCGAAAAGGCCTCCAAGCGTAGAGGAAAGGTCAGTGGCAGGTTTTGCAGCCCCAAAGAGTGTTACCCTTTAACAGTGCAATATACTGGAATCAGAGCTCTGACGAATGATATACAATTCAAATATTCGTCTTTTTCCCGAAATATCTGCATATAAATCCTTTAGATATGTACATCCTAGGTTTGCTTCAGATCTCTGCATCCAAAAACCAAATGAGATCTTTTTCTAGGCCTAAGATCTTTATTTACCCCATATGATATCATTCTAATGGATTCCAAATTCCGACTTTTCTTATTCTTTTGTCAATAATTCTGAAAGTTTTCTTTGATTTATTTGAAGACATTCCACATGATTTTAAATATTTTTTAAATATTTTTGTTTTTACAAATTGCAGCAGATTTATTTCTTGTGTTTGAAGAATTCCCATTTTTCCAGAATTGCCTATGACTTTTTCTTTTATTTGTAACTTCCAAAAACTTATTTCATTTCTACAGAATTTCCAATCATTTGTGGTGTACTTTTTAATATGTAGACAGCGTAGCGAGCGGAGAGGTGGAGCTAGAGGTAGAGGTCTTGTTCTTTATGCAGTGAGGTCTTCATTTGAATATTTTACTTTTTAACTCCATATTGAGGTTGCTTTTCCCTCCTTGTTTTTTTTCTGCTTTTTCCATTTTTTCCTCTCTGTAATGTTTTTTTTTTCCGTGGCGGTAATTTGTCTGCGGATCAAACAGTTTTGCCGAAAAAAGGTTTATGTAAATTCCGTCCATGATTGAAGAAGGAAACGAAACGAAACGAAACCTCAGACTTCTGAACAGAGACCTGAGACCTGAGACCGGAGACCTGAGTTTCCTTAAAGTTCTGCTGGCTCTGGCTGCGGCTCTGCTTCTGGTGATAATTCCTTGTGTTATTTATTCATCACTCACTCGACACTAATCAAGTAAAGTAACTCCTCAAAACAGGACGCAGAGCAGAGCCTGGCACATCCTGTGGCCACAAGGAATTATGCACTTCGGGCGAGTCCGGGACTCCTTGTGGCACATAAAACATTCCGTTGCATAATTGAAGAAGCTGCTGCTTCGAATTTATGGCAGCCCTCGCCTCATATGTCTTTGGAGACTTATTTGTTTGTTGCACAGAGAGAAAGAGATAGAGAGAGAGAGAGAGGCACACGGCACACGGTGCTGGTATCCATCCGTATCCATAGAACAATTGTCATTTGCCTCTCTGGATTTGTGGAACGGTGGAACGGTGGGGCTCCATTCCATGACAATTCCTTTTGCATTAAATATTTTTATGGCCTCTATGGCTGCCTTCAACGTTTTATTGTTTTATGGCCCTCCGCACCCGCACCGTCCCGCATCGTCCCGCTCTCCTCCTTGGGGGATTCATGAATATTTCAGGCCAAGAAGCAGCAACTACTGCGATGATGGCTCCCCTCCTTTGTAGAGCCTAGAAAAAGTTAATCTCTTTAAGTAAAATCTTGCTGCTGAAATTAAAGTCCGGGGAGGAGTATCTCTCGCTCCACTCATATGTGTGCTCGCGTGTGTGTATCCACAAGATACGACTACTGCCGCTACTGCCACTGCAGTCGAGAAGTCAACGACAGCAGTGGCAGTGGCAGCGGCAGTGGCAGCGGCAGCGGCAGCTCCTTTGTGGCAGAGACTAACGCTCCACGCACGTGACGCGCATTTCCAATTAGATTTATGATTTTAATACTTCGTATTTTTTCATAAAGTAAAGTCTTCTCTTCTTCTGAAGTGGCAGAACGGAATGGAGACGGATAGAGACGGGCGACGGGAGTTTTCGCTTGAAAATTATGGCATTGCAATCGGCGGCGGACTCTAAAGTTCTCCAAAGAGAAAACCTCTCCCCCAAAAGGGGGAGCAGAGAGAAAGCTAGGGGATAGAGCCAGAGATATAATCAACTTTGAATTGATTTGCCCGGAGATGTGCGCTATATGCAAGTCGGCGGCACTAAACCGCGGGGCATAAAGCCATCAAACCGGGGGATAGCATTAATCTTTCTTTGTTGTAAAGGTAATTCCACGCCGACATTGTATGCCAGACATCCCAGGCATTGTGGACATTGTCTTTGGCGGCAGATGAGCGCTACTGCAGGTCGCGACAGAGCCAAAGGAGTGGTTCAGTGGTAGTTCTTATATGTAGATCTTGTGGAAATATGTAGTATCCCCAAAGGATACAATAGGATAGGAGGGATACAATCCCAGGGAATCCTCAATCTCCACATCGGGGGGGAAATTTGCTTACAGCTATCGGTTGCACAAGTTATCGATAGAAAATCGATTATTACCTGGTACTGCCATAGATCTCCCTTCTCTCTCGCCCTCACCACGTTTTCCCCCATGGATTTCCCCACAAAATGTGAGAAATTTGTAAGTGCCCCACAAAAAAAAATGCGTGTAATTATTTTGTTTGTTTTCCGTCCGTTTGACGGTGGAAATTACGTGAAATGTTGTTAAAAATATTTGTACAACAAAAGTTGGGACATATAAAAAATGTGTCGGCGGAACGACGAAATCTCTGATTTGTCTGCCACAAAAAAGAGGCAATAAAAGAGAGGGACAGCAGTAAAGACAGGGAGGGGGCGATAGAGTCGTAATGATTTCCCATTTGAGATAAGGTGGGGCTTCAGGTACACTCCCCCTCCCCCTCCGCCCACCCCCCTTTAAGCCGTTTGCTTCTGTAAGCCATTAAAAAACTTAAAGCCAAAACTGGATCCCGATACGATCCGAAACCGAAACCGAATCCGATCGAGACTTTACAAAAACATTGCTCTCGTTTCGTTTTGTATTATTTTTCTTTTTTTTAGATTTGCCCTGATTTTGTTTTTTGTGTTTTTTTGGCTGTGAAGAATTAACAAATTTTATGGCCCATTCGATGTGACGGGGGCCAACAGCAAGCAGCAAATGGGAATGGGAATGGGAATGGATTTGGGAATAGATCGGAGATATAGCTGCTCGGAATGTGCAAATATCGCACGAATTGGAGGGGTTAATGGAGCCATCCAAAGGCTAAGTAGATGCTATCTCTGGGCCCGAAAAAGAACCCGCTCTACGGGTAAAGAAGTGGGGTCTCTCTCTCTGACGAGCCGAATCCTCTCATTGAACTAATCTACTTAGTGGGATAAATGTCTAATAATCATCTAACATCAAATTAACATGGCCCGAGGGGATGGCCGGGGTGGACGGGGATGGACGGGGCAGGATGCAGACAAATTGCAGTTTTATTTAAATGAATTTGCGAAAAAGAAAATTCGAAACTCGAATAATTTACCGTGAAATTGTTGCCAAAAGGTGGGGCTTCGTCTGCCTTCCTCCGCAGTTCAATTCGCGATTTGATAAATCTCCGACAATTTCGCACACTCGTGTGGATTTTTGTTGGCACTCTCTAGGACTCTCTCTCGCTCTCTCTCACTCCCTCTCTCTGCCAGGGAACAGAGTGCGAGAGGAGGACTCTTGCTCTGCAGAAAGAGCGGGAAATATAGCCAGAAAATTGGTGACAGTTGTTGTTTATTGACATTCGCCTGGAAGCCACCGTGAAAACATTTTAAAATTTTTGTAAAACATAAAAACAAATCACAGGCTGCTGCCCCTGCAGGGGGTGACTGCGGGGGTAGTGGGTGGCGGGTAGCGGGGCATCAGCAAAATTCGCATAATATTTCACACCAACTTTTCATTTCGTTGTATTTTTGTTGTTTTTGTGTGTGTTTGAAGAGCTCTTGTTTTTGGTGGTTTGTTCCCAGTGTTTCTGCGGGCAACGGCTGTTCGATTTGTTCCATAAAAAGCAGAAGCAAAAAAGAGATGCAGATAGAGTGGGAGATAATTCCGCAGATAAATAGATAGATGTTGATAGATAGTTTGTGTGGCATATGCCACTGATGGGAGTGCCTCCGGTGCCTGGAATGTGTGGAAGTTTGATTTATTTCTGGTATTCGATTAGAGGCTGATTTGGGAGCGCCAGAGGGCTACAATGTTTGATATATATTTCTGGGTTTCATATTAGAGGCTGATTTGATGGGTTTATCGATGGATGGGCCAGGAAAGCACGCTTCAAAGTGGAGAATTAAGAGGGATACTCGTACATTCCACACCTCCAAAGAGGGATACCAAAAGAACCACCTATGAGTCCACCCTCCTTTTTCCATTAGGAAATTTCCATAACACTTTTATTTCCACCTTAGTTTCAGGCTAATGGTGGAGACAACTTGGCTGGCACTCATCTCGGGATATTCCTAATGGGGGAATAACCTTTCATGGCCACCGAACCCTTCCTTACCTTCCTCGGCAGCCATTAAAAACTTTCGAGCTAATGGAGGTCGAAACTATTACTTTCTTTTGGCTAAGAAAGTGCACAAAGGACACTCCCAGACATCCCAGACATCTCAGGCATCATGTGTGTGAGGTCTTTCAATTAGAAATTTCCACTCGCTCCAGCACTAAGGGGACACGGGGAGGACATCATAAAGCGTGCTTCCGACCATCTCTCAGCAACTCAGCAGCTGCGTGACGCATGCGGCAGGCAGGAGGTGCACCCAAGGGACATGCCACAAAAACTAAAACCGACTCAAACACAAACAAAAACACACAAAAGAAGCCACTGGACCTCCTTCGCCCTGCCCCCAGATGACCCTCAAATGATTCGCACATTAGCATACATAATACATAAGATTTCCCCGCAGATATATAGGCATATATACCCCCTCCACGCCTTTCCCCAAAAGATCGGCGGCATCTTCTGCTGAATAATTAATTTCAATTGCCAGAATCTTTGCGTCGACTTTATTTATGTTCAAAAAGCAAACCCGAATCGAAAATCTCTGGCTGAAATCTGCCTCAATCTCTCACTCGGAGATGTGTTGGCCACTCTGCGGTTTCTCGTGAGAGGAGTTCTCTCTCCATCGCCTGGTCAAAAACAGTAGCCACAGCCGTTCGCTCGCTCGCTCATCCATGACATGGAGATTGGCCATTTAGATGGCAGATTAATTTGATTGCCTCCCTCCGAGAGCCGTTCTCTAGTCGGTTGCAAATTGTTTGCATAATATGGAAATCGTGACCAGCGAAAGGGAATCCCAGCAGAAGACATTCCCCGTGAATAGATCGGTTTCCTCTTTCATCTCAAGGCCCGTCCAATACTCCGGAATCGGAGAGCCTTATCCCCAGGGAACGCACGGGGATTTTCCATTTTTATTATTCAAGATTATCCACGATTATTGGTAGAAAATCTTGAGTTAAAGCTCGGTTTTTTTTCTCCGTGTTAAATCCCTCTTCCAATTTGATTTCCATTTCATTTGGCGCTGGTCTTGACCCTTGACCCTATGCTGTGCGAAAGCCCGGGGCAAGGCAAGGCAGAGCCCTGGCGTGCAGACAAGCGGCGGTAATTCGCCTGCTTCCTTCCTGCCAATGGATGGATGTCCTGGGGCAATATCAAAGCTAATGAAGCATTGGCCAGGCCTTCAATTGTGGCAGTGGCAGTGGCAGTGGCAGGGACCTGCTATTGGCATAAATCTGAAGGAAAACAGAGGGAAACAATCAGCGAAAAGGCAGGGGCAGGGTAGAGCTTTTCCTCAGAGAAAGAGTTGCCTTCTTCCAAATTAATCAATACCCCCCACAAAAGAGTGACTTAAACAGCTACTGTTCCTGTTCCCGCGACTGTGCCCGTGACTGCGACTGCGACTGCGACTGTGCTACCCCTTTGAATAAATCTGTTGACAAATTGAGTTATGGCCGAGAGCTGTAGCTTCATTCAGAGCTTCAGAGATACACAGATTATTTCATTAGTATTCGTAACGCTGATTGCATTTTAATTAACAAGGCGCCACTCCCCCAGATCTCGTGCCTCATGCCCCCTCTTCGAGAGCGAGAGGGAGAGAGAAACCCGTCTTGAATCATTTTAATAACTCAATTAGGTTTTTATTTCACAGAACAGCGTGTTTCCTTTAAGCACTGCCGATTGAAAATCCACTTGAATCGATCCATCACTCAATTTCTAGAGATATTCTCGGGATTCCTAGAGCCATAATACCCATAATTATGGAGTGTAGTTTATTCAACATTCCCCGAATAAACGGGTATGTGTCGTATTCCTCAAATGCTTACATATGTTTCACGAAAGGGATGAAAATCCTCCACGTTTCCACGAGTTTCCGGCGGTTTCCACATCCACACATTTGATGACCGTACAGATGATTCAGCGGATGATTCAAATGATGACGAACCGAACCCAGCCGTGTCCAATCGATGGTCAAGCCGAAGGCAAATGTTCGATTGGGGAATTTCAGATCGATCGTAAAAGCTGAAATTGGGAACTGCCGAGGCGGTGCGGGGCAGTGCGGGGCGTTGCTCCGCTTATTCTGCGGCTGGACATAAAAATCTTCATGAATTATTAACAGGTAACGCGAAGGTACTCGTTGAAACATTTGTTACAATCCAGAGTCCAGTCGCGACGGCTGCAACGGGGTGTGGCAGCGAGTGGTTCAATGAACCCTTCGAAAGCACAATCGATAGTTATCGATTGAATAGCATAGCGAATCTATAGCCAGTCTTGGTCCTGTTTAAATTATCAACAACCTGATAACATCTGGAATAATACTTCGCTGGACCTTTGCTCTCCTTGGAGTTTTCCTTTCACTGTTTGTTCTTCCACAACTGATATTTATCGATCATTGAACTCGAACAATAACTTTTCGATAGGCATAGCACTTGATCTATTACCGAACCTGATGGAACCCGACTTTTACTTTCCTTAAGGATTGGTTTTCCTTTCACTTTTCACAGGCTTGCCACAGTTTTGATTATTTTGATAAAAAGACAACGGGAAAACGCCCCTATACCATCCTGTAGCATCCTATGCCATCCCATACCTTCCCATACCTGTGCTGCCTTGAAAGGAAAGAGCGAGGTTCGGGTCGCTCTCCGGAGAGCATGTCCTTGAACTGCGTTTCAGGTGTTCCTTTTGACACTTTATGAAATTTATGACATTATTGGGTGCTCTTCTCTCTCTCTCCCTCATTTCGTTCCCTGGAAAGTGAGTGTCTAACTGTAAAGGACACCACGAAGGTCCCTTGTTTGAGGACCTTTCGGCAATAAGTCAAGGAGCTGTCCAAATATTCCCCTCCGCAGCGCATGATATATTTCTCTATTACAACGATCGTTGGCCCTGATCTCTGCCCTGATCCTGGGTAGCCAGATCCCAAGCTGCAGATTAAACGGAGAACCAAAATCTAATCTCCAGATTAAACAAGCTTTCTGCGGGGGCCATATGACAGTCCGAAATCAAAAGCGCCGTCGGCACACTCGCTCTGCTCATGCCTCGCCTCGCCTCGCCTTGCCCCAAAAGGCGGCATAAATTATCTCCATCTGCGGATCTGCGAATTAAACAAAAACATTTGACATTGCCCGTAGCTCTGCGGCTCTGTGGCTCTGCGACTCTGACTCTGACTCTGGCAAATCCTTTAAAGACAAACAACCGAATGTCGCTCTCCTCTCCCCGGCACTCCCTCATCTGCGAGTCCCCTTCCTGTGCAGGTTGTGTCTTACAAGGATTCGCCATTAAAAATGTTAATTAGTTGCACAAACATTGCGATTGAGCTTCAAACTTCCACTGTGGCACTCTCTCCCTCTCTATGCGAGTGGGGCACAGCGACTGTGGAAGGAATATGTCATTTTGAGGGGTGAAAAAGAGCAAAAAATGGCAACAATACAGGATAGTTCAGAGCCAACCCTAGAGCCGATTTGGAGATAGCTGGGGATAAATACAAATAGACAAGAATGGAGGACCAGAGAATTCCCTTTCAAAGAAGGTATAGCGTTCCAGAATCAAAGAAAGAGGAATACAGAGACTTCTTAAGTCCCTGTTGAGACCCAACAGTACCCCAATCATAGATCGCATGGCACAAAGATATCTCGGATATTCTGTAGAGGTATTTTGTAGGGATATACCCAGATCTGGCCCACTGTATCCCCACAATAACTTCGGGGACTGCTGTGAGTGGAGACTGTGCTGCGACTGTGGCTGTGGCAAAGTGGAATGTGAGAACGTGGCTACCGCGTTTCGCGGCATCGCGGCACCGCGGCGGCATTGCCTTCGATTCTGCCGCGGGGGCACCACCACCGAGAGGCATCGCGTGTGCATGCAAATCGAAGGCTGCCGCTGCCCCAAAGATTGAACGCCAATTAGGATGAATGTTTGGGGCACGCTGCTGCCTGTGCCTCTTCCTCTGCCGCTGCCTCCAGCTTCCAGCTCCAGCTGTAGATCCATTTCCAAGCCAGACTGCATGACGCCGCGTGCCGCATGCTGCATGGGGGCATCAAGGAAAGAGCGAGAGAGAGGGAGAGCTTCGCCCTGCTCCCCCTGCTCCTCCACTCTTTTGGGAGCCATCATCAGTTGTCAGTTAATTGCTAAAAACTGTTCACACGTTCCCAGGTGCGAGACTTTTGCATATAGCCGGACCCCTCCTTCCTGCCTTCCTGCCTTCCCCCCCGCGCTCCTTCGCCAGGCCTCCTCCCCTCCCTCTTCTCAAAGGAGAGACGGACAAGGACTGACCATTCCATTCACTCGCGGAATCCAGTCACGTTCTGGCATCGGGCGACGGCGGAAAAATCAATATCTAAGAAACTCAATCTTGAGAAACGCTTCCTTCTCTCGCACTTCTCTCGCTCTCTTCTCCGACTTCCGCCACATCCCTTAAAGTCGCGTTTCTCTCTCTTCCTCTCCACGTCTCCACCACCGTTTCGTTTCTTTCTCCTAAATCGGGGGCGTCGAAAGTTATTTTTTTGGTGGAAATTATACATGTAAGAGCCGTAGCCGTCGTGGCTGTCGCAGCCGTAGACCCAGTTATGCAAATCCACAAGCAGAAACCTTAGTAAAAACTCATAAATATCGATGGATTCTACGAATTGGAAGACTCCCAAGTCCCAAGACCCAAGTCCCAGGGTCTCTGTCTCTGGCTCTGACTGTGACTCTGGCTCTGGCTCAGTGCCTGTGACTGTGGCAGGTGTCCGCTTTAAATGCACGACAGCAGCTGCCAAAAAAATACAAAACTCAGATACGAAAACCCAACCGAAACCCCGAAACGGACTGTAGGCCCATGGCACTCTCTGTGGGCCATAAGCCCGGCTTCAGAGCAGAGCAGCGGCAGCGGCCCAGCCCGAGGGTCGAAATCACGCCGTGCTTTTTTACGTATGACAGTCACGTACACCCCCAACGAAACGAAACGAAACCTCAGATCGGGGGCTTGGAACGGATCACCGATCGCCGATCACCGATCAACGATCACCGATCGCCGCCTCCGTTTCATTTGTTTTAATTTCCATGCGAATCAATCAACAAATCCATCAATCCAGGAAGGGAAGGTCTCTCTCTCTCTCTTTCTGTCTCTGTGCCACATTCTGATCCGCAGATAAGACCGACTGTCAACCGATGGAATGGAACGCCACACGCAAGGGCATAAATCAATCGTCGCATAGTTTTCGTCGACTTTAAAGTTTCACAAATTAGAACCACAGGGAAATTTCATTTCAACTTCTGGGGAAAAGCAGTGGCAAAGCAGGGGAAACTCCTAAGAAAATAATCAATAGTCATTGCTGTAGGTATTTGTACGATGCTGGGGATGGGGATGGGGATCCTTTTTCCCGACGCAACGCTTCTGCCGCACTCGCTTTCGGATGCTCGTCACGTGCCGCAGGACGAAGCGCTGGCATCATCCCCATCCCCATCTCCATCTCCACTCCCATTCCCCATCCTCCTGGCCAAAGTTTTGTGTACATTTTAGCACATATTTGCAGCTCGTAGCTTCAGTCGATATCCTCCGACAACCGACAGGTATATAGCCACATACACACACAGATACACACATGTCCTCGCATGATGATGTCTTTTGTAAGGCTCCAGAGAAATAGAAATAGTTGGGCGCTGGCATAGTCGGATGTTGCATATTTGATGGATTTTCTTTCTGATGGAAACTTTCGGCTGGAATTGCAATGAACTTTCTGTACGGCGACAAGTTTTTCCAAACTAAAAACAAGCGGAAGCCGGATCGGGGTCACGAGCTGTGACAAATGCCACTTTAATGAAAATCGGGGTCACCTCTGGCGATACATTTGTATTGCTTACAAATCAAAAAGAATTATTTATCTAAGCTGTTTCTTTCTCTTGAAAATTTCCGAAATTTCGATGGATTGTCATGCACATCCAGTTCCCTGGAATCGGGGTCACCACTTGATCCATTGAGTATACTTCTGATTTGCTTGTATCTTTCATTGCTTCATTCCATCTAGGAAGATCTATAATTGAGGGATAATCGAGGTCACCATTTGTGATATAAGTTTACACAACTGTCATTCATATCTGAAAAACATTTCTTTTCGCATTAAGGCCACCATTTGCGATGGAATTTCCAATTCAAACTACTCTCATTGCCAATTCAGAGCTAATCGGGGTCACCATCTAATATTGATATATTTTGACTGAAGGCACACTAAAGTTCAATCTGTTGCTCTGCTAAGGTGCACTCCCACATCATGCCACCCCCACAATCATTACCATCACACTCGTTGTAGACCCTCAAGTATCCCCCACTAGCAACCCGTTACCTACCCCACAAAGCGGCAGCACCAACTGAAATAATACGCCTGTGGGGGATATCATTCTCATTCTCATTACAGCCAAAGGTCAGCCTCATTCTGTGCCACAAGCAGCCGCAGCAGCGGCAGCAGCAGCCGTAGCACGCTCCAAGCTCCATTTGCCATGTTTAGAATTAAGACTTCAGGCTCCGCTCGCGACTGCAGCCTCGCAGCTACAGCTACAGCAACAGCTCCAAGATGCTCTGAAAAGCCCCGAAAACAGCAACAGAAACAGACGAAAACAGAACCAATTCCAAAGGCAGACAGGCGGACGGACAGATGGGGCAGCCGCAGCCGCAGGCCTCAAGCCTCAGTTCCAAGACTCTTTGGCTCTCCTCTCTGTCGTCTGTCGTCGAGAGCCAACTCTCATGTTACTCACGTTCCAAACGAGCTTTTGTCAACTTGTCTAAATGATTTTTGCACACTGTAAACAAGCCCGAGACAGAGAGACACTGCCACAGACAGAGACAGGGGGATAGAGAGGCGGGGGGCGGAGGGCGCAGGGCGGGGAAGCCATGAACGGGGGACTGGGGTACCGGTGGACGGATGGAACGGCGACAACATTCAGTATTGACGTTGACCCTGCACGATTACGATTCAGAAGTTGCGGCTGGACTGAGTCTCGTGAGTGTGTGCGAGTGTGTGTGAAGCTGCAAGAGTCGTGTGTGCCACAGAGTGTGGCACGGCATGGGCAGGGAGGGCTGCTGTACGGGAGGAGGCTGCTTCCCCCGTGGGAGTCTTTTGTTATTGTTGTTGCCCGGTGCCCGGTGCCTGATCTTTTGGATTTCTTCGCTTCGTTTCGTTCCGTTTCGTTTTTGGATATTTTGTCGTGTAATCACGAATTTATTTTATTCGAAAATCACTTGACAGGTGGCGCCTTATTTTAACTAAGTTGTCAGCCGTTCGTTCCACTCCCACTCCCCCAGAGCCCTCCCCGCACTCTCCTTTTGGGGCATGGTGGCATGGTAATGCTGTGTATGAGAATGGGAAATGCTAAGACTTGTGGAAGGAATGAATGTTGTGTGGGAACAGGTCAGGGTGGGGTTTGTGGTGGAAAATATGAGGAAATTTCCTTAGGAATTGAATGGAAGGGGGCTCCATAGAAGTAAGAGGAGGTTAATGATCCTAGAGGATGATGAAAACGTCTGTGGAATCTGCAGATCTCTGAGAGCCCAAGGAAGAATACTTCGCGGCAGCGAAATCTCCGTGGAATGTCCATGGGAATCTTGAAGAAAGGAGGAGTTCAGACAAGCGGAATGGGATCGGGGTCACCATTTTTGAAAAATCTTCTCTATGGATAATACTTTGTGTCCCGCAAATAGATCCAGAACTCCCCGACTTGACAAGGAAACACTATTTGAGACACCTTTTCTGCCATAAAAGATATTCAGTCAGATCGGGGTCACCTTTTGTGGTTTATGTATAGATTCCCTCCCGCACAACCTGGAACCCTCGAAGCCCCTCTTTCCTTTAGAAATATTCTCAGATACGTTGTAGATTTCTTCTTAGAGATATAGAATACATGATTTCCAGATTTCTCAGAGGTCTCTTCCTTTGGAAGAACATCACTTCCCATTAGGTACTCCTCCTTCACGGATTCTGCAATCAATCTATCTCCATAATGGGAACAAATGACTCCCCCAGTGGAGCAGGAAGCCTCCTTATCGCGCCCTCAACAACGTCACACACAACAGACCAAAAAGTCATCTCCATCTTCAGCTCCTTTGCTGATGCTGGTGCTGGTGCTGATGCTGTTTCTGCTGTTGAGAGTTGCTGTTGCTCCCTCAGCGAGAATTCTCCCGAGAATGAACCACAAAAAGAGACAGAGAGAGAGAGCGCGAGCGACTCGGAGTGGGACTCGGAGGAGCACTCTGTATGGAGCCATGAGCATGTGGCAAGTGTTGTTGTTATGCCTCCGTTGGGGAGCAACAGAGAGAGAGAGAGAGAGATGGAGAGAGGGAGAGAGAGAGAGAGAGAGAGCCACATAACATATGATGTGTGTGTGTGGATGGATGCTGCGGCTGCCTCTGCTGTGCGGCTCTGCGGCTCTCTCTCTCTTTCCAAAGGCGCAAAACCTGCTCCACCACCATTTGCAGCAGTGCAAAATGCGCTCTGCTCCCCAGATGCAGGGGCAGCAGCAGCGCAGCAGCACAGCATCAGAGCAACACAGATGATGTTGATGGTAGCAGCAGCGGCAGAGGCAACAGAGGCAACAGCAGCAGCAGAGAGGAGCCGCAGCAGCCAACCAACCAGCCTCTGGTGTCTGGCGTCTGGTGTCTGGGCCATCCATGGCTCTAACTGCGAGACTCTCGGACGCACCATCAAACCGACCCAAACGACCGACCGACCAACCGACCCGACACCGATGCTATGTGGATGCGATGCGATGCCATGCCATGTTTCCTGATGCGAGGCGATAGTTTATCGCCAATTTTCGTGCCGTGCAGAGGTGAACGCGGACCAAAAGCGTGCGAAAAGGAGCAACCGAAGGCCCGCAAAGCAAACGAATCCGATTCCGATTCCGAGCCCGATTTGCGACAGAATCCGTGTGCCCCAAAGGGGAGTCTGGTCTGTCTCCCGTTCGCTTGCCTGCTCGAGGGTCGGCTGTGGTTTCCATCCTCCTTCTGCTCCGGCTCCGGCTCCGACTCCGACTCCGGCTCCTGCTCCTCCTCCCTGACGATTTTCCTGCGCGGTTTTTTTTTGTTTTGGTGGATTTTCTTCGAGTTTCGTTCCGAGTGCGACTCGTCGCTTCGTTCGTTCGTTCGCCCGTCGGTGGTGCCTGGTGCCTGTGCCTGGTGCCTGCAGAGGGGGGCGACTCCTCCTAACGGTGCCTTTTGTGGCCATGCGCGTTAACGGTAAATAATGGCCGCCATCTTGTGTTGTGACTTTGTTTTCGGTGTATCCGTGTATCCCCTGTATCTCCTGTATCCGCATCTGTATCTGTTTGTGTGTCTCGGTGCAACATAAAAATCAAAAGATAAAGGATATATACCGATATATATTGAATGATATAGTGCTCCCGTCTCCCGATCACAATATACACACAGTGGAAAGTGCCGCATAAGTCCCCGACAATGGATCATCATGGCAGCGGATTCGTGGCCTCGCCCTGGGCCGCCGTTTTGGGTCACCACTCGATGGCCTCCGCGGACGCGGGCTTTGCCGCCGCCGCTGCAGCGGCGCATGTCCAGAACCACTCGATGCATCCGCACTCGATTCACTCGCATCACCACCATCCGCACTCGCATCCGCATCCACATCCCCACCCACACCCACACTCGCACCCCGCACATCCGCACTCGCATCCACATCCGCATTCGCATCATCATTTGGCGGCCGCCGCGGCCGCCGGCGCCGCTGCCGGTGGCATGCCCATGGATCTGCATGTGCCCCAGGGATTCCCCTACTACAGGTAAATGTGCAACGCACATCTCTCCCTTGCTCTCTCTCTCTCCCTCTCTCTCTCTGTAGCTCTCGCTCGCTCTCCCGCGTCGGAGGTTGCATGCAAATTTATTTGGGGGCGTTGCCGAAACTCAGTTGGAAAAGTGTCATCCCATCATCCAATAAGAGGCGCCTCCAGACGCCTCCTGCCCCTAAACCGAATGCGAATTAATCTTCTTAAATGGGGCTCCACTCGGAGGTGGGAAGCAGGCAATGGATTGGTTTATCCGGACCAACAAACGACCGAATTATCCCCCGAAAGTGGAGAGCACTCTGGCAAGGGTTTGTGCTCCACGTAATGGAAATCTCTAAACGAGCATTAGCCCCAATTCGGAAAGCGTTTTGTGCGGCACAGAGAAGGATGGAAGGACATAAAGACAGCCTACAAATTAGTGCATTCCAAAAAGACGAACAGAGCCTGGCATTTGTAGAAAAAAGCCCCAAAATTATTCCGAAAATTTTGAGATATTTGGGTTTATTTGGGTATATTATTTGGGGATAGTTCTTATGACGATTAAAGCATAAATCCGAATTAAAAATAAAGAGCACTGGGAAATAGTGGATCAGAGATTTGATCAGAGTTCCACATAGGTTTTATTCGTTCAAATCCGGGGTTATTTTCATCAGTAATAGAACAGAGAACAGTGAAAAAAAATATCTGAAGCTATTCTCGAATAGTTAGAGGACGAACTGGACAAATGTTCAGGAATATATCTGAGAGGAGTTAATTGGGAGGAGTATCTTGAGTTTTCCCACAAGTTTTGTGACAGTTAAGGCAAATAAATCGTGTAATTATCAAATGATTCTTTAAAGAGAATCCCCTTTATCTCTAGAAATCTTTAAAAATAGAAAAAGTATCACTGGTTGTGCAATAAATACTAGACATGCAGATGTACTAGAAAGAATTAATGGAATAAAACCAATCCAATCAGAAATCATTCCTTCAAAGACGTGAAGACTCAAAGGTCCCAACATGGAATGGAAGATTGATCACAGTACGGTATTCTTTAGGCCTTATTGTGGATAGAAGACGAATCCAAAGCCCACTCCCAAAGGTATTCCTTTTGCACTTTTCCCCTTAACGAAATCACCGATAAAATGGCCAAAAAACTACATTTTCTCTGTGGTAAAAAGTGGAGTGTAAAGAAAGAAAGGCGGATGGTGGGAAGGGGGGAGGGGGGTAGAAGGTAGAACCAGAGGTGCCAACATCGATGAAACTCATAATTAAACTAATTGAATTTACGTGACAATAACACTTTCGACACTCAGGCACTCCGGCACTCGCCTGAGACCAAAGCCCCACCGAGCAATATACAGAGAAAACCCCAAAGCATCCAACGATGAAACGCCTCACGAATTTCAGGCGATTGTCACGAGATAAAGTCCCTCTCTCTCTCTTTCTCGCTCTCTCGCTCTCTGTTTGTCCCACACTCCCATTCTCCAATTCCCATTCTCTGATGAGAGTTCAGAGATGAGAGGGTTCGGGTTCGGGTTCGAGTTGGAGCTGGAGTTGGGGCTGAGGCTGGGGCTGGGCCGGGGCTGGGGTTCCTCTACTCTCAACCTCTTCATAAACCATAATCCATGGTTATTTTCAATATCGAAAAATGAAATCGGCATCAAAGAACATTTCGCCGCAATAGCCCATGAAGTTGGAGTTGCAGCAGTCGCCGCAGTTGCCGCAGTTGCAACTGCACTGGAAGTGGTGGAAGTGCTGGAAGTGGCAGTTGTGGCAACCACTTTTGGGGCATTCCCACAACAATATGGCCATAGCGATGGCGATGGCGATGCCGATGTAATTCATGAACTGTGATTGGTGCCGTGCCTGTGCCTGGCCCCCAAAGACGGACTGAAGCGAAGGACCGAAAGGAGCTCCAGCAGCACATTACGAGTGCTCCGCCAATGGATTGGTTTGGGGATTGCGGATTGGGGTTTTCGGCTGCTAGAGATGACACTAGGGAGCTCCTGGGACTAACGGGTGCGACGGGTGACTCCTTCCTTGTGGCATTAACAGGCAGGAATGGGCCGGAATGACTTCAAAGATGCCCAAATGTGATGAACGGATCATCACATTTGTGCATCTATCGTTTGCTTAGGCCCGATCATTAGACCTCTACCAGCCCCAAAACCTTAGGAGATCCTTCCCAGTTCATTATTCTTCCCATTACTGCGGTGCTTCTGTCAGGGGTTCCCTAAGGTTCATTTACCGCCTCACGACTCACGAGAGAGAGAGAGACTCACGTGTGAAGCACATCTCCAGCCTCCAACGAGGGAGCTGCTGTTCCTCTTTTGGCTCTTGGTCTCTGACACTGCGAGACTCAATCTCCGACTGCAGCTCCAACTCCTGCCTCCTGCCTCCTGTCTCCATCTCTGACTCTGAGTTGGTCTTTAGCTTCATCTTGGACTCCGACTCCGTACGACTCCGTCTGACTTCTTGGCTCTCACACAATCAGCGTCTATCAGCATTTTTCAATTATATCGGAATAGCGTTATCCGTGGCTGGATCGCGTCAGAACGCATAATTACTATAATCACCTGAGTTATTACCTTGGCGAATATTGGCGAAGAGACCTAAAGAGAGAGAGATGGAGATGGAGAGAGGGAGACAGAAAGACAGACAGAGGGTAAAGTAATATTAAAAGAGGGGACAACAGGCAGACGGGGAACGGGGAACGGCGGAACGGCGGACAATACAGAAATCTAAACTGTGATTGTTGCCCCCCTCCCTCCATCCCCATCCCCATCCCCCCACTGCCCCCTTCTGAGGCTGAGGCTGCTGCTGCTGCTCCTGCTGATGGGTTCTCTTCGGATGATGACGTTCGTTGCCTCAATTTCATTTTCGTCTTTTTCCCATTATTTTCATTTTATTTTGTATTTTTTTCTTTGCTTTTTTCTGTATTTTTTATGATGTTTTTTACTCTGCTGCACAATTCGTTAAAGTAACATTACACTGAGAGAAACGA
This sequence comes from Drosophila pseudoobscura, assembly GCF_009870125.1. NCBI lineage: Eukaryota > Metazoa > Arthropoda > Insecta > Diptera > Drosophilidae > Drosophila > Drosophila pseudoobscura. Next base: position 66,103,139 of record NC_046683.1, on the reverse strand, counting down.
TTGAGCGGGGGGTGGCGCGGCGGGGGGGTGAGGGGGTGAGTACGGAACCAAAAGAGTTTTGACCTAACTGGAAAATTGCTGGGACGTTTGTTTTTCATTACAAGATGGAAGAGGAGGGCGGGAAAAGAGGGGGTGGGGGGCAAGGGGTATAGGGTTTTGGCGCGCCAGAAGCACGAACCGCATTTTCATTCTACAAAGCGATCTCCACACACAATTTTCCATGGTCTCAGCGACTCAGCGACTCAGAGGCTCAACGGCTCAACGACTACGGAGCTCCCGAGAGCTCCTTTGCGGTTTTTCGAGGCCACTCATCGGCGGCTCTGGGGGTCGTCTATCCCCTCTTACCCATCCCCTTCCCCACCCTCTCTCTATCTCGCTCTCTCTCTCTCGCTCCTTCTCGCTCCAGACACAACGGTAACACTGCAAAATGTGCAGTGAAAAAACCATCATTTCAACAATTTATATTTCGAACGTGATTGGTGGACTGCCTCTCGACTCTCAGGCTGGAGACTCCCAGAAGAGAGACGGGGAGAGGGGGCCGACGGGGCCGATGGGGGTTAAGGGGTTAAGGGGTAGAGGGGTTAGTAGCACTGCACTGCACTGCAGCACCGACAGCCATTAAGAAATTGCTGTAAAGCATAAAGAGCAAAATGAAACCGAACCGAAGACGAAACAAAACGAAAAAAAAAACAAACAACACAAAGCTAAGGAAAAAAGAAAGAAAAAAAATCAACGCGAGAAAATGAAATAAAATGCAAGAGATTATGATTGCGATTATGTTCGAGGCGGATGGGCGAGTAGGGGAGGGGATAGAGGGTATGGAGGGGGGCACAGGCACAGGTACAATGTATAGAGGGGTAGAGGGGCAGAGGGGTACAGGGGTAGAGAGTGGCTGGCGACGATGATGGGAATGAACATCATACGAGCATATGGGAATGGGAATGGGAATGGAATAATGGAATGGAATGGAATGGATAATACACATGCCAAGCGGGACAGAGAAAAAGAAGAAGAGAGAAAGAGAGAGGGTCCAGCAAATGGATATTCATACGAATGAGAAGCGAGGTTAGGCAGTGATCAGGGATCCATTTTGGAAGAGCTCTACAGAGAGAGATATCTTCAGATATTCAATATTGTGCATCAAAAGGCCTTGGAGTGCCAAAAAGAAACCCCAAAGAGCCCGAAGAGGTCAGTGGAGGAACCCTGTTAGTTCCATTGGAGAAAACTCCTCCAACGTAGCCTCGAGATGGTAAAGAATGTCCCGACTGTCACAAGATGCTTCGAACACTTCGAAATCAGGAGCTCAGATCAGCAGAGAAACCTATAGCTGAAAGGGGAGCCCATTGGGAGAGTGGGGAAACATCTAAAAGCGGACTGGGACGCTCCGCCAGGGGCCTCTATCGTCGAATCAATGCTCACCCTCTCGGCGTTCAATCAAAACTCTTTATCGGAACATCTGCCAATAAAGGAAAGCTTGAAGCATTCCGTTCAATCAGCGATTTCCATCAGACTCCGAGGCAACTCCTCGAGGGAGAAAAGTCACCTCTGGAGGAGAGCAGCGTCCGCAAAGGTGTTGCCGGGGCTCCACCCAGAAAGCATTACGAGCTACACTTGTTCTCGTTGCACGACTCCCTGCAACTGGAGCTGGAGCTGGAGCTGGAGATGGAGGTGCAACCTCCCAGATCCCAGGCGGAGTCCAGGACCAGGGCAGACCACGTCACATTCAATTAAATTATGCAAATGAGGCGCAACACTTGAGAGAAGGACGAGGGCGAGGACGAGGACGAGAAATTGGCTTCTCTCTCAACACCAACTCGGTGGAGGGGCTGCCGCTGCCGCTGCTGCTGCTGGCCAAGGTGTGGCATCTGAAGATGCAACAGCAGTGCCGCATCAGGTTGCAGCAGGTTGCAAGAACTAAATTACAGCGTTGCTGGCATCGTCTGTCGATGAAGGTTTTTCCGATCTGCAGAGTTTGATGATGAGGCTCTTGATGTTCACACAGCCTGCGGCAGGCATAAAGCTATTACACACAGATACACAGATGCACACACACACACATACTCACAGATACAGATACTCAGCAGGCAGAAGGAGGAGGAGGCGGCGGCGGTGGCGGCGGCTGGGATGTCCTTGCTGCCGGCGAAACTCCAAAGTGAGGCAACAATTTCATCAACGCCACAGCGTCAGGAGGCAGGAGGCAGGGGGCAGCTCCTACTCCTTCCACGATGGGTACTCCTCCATTTCGTTGGTTCTTCTGTTGGTAGCGCGTAAAATTAATTGAAATTCATGCCGTGTTGCAATAACAATCATTAAACGGCACACACACACACTGCCACACTGCCACACACACACACACACCATGCCACACCCAAGGGCTGGCCACCGGCCACCGGCCACCGGCCGCCTGCCACATGCACTTTTCCGCCTCTCCCAAAGTGCAAAAGTACAAATCCCTGAGCGGAATACCAAATGCTCCTCGAGCTGTGGATTACCTTCTGCTGCGATGATTAGCCTTTGGATTCCATCCGTCAATCGATAGATACTTTTGCCACCACATACCAGATACTACCTATACTTGCAGATACTATATCTACAGATATCGGTAGATACTTTAGCATGGCATGCCTCTCGCTCCATTCTTTCGGGGGGAACTTTCCTCCTGGCCCCGTCTGGTCGATCAAATAATTGAGATAAAAGTCAAGAACAGGGGACCCAACCCGAAAGTTCCTTCAAAACGAATCAGGAATCAGGAATCGGGAATCTAAAAGGGAAACAGGGCACCGAAGGACCGAATACTCTTTGGAGAACAGCAAACAGTCAAGGATCACCTCTGATCTGCTCCAGAGGAGTCCAATCTGGGGCGACTATAGGGAGCAATTAAGCATAGAAGGACTCCAATCCAAAGGAGGGGAAAGAAGGGTGTATCCATCGCAAGCCCACGAAATCCCCTCCATCCTAGCACTTCTATCCGAAAACCTTTCTTTGTCCCATGACAAACCCATGAAATGGGGGTCTTCTCTCCATCTTTTGGCTGGGTGGAAAACCCAACAACTTCTATCTTTGCCAAACTGCAGCTGAGAGCCCGGCAACCCTTCAATCCCGTTGCCATTCGGTTAGGGTATTTATCGACAAAGTTGTGGGCTGTAGAGCTTTACGCTTTTTTCGCACAACTTTTGACCACAAAACTTATAAATATGTATGAGAAGTTTTTCGAAAATTGTTGGAATCCCTGCCTCTGCCTGCCTGCCTGCTGACAACAGCAACAACAACAGCCACAGAGGAGATCGAAGAGATCGAAGAGCAGGCAAGGTCGGTAAGAAGACAAGCTTCTCCAACCTCCGATCACCGCTGTCTTCGATGATGATCATCAGCGAGGAGGCCCACAGAGGTCGGTCCCAAAGAGTCGTCCCAGTCGATCATCAGTCGAACAGCAGTTCGTCAGCGAGAGAGCCTTCAGAAAGGGAGTGGGAAGAGGGAAGAGGGAGCTGCCACGGAAAGGGTTCGTCAAAAGGCAATCATTGATCAGTGGAATTTAGAGCGAAAATTTGATATTAAGGCCAAGCGTTGAGGCAGAAAAAAACAAAAAACGAAAAACGAAAACCGAAACAAAAATTACGTTAAAAGGGGAAGCAACCCAAAAAGGAAGAAAATAAAATTAACCAGAAATAAACGCCCCAAAATATGAGAAAGAGAGAGAGGGAGAGGGAGCGGGAGAGAGGGGCTCCAAAATATACAAGTGGCAAAGAGATACAAAATAGGGAGTGGGGAGTGGGGGGAAATATCTATTTACCCCCCCTCCCCCTGAAACGATGTGGAGTCATCCCCCCCCCTTACATAGATCCGTTCGAACATTTTGCTTTTAATATAAATAATTGTCGATGGCTACCGCAAAGTGGAGCTGAAGCTGGAGCTGCAGCTCGAGTTGCTGGAGCACCGTCGATCGGAGACCATGCTCCATCGTCCATGGATCGCATTACAGCGTCTCGTCTCTTTTGGGCACAATCAATAATGATAGATAGGCCCCCGGCTCGAGGAAGGGGGGGTGCGTACGTACATCGGGTGGTGCCCCACAGGGGGGCGCGTGTGCGATCAGTGTCCAACCACAAATCGCTTTGGGGCCTTTGACAGCATCATTCAAAAAGTAAATACGATCTGTCGCGGGATCGGATAGGATCGGAGCACGACAGAGGGGCTTGGAGAGGAGAGGAGGGGAGGGGAGGATTCGCTACTGTGGCAACAATCGGGTTTCGTTGATCGGATAATGATCGTGATGAAATTTCATAAGCCGAACCGAGTCGCACCGAACCGAGCCGAAGACAGGAAACAATCAAATGAAATGCCATATCTCGTGGGTTGTGTGGGAAAATACGATCGTTATGGTGGCTTGATTTGATTTAAGTGAGAGATCACTGATCGGAGAATTAAAACGATTAGATAATGATTAGATTGGAGGTGGGAAAACGCTAGCCTTTTATTCCGAGATACAGGTGGGCCTTGGGATCATTTCTGGACAGAGATCTGGAACGTGGAGTCTACAATCTACTTCTAAGAACCTTCCTAGAGTCCCCGATCCCTCGATGACAACTTTACGAATAGCTTTTTAAGTATGTTCAAACATCGCATCGCTCTGTCCTGTCCTGTTCTGTCCCCTAATCAGAGGACAGAGGACTGTAATTGGAGGGCTTTCGATGTCTAGTTAAATGTGCAGATTACACACCTTATTATTATGAAATATGTTCCATAATTATGGCCGGCCACTGCTTGAGGGAGGACAACCTCTTAATAGTCATAGCCCTTATGTAATTTCCACTGCCACAAAAAGAGGCAGGCAGGCAGGCAGGCAGGCAGGCACAGAGGCAGGCAGCATAAGCGAACCCTAAGACCTCCTTATACGAGTCCGAGTTGGAGTCGAGTATTGACAGTGCGACGGCGGTGGCGGTGGCGACTCCACTCGGGCTCCTGGCGACAACGATGTCTCGACAGAGAGACTGCATCACAGCAGAAGGAAGAGCAGGAGAACAGGGGTTGGGGAACGGGGGGATGGAGGTCTGGGGCTCTGGCTCTGGCTCCTGTCTTCCTCATGCCAATTTATTTATGGTGCGGTACAAGTTTTTACGCACTCAAGTGCTCTGAGACTAATTGGGCACGAAACGCAATCAAAGTGACGACGACAACGATGTATTGGGGCTCTGGCAGTGCCTCTCCTGTGCCTCCTGAGCCCCATGCCACTTGCCTCTCATCTGCTGAAGAACCGGGTGACACTCCGCTTGGCATCGATGGATCGATGGATGGTTTGCTGGATGCACCAGCAGCAAACCCCCAGCAAAAACCCAGAGAGAGAGTGCTGGCTGCTGGCTGCTGGCTGCTGGCCGCTGCCTGGCCATCGATTCTTCGATCAGTTGAACTTTATATCGCGAGGCTCGCTGATGAGGCTTTGATTTGTGGCAGTGGCTGTAGCTGTGGCTGTGGCAGTGGCAGGAGTCCGCGGAAATAGTTGGCCTATGTTCTACACAATTATCTGTTATTATCGAGGCTTTACTTTTGCTCTTTTCATTGCGTTGCAATGTTGACATCTCATTGCTGCCGCTGCCGCTGCCGCCACTGCTGCTGGAGCCTTTTATGCCAACACTTAAAAATAGCTGCCACAGGAGATGTTCTCGCTGCCCCCCGCGGCACCTCTGCTTCGTCGGTTGGAGCCTTGGCATTCATTCCCCCTTCGATCGATCGTTGAGGGAGAACACGTGTCTCTCATGAGGTATGGGGCATCCGAGGGCTTAGCAGGGGGCAAGGACAAAGCAGTAGATGACATTGTTTGACAAGAGGTTGGGTTGCGTTGAAAGAGAGTAGAGGAAAAGAGAGAGAGCGTAATGAAAGTCCAGTGAAACCAAGGGACAACTGGTGACCCCGATATCTGTGTTGTAAGTGGGGGGAATGGTGACCCTGCTCTTCACCCTTAAGGTGCTTAAACTACTCTTAGAAACCCTTAAGCCCACTGGTCATCAACTCTTTATTTATTTGATTTAAAGAATCTTTAAGGGAATTACAAAACATTCCTTAATTCCTTAATAAATCTGCAATCTGAAGAAAAAGTGTTTTTTTTAAAGAGAACCAAAAGTAAATGGAGGGATTTTCAAAGCTCTGTAGCTACTCTGTAGAAGAATTGAGCTCTTTTTATATAGAAATACGTTTGGATATTGGAATTTATATAGATACGAGTATTACTCGAAACTGAAATTATAGCTGAAAAAAGTGCTTTCACCTGTAAAAAGTGCAATGCTTTCTTTAACAGAGATGCGATACTCTTATCCGATAATTTGCACTTCCTTGAGAGATTGGGGCTCCGCCCAGTGCTGACCTACGACCTTCGATGAACTCAATCAAAACGAAATTAAAGCACAACAAAAATCCACGAACGAAATTACAATTTTGATAATTGCCCCAAGAGACTGAGACTGAGACGGTGATCGGTGATGGGGTATGGGGCATGGGGCATGGGGCATGGGGGGATGGAGACCAGAAATCACTTCCTTCCCCGTTCAGTCGGCGCTGAAGCTGAACGGTTTCAATCGATCGATCCAGCAGCGAAACCAGCGATTCGACGATCCACTGATCAAAGGGTCAGCAAATTTGCTGCGGACCCTGGCAAAATAGGGTTCTGGGGCATACATTTTTTGGGGGCAATGATTTACGGCGGTGCTCCTCGTTCGGCGGGGAGTTGTCCCGCGAGAAACAGAAACCGCGAGGACACAGAGACAAAGACAGGAGGAAAGGTGGCTGGAAAGTGAGGAAGAAATCAATAAATTTTAGAGAATTCGGTGCCTTGCACTTGATTATAAAGTCGGAACCACATAATGTTCAGTTGTTGTATAATTTGTGGAGATTGCTGCCCTCCTGCCCGATCTGTTGTTTATTCGACGATTCAATGATTCGAATGACGACTTCCTGTTGACCTTGTAGGGAGCAGAGAGAGAGAGGGATCTACCTCTCCAATAGAAATTAGATTACCACTCCATTGAGGGACTCAAAGAGAGAGATCTGACAGTGCTTTCCAATGGAAAATGCCGTGTATAAATACTATATATTGATGCTGTTCCAGAGAGAGAGAGAGAGAAAGAGATCTAGCTGGAAGATTCCACATATATTAATGCCATTCCCATTGTTTCATTTCCATTGCAGATACCGCGAGGATGCCTTATGCTGGGGCGACAGGTGAGTCCGGAGCCGAGACATTTATCGGCTAATTTAATTTATTTGGAAAATGCCAACTTTTTCCGCCGTAACAGCTTCACGCTAATCGAATTCAACAGCCGCAGGCTTAAATGTGATTCATTTTTTCCTCTTTTCTTCTCTTCTCTCTTTCTTTTCTCTCGTTCTGTCCATTCTGTATATTTCGCAGAAAGTCCATGGAGGAGATCGGCGCGGCCCAGTCCTCGGTGAATGCGCGGTAAGTGTTAATGTTACCGTAAATGATTCTGCCTCTGTCTCTGCATCTGCCTCTGCCTCTACCTCTGCCCCTGCCCCTGCCCCATCCCGTGTCACTCTTTCAGCGCCACTTGACGGCGGCGGCGACTCTGCGCATCGCATTTGTTAGCATAAAATTATTGAATGCCAGAGAAGTCGTCGTCTACGTCGTCGTTTCTGTCGCTGTCGCTGTCGCTGAGCGGTCGGCGACAGACGTCAAAGGCGCTCGAGTCGCATCTATGAGATACTTTGGTATCCGCAGCAGCTTAGAAGAAAGAAGAAACCGTTGTCCTCCGAAAGGGTATCTAAATGTTGGGTGGGTATCTCTGCTTCTGCATTGGATTTGACCTCGGAACAAGGCACATCTGTGGGGAAACTCATTCTGTGGCCCGATACTAGTCCAACAATCTCGGAAGTTTTTACCCATGGATTCCCATCGATTCTATCTGTGAGCTCCTCCTAGGGTACAGCCACTTCGCCTTGGCTCTGGGGCCCCTCTTTGGGGCCGGCACTTGATGTGAGCTGTCTGCCGTTTGTTGACTTGTTGTCTTGTTCTCGTTTTGTTATGACATTTTACATTTTTAATGGGAATTCTCACATAAAAAGTACAAATATCAGACTAATTGGATTTATCTCGAGGCTGTCGCGCGTTGTCACACTCTTTTTGCCGTCGCTGCAGGCCTGAGAGAAGCTCCCGGGCCTGCCGGAAGATCAAGCGAGTACCAGAAAGGAGGGGGAGGGGGAAAGAATGAATCCATAGACAAGTTTTCTAGTTCTCAGAGTCCGAGAGATCTTGTAGCAATTAGCCGTAACCCAGCAGTCAGTCGATCAGTCGATCAGTCGATGGGTTGAAGGCCCATCCCCGAGTCCCAATTCCTTCCCGAATCTCCGTTTCCAATGAATCGATCAACTGGAAAGACCAACTGGAACAGCAGCAGCAGCAGCAGCAGCAGTAGCATGCAACAAAAGCAACAATGCCGCAATGAGGCAAAGAGTGGCATTGCTTAAATTGATTTCTGCAATTAATTGAACAACGCAAATGACAAACTGACAAAAACAGAGAAACGCGAGAGACAACAGACACAGAAACAGAAACTAAAAGTATAAACAAAAGGAAAAAAACACAGATAACCTGGAGCAAATTCCTCATGTTTCTTGTGCCTCCTGCCTCCTGCCACATGCCGCATGCCCCACATCCCTTCGGACAGCAGCAACAACTTTAACCAACCTCAAGCCATTCGAGGAATGCACTTTGGCTCCTGGAACACGCTTCCAGCTCGCGAGCAGCGCGACAGCAAAAGGGAGCCTCAGCCTCCCTTCAAGAGAGAGGGTATGGGACGGGGTATATTCGGCAGATTGAATAGAGCAATATTTACGAATGGGTGGGTATGTCTCGGGTATTTTAAGGTAAACACTCACACTGTAAAATGCATATTCCCACTGTAATAACTCATTGAAGGGCTAAAAATATTATAATTTAACTCCATTTTATACGTATATTCTTGCTCTTAGCAGCTACCCATGCTCTCTTGATCTTCGACAGTGCAAGCTCCCACGCTCTTTACTCGCAAACAGGAAGTAATCAAATAAAAGAACTTGTCACTTACTTGTTCTCTTAAACGCCTACTATTTGATTATTGCATCATGTGGATCTCTTAATCTCTTCTTCTTAACAGTGCCGCTCTCCAAGCTGTTAAGTGACGAGTGGCTGCGGGAAAGCAAAATCCACAAGTGCTCCATTTCCTTGATATTTTGAATGTTTTTCATGAATTTCCATTACTTTGTCACTTCACTAACACTAAATTAATGTTTTTGAATAATTTAAAGCAATTTCCACGTAGACTTAGTAGTTTTTATGCAAATTAGTTGATCTCCGCGTCAGCTCTCACTGCATACTGTTAACATTTCCGCTCTTTACGCTGTTAGCTGCTACTCTCTTCGCAGAAGGGCGCCCTTTACATTAGTTTTAGTGGAATGAGAAAAGAGAAAGAAGTTCACTGTAACAGGTGCGCTTTGGGACTGGGTGGCGGTGGCTCTCCTGCTAAACACTGCTGCTCTTCTGTTAACACTAATGTTGAGGGTGTCTTGAGACTAAATGTAAATGTACATATGTACATGTGATGGTAGTTGGTCCGCCCTCTCTCTGAGATTCTCTATGCCTTGTATGTATGGATCTTAGTATCGAGACAGAGTTTTAGCAGAGTTGCGCGGGAGTAAGAGATTTCTGCGGTTGACAGCTAGGGCGCCTCTCTTCTTTTCATTTCTTACAGAAGCTCTTGTGGTCGATCACATGATTTCTGTTTACTTTTTTTTTGCTACTCCTTGTACTACTGCATCTGCCTCGCCGCACTGCACCTACTCCTCGTGGGCACCTCTGCCGTCTTCTCATTCGTTTTTTCTCCTGTGTCACGGTCATGGCTGCGGACCTGCCTGCCATATTGGACATGGACGTGGACATGGACCTGGGGACTGTCCTCGTTCGCGGTCGCGGTCGCGGTCGGTCCCCTACTCATCCATCGCTCATCGTACTCCCATCGATTGTGCACTAGTTTATGGCCTGATTCCCGACACAGTTTCGGAAGGTGCAAGAATATTAATTAATAATTCCGATCACAACTGAACACTTTCGTGTTTGCCGCTGACTTACGAGTAAATGCGATCTTCGTTCGACGGGGTCTGCGGTACGGTTTGGCATGCGAATTATTTAGCTAAATACCAGAAAAGTGAGCGAACAGCAGCAAAGGCAGCAACGAGCAAGGATAGAGAGAGGCGACCGCGTGATACCCTCAAAGCGGGAGGATACCATGACTTACAGACGACGTTTGCAGCGCAGCGAAGAGTCTCCCACAGAAGCTCCCCCAAGAGTATCTAACGCCGCGGTTCTCCGAGCGAATCTCTTGAATTTTCTACTCTTTCCACCACTTTTGTCGTTTATTTATTGCCTCTAGAAGCAAATGTCAACGATCGCTTTCGAACGGATCAATCAGTGGAAAAGTTGTGAAAACTTAGTACAAATAAATTATAGCAACGTCAGAATGCCACTTTCCCAATCCTTTTTCCCATTAAAAATAGTGAGAAAGAAAGTTATTCTTACGGCAGTTCATCATTTTGTTAAGAAAAAGTTATTACCCTTCTGGAAAGTGGTAAGAGTGGGGCTGAGAGCAGAGTATACTTCATCAGAAGCACGCACAATTACGATAAGGATCACGCTCCCGAACTGCACTTCTCCGATTTCATTTCATTTGGTCTTTTTCCTCTGATTCTGATTCTGATTCCGATTCTGCGTCTGCTTCTGCCTCTCTCTACCTTTGTCACTCCTCCTCACTCTGCCACTCTCTTACTTGTATTTTATTGCTTAATTGTTGGCCCTCTCTTTGTGGTTTTTGAATTATGAACTGTTTCAGGCTGTTGTTTGTGGTTCGTTTTGTTTCTTGTTTTTGTTTTTGTGTGTGTTTGCCGTGTGGTGTAACACAATCGAGAAACAGTTAGCCAGCGGCCATAAAAACCCAAGCAGTAAGAGAGTGAGAGAGATCTTACAAGCTGATAAACGGTTATGTGAATGCATTTCTTGTGCTACTCTTTTCGGTACCCCGTAGTCGGACAGTGAGGTGGAGCATATTGTTGCTGCTGCAGTGCTTGTTCTACAAGTGAGAAGCGATTTCCAATCTTACCCTGGCATTAACCTACCCTCAAATATTTCACTATAAAATCAGTCTTTCGTACTGAATTTTAGTTGGATTTTCTTGCCTCCCAATAGGTACAACTCAATTGGTGGGTATCCAGTAGTCGACCTCTGGTGCTTCGTAGAGGGAGAGAGAGAATGGTAAGGGATTTACAGTGGAATCATTGTGTTCTGCTATTTTATCACCTCGCGTCAGTTTTATGGAGGCTGCGCCTCGCCTCCGAAGAGAAATGCTGCAGGAGGAGGAGCAGGAGAGAGATTGTGACAGTTTTTTGATCGCAGTTAGTTTATTGCTTCCTCTCTCCTGGCTCTTGGCTGCCTCCTCGGTGGATCCTTTCTGGTTTTACCTATCTTATCGCTGGATCGCTTGTTTATCGATCATTTTCCAGGCGCCTTCAAAACGTTTCCCTTGTTTGCTTTGTTTTTGCATTGGTTCTTTATATTTTGTGGCTATCACGTTCCTTCAGAGCTGCTTGGAATGGACGCCTCGTGTGTCCGAGTAAACGTGATGGCTGGAAATGAACCTGCTAAAACTTTGCTCTCTCCCGCTCCCACTCTTCCACTTGCTCTTGCTCTTGAGCTCTTCGGTCTCCGCTCTCTGGCCCGGCCCGGCCTGCCCTGCCTCTCTCTCGACTTCATTGTTGCGGTTCTTTCGATTTTGATGTATTGCACATGGCAATATGTACGTGCACGTGATATGCGAAAGAGAGGCGGTGCCGAAGAGAGCGCCAGACGTGCGTCAGACACTTGAAGCTTAGAAGCGTGCTTCCTCTGCCACCAGCTAGCCCACTCTGAAGCCCACTGTGAACCCCTCTCCTTTTCATTCATAAAAGTCTGCTCCTGACTGGAATACCATTTTCTGTGGCGATATTTTCGAAAAAGGCAAAAACAAAACGCAACTGAAAATGAAACCAAATCCAAAACCGAAAACCGACATGAACATTCATGTCCCGCAGCACGCACTCGCAACGGCACGCACCTTTCGGACGAGCACCACCCACCCCCTTCCCCTCGGACGGAATCAGCCCACACGCATCGCTGCACGTCCATGTCCACGTCCATGTCCACATCCCATTGTCCTCAGGGCACAGAGTCCACAAAATCAGAGTCCACATGGAGTCCACACACGCATTACCAATTTCCGACCTACAACAGGAGTCCCGTCCCCACCCGAACGACGATGATGTCCAATGACGACGATGATGATGGTCATGTCTGCTCGATGTCTGGACGCGGACGTGGACACAGCTCTCGGGGCTGCTGCTGCTACTGTCTCTGGAACCGGAAGCGCGAACGAACGCATCCCACGTCCCTTGCCCCACGTTCGATTTTTATGGCGCGGGGCATGAATTTCAGTTCCTCATTCATTGTCCACCTTCCACCCGGCTTCAGCTCTTCTTCTTTCTCCTCTGGGCAGAATCCCCCTCCCTGCGGCCCCTGCAGGGGTCTGGTCGGTGGCACTTGGCACGTTTCCTTTTTAAAATTCACAATTGCCGCCGCCGTAATTGTGGGAGAATTCGCTACACCAACTTGTCTCACTCTCTCTCTCTCTCTCTCTCTGTCTCTCTTTTGGCTCTTTTGTCCCTCTCCCACTCAGGCTCAAGAAATCGATCACGTTTCGGTTTCTACACATGTTCCAGTTACGTTACGTTTACGTAATGGATTGAGGGGGGCTGGCTGGATTGCAAGTCGTTTTGGCCAAGAAATACACTTTGCTTTGCTCTAGTTTAACCCAAAAAGGAAATGGGATTTTGGATTTGGGAAAACATGAATGAATGAAAGCAGCGATATCGATTGTAAGTTAAGGATAATGGATTGACATGTCGATGATACACACAGGTGGATACAATACAATCTAAAAGAGGCTATCTTTTAGATAGTCTCCCTCTGTTCCTTTATGAGGCAACTATCAATTCGAACTCCAATTAATCCTATAGATACCCTGCCTATCGTTCCAAGACAGAAATCTCTCTGATCCTCAAGGCGTGATGTATGGATACTTTTCACTATTGGGTTTTTACTTTTTCAGTCCTTCAGTCCGCTTTAGAGAACGTTCCTTGTGGTGTTCGTATATCAATCATTGTCTGTTCGGCGACCCCTCCTCCAAGGAAGCACTTTTCATGTTTTCCAGCCAATCTTTTGATTGTGGCAAGCGCCATGGCTGCAAATTAAAAGGGTGTTGACTCTCCTTCTCACATTTGCTTCATTTGTGTGGTCCTCCTTTATTCCTGCGGTGGGGTGCTGTGGAGGTGCTGCTATACCAACAGCCACATAAAAGAGACAGCTTCAGTCTGTGCGAGATTGGAATAACAAAACGCCCCCATCCTGCACATCCTGCTCCTCCTCCTCCAAGGAAATCCTAGAAGACAGAGCTTCTACCTGTCCAGGAGGTCCAGGGGCCTGCCTGCTTACAGGATGCCAGGGGAGCGGAGAGCGGAGAGAGTGGGGCCAGCTATAGGCTGTTTTGTCGCGTTGTCATTGGCATTTCGGTCACATACACAAACACACATAAAAACCAGAAGAAGCATGCATGAGAAGGAGAAGGAGAGAGCGAGGCAAACGGCAACACCCACGCACCAGAAGAGCGCCGAGCCAGCGCGAGAACGAGAGAGCGATAGAGAGGCAGCCAAAGAAATTCCCAAATGTGTAAAGAAGTAAACTAATTGCTGCGCGTGACGGCAGCCCCAAAACAAAAGCTCCACCACTCCGCCACTACCCGCCGTCGTCCACCGCTATGCTTAGCCCCCCCGCCACCACATCTCACATTAGTATATAAACGCAAGCGAGACGCAATGATGGGCCTGCCTTCGCCCACCCTATGCCAGAGCGAGACGCTGCCAACCAGTTTACAATGCGGCGTCTGCAGCATGTACGTGCCAGCCAGCTATCTCGCTCTGTCACGCACACCCATGCAGCGTGGATGTGGACAGAGGCAGTGGGATGCTCTGTCTCGCTTCGGCGGCCTCATTTCGTATGCGCGCAATGTCGATTCCGATTCGACGGCACGTCACGTCCCGCCCATTTGCACGCACACACACACACACATACACACACACACACAGTCATGGTTTATGCTGTGCCTGTGCGACAGAGTTCGAGTGCGAATGCGAGAGAGAGAGAGAGAGCGAGAGAGCGATCTGGAGCGTGAGGCTGCTTAAAATGCTACTGGTGCCGCCGCGCACTGTACATGACCGAACGCTGTGTCAGGTGCTCACCCACACCCACACACACACACACACACAGAACACACGAATGTTCGGCTGGGCTCTTCGTGTCCCAGGGCCTCGGCTTCGTGTCGAGTCAAAGATGTCACCCCCAAAATATTGTAAGCGCTCTTTCTCTGTCACTCTGCTGGTGAATGGTGGGGCCTGGGCTTCGTGGGCAGCGACGCTGACGGCTGCTGCTGGGATGTACTGTTGTTTTTTTCCCTCTTCGGATGAGAAACGTGACTCTGGATTATTCTTCGCTCCGCCAGCAACAGCAACGGACGTAGACGTGTCCGTGCCGCATCGTAACTGTAACCGTAGCCGTAATTTTTTTCCGTGCCTCGTCATTCAAGTGCAGTTTCACGTACGCCACCGCCACGGCCCCCACGCCCTCTCTCTCTCTCTCTCTCTGTCTCTCTCTCCGTTTCGGTGCGTGTCCAAGTTCTGGGTTGCGCCTCATTCCGTTGCCAATATTCCACATCGGACGGAGACGGACCAGCGACGTGCCAAGTGCCGATTCCGGGCGATAAATTAGCCGGACGCGTCGATTGCCGCGCTCCTCATTTGAATTCCAATCGAAGAGTCGACTCCTCCGTGTCTCGTGCGTGAGTCCCCGTACCGGTCCCCGGCCCCGGCCCCCACGGTTATCTCAAAGGATAATTGAAGACACGTACGCGCGTGTGTAGGACAACAAAAGGATGCGGCACACGTCGATGACAAGGCACCACCGCTGTTGACCTTCAAAAGTACCCACAAAATCCCCCACTCAACCCAAGCCTCAACCAAGTGCAATATATAGTGAAAAATGTGTTAAACCCAGTGCCAGAACATCCATCGATATACTCTGTCTCTAAGAAGAAGAACTACCTCTACAGATCCTAAGCACCCATAAGATCGTTATGTTGCCATATCAGGCAGCCGTGGCCATGGACTATGCCGGCTATCAGCGGCAGCCGACGCCCGGTCATCCCGGCTCCCACATGGCCGCCACCATGGGGTCCTTGGGGATGCCCACGGTGCCGTTCACCCACAGTTGGATGGTGCCCGCTCAGGACCTCTGCGGCATGGCCCCATACAACAAAATGCCCAATCAGCATCAGCCGGGGGGACCCGGAATGCATGCCCAACAGCAGCCCATCGAACCGGGGTTAGTACGAATCCAGAGAAGGAACCTTAGAGGAAATTGGTAGCCATTCGAATGGGGAAAACTCTTTGAGTAATGGGAAACCTTCTTTTGCGGATCTATTTTCTATTTCCTTATAAATAGTGTATTAGCCTATTATTATTTCAATTAGCAAAAGCTTTAATCTAAAATCATTGGGAAACATAGAAAGTCTTACTTAGTTCTTCCCATTTATATTTAAGTACAATCTGGAGAGGATTATTCCTTTAGTTTCATAGATTTATTATCATGAGATGAAGAAATGTCAAAAATCATTAAGGATAACATAAGGTCACTTTTATTATAGAAATTCAGTTGAAACTAGTATCACCCAAAATTTTTTCAGAAAATTATATTTTCTGCTAAAAAGACACGATTTTTGTGAATAAAAGTCATACCAAATTATAGAAACTCTATCATAGTTCTCGAAACTACTATTGAGGTGACACTCTTCATATGATTGTTAGCCTATACATTTAAGATATTTCATAAAATTTCGATTTGATATGAAAACCCGTCAACGACGGGAATATTTTCAGTCAGTTCTGCAAAGGAAATTTTCTAGAAATCATCAGGAAACGTCTTGTCCATCATCTACTTCCAATTGGAGGCGATTGTCAATACGATTCCTGTTGTAATTTCCACGAATTTCGATAGCAAAAGGATATTTCTACCGTCCCGCTGAGTTTTAACAGTATCTCAAACACAAAAACAAAGTAGAACTGATAAAGCGGTAACGGTACTCTCTGCTCCTTCAGGCCATAAACCTTGACAAAGGACCTCACCCTCTCATATTCCTTTATGTGTCGCCTGTATTTCTGTTGTGTGAACCGAAGGATAAACAAAGAGAGAGACGAAGGACTTGGGTGACTTTCTTTCTCCCTTCTCTGACCGCAGTAAGCCGCTTAGGCTACCTTAATTCCCGGCTTAAGCCGCTAATCGAATCGAATCTGAGTCTCTATAAAAATATTTGCTCACCTAAAGCAATCAAGTGGAAAAGAATTACATTACTACCCAAAAAGGGACCCTTCGAAGATGCACAGATATTCTGTGCGAAACTTTCACACAGATAGGGGACACACCACGCACACATTCCCCTGAAGAGAGGAAATTTCTTTGGAAGCAATAGAGAGCTTTCAAAGCTCACCAATACTGAGGCGATAATGCCGATCAGCTGTTCGATTTTCAGGCAATTAAGGCTAATGACAGGCAATTTGTACGCAACGTTAGAGAGTGGCGAATTCTGTGCGAAATTAAAACGGGGCCGTGGCATCATTTGTCAAGGGAATGCAACCACCTCCCTTCTTGCAACATCTTTGTGCCTCATTTGAATGGCATTTCGATATTGATGATGTGAAGATTAATGTTTTTCCTTTTAATTTGCGAAAAAGAGGGATACAATCCCACTGCTTCACAGCGAGGTTTTTGAACCATATCGTTTTTATTTGGAAATCGTTTACGGCATGTACCTCTCAGGTACGAGAGTACTGTGTGGCATCTCTTTTAGTGTAATTTCCACACAACTAATTAAAATTGTTGCTCTTTAAACAAAAAGCAAGTGGCAGCAGGCAAAGGGAAAACTGGCTTGGCCCGTGGCAAAAAACCCCGCGCAGACGACGGCGTTTCTTTTTAATTATCAAAAATATTTTTATGGCCCCACAACGACGGAGACGACGACGGGCCGCAGTGGAGATACAAATCTCAGACAAGACGGAGACGTAGACGGAGACCGAGACCGAGACTCTCGGCCAAAGTTGAAGCCCCAAATCCGAAGATGAAATTTCAGAGCCAGAAGCCGACGCGGCTCAAATAAAGCCACACAAAACGAAGCTTCAAGCCCGGTGATGAGCGCATTAAAATAAATTTAAAAGACCACAAAATGTACAAAAATGAAGACAGCTGTCGTTTAGTTGTGGGCCCACACCGACTTCAGGAATGCCCTACCCAAGGGTCGGTGTTGAAATGGAAGTACAAATCGAAGGACGAAAGAAAGGAAGTTTTAGGGGTAGACAATTGATAGGAAAGATTCAAGAAATGGATTTATTAGGGATGAATGCAAAGAAATAAGAAGGACGTGGGGGAAATGATATGAATTATGAGAAGAGAAATGGATGTCCTGGGGTTTGATATGAGATTTATTGCAGGGTATTTTTGCGGTATTTATACTTATCTTATGGGTATATTTCAGGTTCATATCGAACAATCGTACTTCAATTCAAGCAGTAAATGTTTTGTAAATCTGTTGTGTAGTCTCAAAAGGAAAAATATGAGCTTTGAGGCATTCTTAAGAATGCCAAGAGAACTCCTCCTGAAATCAAGAGATGTTCATTAAGATTTCGATAAATTCTGGGTCCAAAATTGGAATCTTTCATTAAGCCTTCTAGCCTTCTATACTCACAATTGGCTCCTCAACTGTACCTCAACGTCAAACCGTAATACCCTGGACTTTTGTCTATAGCGCAGCAGAGATTTCACTGCAACGCAACAGTCAAAACAGCAACAATACGAGCCAACATACAACAAAGAAGTTGTCAACAAACGTAAATTATGAAGGCTTGAAGCCTGAAAGTCTCAAGTTTTCTGACGAAGATGCCTCTCTGAGAGATGGCCGCTCTCAGATAGCGAAAGCCGCCAGAAGGTTGCAGAGATCCATATCCATAACCATATCCCAGAGATCCATAACCCAAGCAGAAGCGGCTCAGCACTTTGTAGCACATTCAGAGAAGAGGAGGAGGAGGAGGAGGAGGTGGAGGCCGACTGTAGGACTGTTTGCAAGTTTAGTGAATGAAAAGTTTCCATGTATGCATTTAAGGAAAGAGATGGGACAGAGACAAAGATGCGGATCAGGGCGGTAGATTTCAGAGAGTTTCCAGCAGACCATAATGAAAATATCAGTTGGAAAAACTCTCACATGAAGCGAAGGGAAATCTCTTGGATAAATGGGATGCAATTTGTATAGCAGAGACAAACTGTCTGTGGAGAACAATTGCAGTCCTAAGACCTAGGAGAACCCCACACCACACCACACCACACCACACCATACCATACCTCTCCTCTCTCTCCCTAAAAGAGCGCTGAAAGACTGACAAATGCGTGGCAATTAGTCAAGAGCTCTCTGACACCATTCGATCACAAAGGCGTGGGTTGGCCAAACAAATGGCCGAAACCTCTGCGCTGACAGGTGTCCAAAGAGCTCTTCGTCGATCGTCGGATCTTCGAACCTATCCTCAGCTCTAGCATTTAGCCATCTCAGTGTCAGTGCCATTCGTCAGTGTCTACTTATGTATCTTTCATATTCTTTTGAGTAAATATTGTATCTTGCGAGTATGCCTGACAGTTGTCTTCTCTCTCCCTTGCACAGCATCCTGGAGTTGCGCAAGGAAAAGTCGCGGGATGCGGCACGTTCGAGACGGGGCAAGGAGAACTACGAGTTCTATGAGTTGGCCAAAATGCTGCCCCTGCCGGCGGCCATCACCAGCCAACTGGACAAGGCCTCCATCATAAGACTGACCATCAGCTATCTGAAGCTAAGGGACTTCTCCGGACACGGGGATCCGCCATGGACGCGGGAGGCCTCCAGCAGCAGCAAGCTCAAAAGTAAGTACAAGATCGAAAAAGAGAGATCTTCCATTAGCCGTTAAGCATTAACCATCAAACATCAACCATTGACCATTTACCATTAGCCGTTAACCTTCTGTGAAAGTCAGTGAAATTTTCCACTCTGCTCATTTGCATTTGTCGGCGACTGTACCCCGAAGGGTCGCCATATTGGCAGCCATATTGGATCGCGGCTTAGAGAGGAAATCGAGTAGAGAGGGGGGCCAAGAGGCCAACAAGAAGGGGAAAGGCGGGGGCAGAATGAGTGGCAATAAAAACCGAAAGCAGGAAACACATTTGCCTACATTTCGTGTAGCAGAAGAGGCAAGAGCGCGGTGCGGGTCTTAGCCTTAAGTGAAATCAAAATTTCAGTTTATTTTTTAATTTTTTTTTTTGTTTTCTATGACAAAAATTATGCTTGCGCACCTTAAATATTTTTGGTTTTGCAAGCAAAAAGTTTATTGTTTTTTTTTTTGTATGTTTTGTTTTGGGCTTTTGCCGGAATTTGCATAAAAAATCACTATTAAGCCGCAATTTATTTTTATTTGCTGCGCATGCGCGGCCATTTTGGTCAGAAATAGTGGCTTTGGAGGGGTCTCATCGTCTCAGAGGGGTATGGGGTAGAGGGGGTCTTCGAGCCGTGGGCGAGTGTGTCATTGTGACAGTTTGTGGAATTTCAGAAGGCCCCATTAAAGTGATTGATTTGGCTTTAACGATTTTGCTATGGAAATGTCGATGGAATGGGGTTTACTGTTCTTGAAAAGTGTACAGGTACAAGTCTCGAGAATTATGCCAAGTGGATTCGGGAATTTTCTATGGAATAGTGGACTTTTTTGTACCTCTTATGCCTGTTATCAGTTTCAAGCTTAAATAAAGTACCTCTGCTTATTTTGCTGCGTTTCCCCTGGCAATCTTTCTATATTCCAATGCCCCCTGACTCACTTATCAGTGCACAGAGCCATAGCCGTAGAGTTTGTCGACATTTCAACCTCCAGTTTAAAGCCTAACATTGAAAGCAAATTCATGGCGTGAATTTCCCAACACAGCAACACGGCAGCACGGCAACACGGCAACAGCAACAGACTTATTGTCAACCGATTCCGATTCCGAATCCATTTTCATGCCATGCCACTCCGCACTGGGAGCGCTCCACGTCATGCTCCAACGACGACAATGCATTGTCACGTCAAAAGGCATTCCACGACGACAGCCCACGACTGTTGGATGGGTCTCTGTCTCTCCCTCTCCCTCTCCCTCTCTCTCTGCATCTCAGACGCCATTCAAAGGCTGCCTCAGCGCTTTAGAGAGTGGGAGCTGCTGGCAGTGGCAAAGTGGCAGAGCCAAAAACGAGACAGGGGCCATCAAAAGGCCAGAAAGGTAGTCAAGGCACTAAAAAAATAATCCAAAATCAATGGGGCGTTATGTATGGACACAAAGAGCAGAGCAGAGCAGAGCAGGGGAGGGCGGAGTGGGAGCAACGCAACGCAACGCCTTCTTCTTCCATTCAATTGGATTATTATGCGAAACTAAACCCAGAAAACCCAGTGTTCGAGGGGGTGAGGTGCAACAAGCTGCGGGGCAATAAAAAGCACTTCAATTTGACCCACACAATCCACAAAAAAGGCAGAGAAAATATTTGGTAGGGCCACAGACTTGAAGGTCATTAAGGCCCCCCCACCCCCCTCTCATCCACTAGAAAACCCAAAAGCCCCGGGAGCGCCACATATGGCCAAAGCCAAAGCCAAAGAAAAAAGGCGCAAGCGGAAGCGGAAACTGTTTGCCAACTTATCGCGTTGTGGCATTGGAAATCGCTGGGGATTTAGTCGGTATAGGGCACGGGGTATGTGGTATGGGGTATGGTGGGGGGGGTGGGGTGTACCACACAGACAGCTAGGGCAGGGCCACGGCCACGGCCAGGGGATGGGATGGGATGGGATCGGGATGAATGTGCTTCATACGAAGCGATTTGCACTTGTGCGAATTATTACTTGGTCAAGCCCCCTCTCGTTCCCCCTCCCCCTCCCGTTCCCCTTCTCCCTACTCAAGCCATAATCGTAAAATTCTATAATTGAATTAAATAAATATGCTCCGGAATTGGGCATCGCATATCGGGCATCAGCTGAGAAAATATTGAGGGACGCCGCAATCGTACGAGTACTCTTTAGGATATTTATGATGCCATCCATGGCTTGTGGTCGCTCTATGGGTTATGGTCCTTGGTCGTTGGTCCTTGGTCCAGGTTGGAAGTGGAAGTTGTTGTCTTTGTCTGTCTGTGTGTGTGTGTGTGTGGAATGAGAGTGGAGTGGATGGGAGTTGCTCTGAAGTGTTGTGCTATGGTGTTACAGGGGAATGAATCATTTATGAGTTGGGTCAAGCTTTCAATGGGACGAGGGTGGGGGGAGGGGGAGTCCCGGAGTCCCTCACACATGTGACCTTTGCCGAGAAGAGCGTGATATTCCACTAAAATAGTTGGACGTTCGTAGCTCCTGCTCTCCCTCTTTCACTCCTATCGAATATCCCAAGTATTTACATGTTTTTCTCTTCTATTATCTCCCTTTCGGTTTTGTTCACATATTCACGCCACTCTTCCCACTCTTCGCATTGCAGGTGCCGCCATTCGACGCAGTCCCGCTGTTGATTTGTTCGAGCAACATCAGGGCACCCACATACTGCAGGTAAGTGCGTGCGCCAGAGCGGGATGGCAGCAGTGCTGGCGGAGAGCACCTACCCGCAGCCATTTTGTGCATATCATTACGCTCACGATTCCCCTCTCCCTCTCGCACCACACAGTCCCTCGATGGCTTCGCTCTGGCCGTGGCGGCAGACGGGCGCTTCCTCTACATTTCGGAGACGGTGTCCATCTACCTGGGCCTCTCGCAGGTGGAGATGACGGGCAGCAGCATATTCGACTACATCCACCAGGCGGATCACTCGGAGATTGCCGACCAGCTGGGCCTGAGCCTCACCAGCGGTGGGGGCGGAGGCGGCGGCGGCGGCGGAGGAGGCAGCTCCGGCAGCGGAGGTGGCGGCAGCGGTGCCGCCGGCCTGGCCTCCCCCACATCGGGCGCCTCCGACGATGGCAGTGGCACACACGGTACGAACAATCCCGATGGTGAGTCTAGTCCGAGTCATGGATCCCATCCCTCAACAAAATGGGATGAAGGGCGGGTGCACCGATTCCTGGGGGAGAGAGAGAAATCTGCTGAAGTTTCGACCATTCTATAATCATTCTGTTGTTTGCGATCTCCTTTCAGTGGCCGCCTCCATGACGCAGGCCTCCACGAGCGGCTACAAGGGCTACGACCGGAGCTTCTGTGTTCGGATGAAGTCCACACTGACAAAGCGCGGATGTCACTTCAAGTCCTCCGGCTACCGGGTGAGTTTCCCAATCCTTGCTCTCAATCCTAGCTCCACCTCGAGCTGAGATTTCTCTCTGTCGCTCTCTCTCTCTCCCAGTGAGCCTCTCTGGTTCTTTCTTTCAGTTTCTTCATTTACCATTATGTAGCAGTAGAGCTAACTGTACTTCTTTTCGGTTGTATTTTGTGTATTTCCTTGGGGCTAAGCGGTCTTTTATGGGCTGTTGTACGGGGAGTGTGAGCGACTGTGAAAGACTAACCCATAGAGAAAGCTGTTTTTGTTGTGTGTGTAGCATTCTTGTGCATTACCTGTTTTACGTATTACCATCCCATCCACTGCTTATCTACAGGCCAGCGATGCAACCAGCAATTGCAACAACGCTAACGCTAATAATAACGCTAACAATAACGCTAAAAACGTTAAGAATCCGGGCTCAAACTATTCGGTACGTATCAATTGAAATCAGTACAAAAACAAACAAAAAAAAACCAAAAAAAAACAAAATTTAAATTTAAATTAAAAAACATAAATGAAATGCAAGGCAAAATCAAAACTATTTTGAGGACTGCGTTCGTTTTTAAGTTTTATTCTATTTCGGCCATATATTTTTTGTGTTTGCAAAAGAACAAACGAACCACTGACTGATTTTAGATTGATCAGTATCGAATAACTATAGTGCGGAAGCAGCATTCAACCTTCAACCATCCATCAATCAACCATCATTCAAGCAATCACACAGCTATCATTGCGATCGTACTGCCACCTTCAACATTCTGCACTTCCCACTCATCATATATCTAGGATCAACGCGGTATGGGATGGCAGAGCTTCTCGAACTCTCCTCTCCCAATGTGCACCGAAATATTCCCCGAAAAAATCAAAATGAAACAAATCGGAACCAGGTCTTGCAATCCTCTGTAAAGCTTCTTCCCACTCTGGCAATCCTTCTATAGCGATAAGCCTTGCATCCGCCTCCATCATGACAGATCCCGAACTCCATTGATCTCTGAGCACCGTCCGATCCAATATCTAACCCAAGGACCGCCTCCTCTTTCGTGCCTTTACAGGTCGTCCTGCTCCTCTGCAAGCTCCGGCCCCAGTACACATTCTCGCACAGCCGCAAGTCGCAGCCTCCGCTCCTGGGCATGGTGGCCCTGGCCATTGCCCTGCCACCGCCCTCTGTGCACGAGATCCGCCTGGAGTGTGATATGTTCGTGACACGCGTGAACTTTGACCTAAAAGTAGCTCACTGCGAGCCAAGGTAAGCCTTCACTTGGACGCTATGCTCTGGCAACCTCCTCTAACTGTCTCTGTTCTCTGTTTAGGGTGTCCGATCTACTGGACTATACGCCCGAGGATCTGGTGAACAAGAGCCTGTATTCCCTGTGCCATGCGGAGGACGCCAACCGACTGCGCAAGAGCCATTCGGATTGTAAGTACCAGCTTTCCTGTACTTGGAGATGGATTCCAGCACTAACCTAACCCCCTACCAATTTGCCTCCTTTTCCCTGGATCAGTGATCGAAAAGGGCCAAGTGCTGACGGGCTATTACCGACTGATGAACAAGAGTGGAGGCTACACCTGGCTCCAGACATGCGCCACCGTCGTCTGCAGCACCAAGAACGCCGATGAGCAGAACATCATTTGCGTCAACTATGTGATCAGGTAAGTGGCACATACAGGAACATACCCAAGCCTGACAGCCGACTAAGACCTGCTGTTTCTCTCTTTCTGTCATAGCAATCGGGAGAACGAGAACCTCATCCTGGACTGCTGCCAGCTGGAGCCGAGCATGGACAGCATCAAGAACGAGGAGGGACTGGGCAATGACAAGAGCAGCGGCTCCCCGGGAGGCGATGCCGCGGGCGATGGCAATGGCCATTTGAGTGCCGGGGAAATGAAGCTGACGGACTCGAAGTCCGACCCGGAGGGACACTCGCACCGCGGACGAGGACGCAGTGCCACAGCCTCGCATGGCAGCAGCATGAGCAGCCTGTCCCTGATCAAGGACAGCCCAACGCCGCTGGGAGTGGAGATTGAGGCGGGTGTGGGCGTCCTGCCAGCCACTGTGGCCACGCCAGTTCCCGCCCCAACGCCCGTTGGCAGCACGACGAGTGGTGGGACCACAACCAAGCGAAAGAGGAAGACCAAGGCGGCACAGCAGGCGGAGGAGGAGCAGGTGAATGTCGAGCAGCCGATGGCCAAGCTACCGGCCATGGAGGAGTCTCAGCCAAGGAGTCGCCTGCCCTCCATTGTGGACGAGCCTGCAGCCGATTCGGCAGTCAAGGATCTGGAGCACGCGATGTCCAAGCACCTGCCATCACCAGTGTCTGTGTCCGTGGCCGTGTCGCAGCCGAGCACCGACTTCAGTGCGGATTCTCTCATCAAGCAGCAGCACCAGGCGCACCAGCAGCAACAGCAGCAGCAGCAGCAGCAACAGCAGATCGATCCCAACGAGAAGAGCAGCACGATCCAGTGGATCGGAACGCCCTACCAACAGCCACCCGCCCCCATGCCGGCCACGGCCCTGCTCCGGCAGCTGTACGCCAATCGGGAGAGCGTGATCCGGGCGACGGCCCGACAGACGCCCACTGGAGTCGGTCCCGGGGTGTTCTACGGCGAGCAGCAGACGGGTCCGCTGCCCACGCCGCCTGGCAGCGAGTCCTCATACGAGAACCAATACCTGCAGCTCCACTCAGCCGCCTCCGCCGCCGGGGTGCATCCCCAGAAGAGCTCGTCCGATGCCTTCACCAATCTGGTGTCCACCTACGGCGGCTATCACAGCTCCATTGACTACCACAACGCCATGACGCCGCCCAGCTCTGTCTCCCCGCGAGACTCCAACAACTCCGGCAAGGTGCCGCCCTCCTCCGCCCCCATCCTGGGCAGCAACGGCGGTGGCTACGAGTACGCCGATCCCCTGCGAGGACAGTACGTGGCTCCATCCGTTGACGGCGCCCCCGCCACGCTGCCCCTGAAGCCGCAGGCATACACTGCCACGATGCACCCGCATCCGCATCCGCACGGTCATGCCACCAGCACGAGCACCACAACCACCGAGGGTGGCGTCACCTACAGCAACCTGGAGCAGGCGCAGTACTTTGCCCCGCACTCCAGCTTCCATCTGTACCACAAGGGCAGCCCGGCCACCGGCTGGTACTCCACGCCCTCCTAGGTAATGGACGACGGCTTGGGCCAGTGCCAGATGCAGATGCAGCAGCACCAGTCCCAGCACCAGTCCCAGTCCCAGCACTCTGCCTACCAGGAGCAGCATCATCCTCATCATCATCATCCTGCCGCTGTGGGTGGCGCTGGCAGTGGCGATCGCTGGGACTTTGTGGGGGCGTTGGGCAAGGTGGCGCGCATGTTCTTCAGCGCTCGCAAAGGGAATCCGGGATAGAAGAGTCCATAGAAGACAGCTCCAGCTGGACAAGGTATTGGTGCCTCTGTCCAGAGCAGGCAGATGGATCCTTCCTCTGGCACTCCTTAGAACACGTCTAATTAGGAACTTAGGAACACTAGCAGTCCCCTGAGGACTAAGAATTAGTCTAGAATCTAGAGCCTACACAAAAACATTCAATGTTGTTATATAGTTCTTAAGAATTGTAAATTACGAAAAACACACTCCTCTCTCTTCAGAGACAGACAGACAGACACTGAGACCCAATGAAATTAGCTGCAAAACGAAAATACTCGGCAAGAATGCAATCGATTAAAGAACCTAAACTTAACGAATCGAATACTTAGGATATGCACGAATGTAATACTAATACTAATACTAATATTAGCTAAAAACTAAGCTACATATACGACTATGTAGAGTGCCAGATTAATGGAAATCGAAAAACAGATCCCCCTATACCCCGTACCCTATACGCCGTACTGGTAAATCTAAAGTAATTGAAAAGCGACTCAAAAAATTGCTTGCAAACACTCCACACTGCACTCCATATTGTTATTAATTATTTAAATCAATTTTTTTTTTAATATACAAATAATATATTTTTTTTTATATATAAAACCTTTTTTTTTTTAATATATACAATTTTTTTAATATATAATAAACAAATAGATGATAAAATGCATGATATATTAATATACTTATATATACATATATATATATATATATATATAGTATATATATTTAAACATTTTTACAACATATCAAATGCTTCCTCCTTTAGAATTACGATCTACCATATAGTACCCCAGACTCGCTTTAGGATTCCATCTTTCGATTCAATGAAATACCTCTAAGAGTTCTGCTAATGTTCCACTCCTGTTTCTCCTCCTCCTACTCCTCTATTGTATATTTAACGAAAACAACCATCTATCGGGAAAAAAAAACAATGCAAAAACAATAAAAGTGTAATTAAATTTTTGTATAAAACACAAAGAAAGTTTCTCCCCATTAAAGGCTTAAAAAATATTGAATATGAATATAAAAAGGTGGTTTAAATGTGTGATGCTGCGCTTTCGGGTTTATCGTATCTTCAAGATTGTGGATGGTACAGTTTTTCGTCCTTTGTGGGGTCGAAGGGAGTTATAATGGACGCAAGAAAAAGACAATTTTCTTTACCATCGTTAACCTTTACGCTGACCGAAAAAGTCAAGAATAACCGAAATTCAGTGGAGCAACTGAGGGCCAAGCTGGCGGAAGACAGGTCAAAGGAGAAGGAGACCAAGGACAAGGCCACGAAAGAAGCCAACATAGTCCAGGGCAAGGAAAAGGCAAAAAAAACCAGAGCCCGACGCAAAACAAGTGAGTATAAAAAATCAATGGTTCAAAATCGTATCTATTCAAATGCTTGCCCTCAATCCAAAAACGGTTGCTATTCAAATTGCAGAGCCGGAGAAAACGGAAATGGCACAAGATTTTTCGGCCGGATCAAAAACCAAGCCAGAGACCAAACAAGAGAACAAACCCAAGACCAAACCCAATACCAAGCCAGAGACCAAACCGGAGACCAAGCAAGAGACCAAACCAAAGACAAAACCAAAGAACAAACCCCAGACCAAACCCAAGACCAAGCCAGAGACCAAGCCAAAGAGCACCCTCGAGCGCAAGGAAAGGCCGGCTTAAATTTTCAATTTACTTTTTTTTGTTTGTTTTATAAATTATACTAAATGTTTGATTAAATTACATTATTCCTCCAACGAAGCCCAAGATAACCTAAGATAAGTATGGAAGTTAACCTCCGGTCACGAAAGCTTGCATACCCTTGCAGGTGGACGACCCATAAATCTATTTTCACACATGACAACTATATCATACATATATAGATGTGTTTATGAACAAGTGGTTTCATTTCTAACAATCGTTCATATGCCTGCTATAGTATGTGCCCGCCTTGAAACTGAATTCATTGCTTTTCAAAATGTTTTCCACTTCTCCACGAACCAATCTACAAAAACTTTTTCTTCTCCTCTGAAAGGAGTGTTTAGGGTGCTCAAAATTCAAATAAATTCCACAAGAAAAATTCCGCTTGAAGAGTCAGGCCCTTCATGCAATGTTGACTGTATCTTGGTCACTCAAATTCCCAAAGATGCTTCTATCTATGTCTATATGAAGATATTGCAATGGCCAATTCCGCACAGTACCCATTTTTACCGTTTATCCCGTCTGTGGTGTCCATGGTGCATCATCACCAACCGTTGAACTAGGTCGATCGAAGCATGCCCTTTTCCAACCAACCCAATGATACATTTTTCGACTTCTTCTTGGGCCCAGCCATAGAGTTGATGTTCCACTGCCAGGTGGTCCATGACCAAAGAATTTGTGAAACGCATCGATGTTGTTTCCAGATTTTTTGTCCGGTCTGTTTTGTGACGGCGGATTGATTCATGTATCGCCGTCGCCGTCGTCCAAGGACAATGATTACTGTATTTTCGGTGAAAAAATAAAGTTGCATAAATTTCCCATTTGTCGCATTTGTTGCGCTCAACCCAAAGGCCTGTTCTTTTTTATTGGTCATTTGGGGGGTAGATGTCAAATTTCGGTGATGGCTTTTTAAGCAGATCCCACCCCCATATACCACGTCCCACATCCCATATCCCATATGCCTGACCCTCAACCCACAGACTGGCCAACGATTAATCATCATTGCACTGCAGTGAAAGTAGAGTTTATCTCAATTTATTGCTGGCGAACCAAAAACGAATCATTTGCTGTCCTTTTTGGCGGACATTTGTGGGGGCTTCTTCTTTACACAAAAGATCCTGCTCGTTCAGATCCTTGGGCTTCTTCTTCTTGCCACCCTCGCCATTAGACATTGTAAGCAGAATATCGTTAGACTTTCAATATATTTTGTTGTATTTTCGTCAAGTACTTCAATCGCACTGATCTGAAGGATAAGCAAAGGATTGCTCATTTGTTTTCTTTGTTTACAGTTCACATTGCCCAGAACTTCCCAATTAACCACCTTTATATACAGTATATACAATAACAGATCCTTAACGATACATCTATATCCCACACAGGGTGGATATGTACACATCTATCTATCTTCGAAGCATTCCGAAGCCAAAGAGAGACCTCCCCGCCAAAGGGTACGATACTAGGAAACTCCGTTCTTTGGAGAGGAGAGGCATCTCTGATTCATTCTTAGCCATAACTAACATTGGTATAATTTGGTATAAAATTGTTGTATAAGCTACACGGCACTTTGTGTGATATACAGATGGGGGATAAGGAAGATTATGAGGATTGTAGGACATCTACCAAAGGACCAACCGCCTGCGTTTTGGCGACATTTGTACTGGAATGAGCTAGCAGCAGACTGGTCTCCACCTTGATTTGTGATGGCGTTGAGACCGTCCCTGGAACTGGAACTGCCTCGGGAGCAGCCACAGCAAGAGCAACTGCCTCAGGTGGTGCCACATGTAGGGAGACAGGAAATACCCCTGTAGGCGGCTGTTGGTTGGGCGATGATGATGCCTCGTGCTTGGCCTGATGAACCTGCAGCAGGCCCTGATTGATGCTGGAGAAGCTGCACAGATCGCACTTGTAAATAATAGACGAGAGCTCCTGCTCAGGATGGCGCTTCTGCAGGTGTATCTATCGGGGGAAAAAAATCAATTATATGTGAAACAAAATAAGGATCCGATAACCAACCCGAAAGGCAGTGCTCTGTATCGCCCGAAAGTCGCAATGAGGACACGCATATCGCTTGCGGTCCCGATGCGTAGCCAGATGGCGTCGAAAGGCGTTGTGGTCACTCGCCTCGTACTCGCAGGTGTCGCACTGGAAGCGCTTGTTCGCCTGGTGGCTGCGCAGGTGTAGCTTGAGGCTGCTCTTGGAGCTGAAGACCCGCTGGCAGAGGGAACACTGCGGCTGTTCGTTCCGCTCCTTGCAGAGGTGTTCGCGCAGGGTCTTACGCTGCTTGAAAGCCGCCCCACAGTCACCGCAGCGATGCAGGATGGCAGTAGGAGGAGGAGGAGCATCAGCATCGGCTGTCGCCTGATCTTGAAGCGAAACTTTACCCATTCCAAGTCCCTGGGTACGGTGCAGCCGTCTGTGGTTCTTCAGCTGCTTGGTGTTCTTGAATCCCTTGCCGCACTGCTCGCACTTGTAGTTGCGCTCCTCGGAGTGGATCTTGGCGTGGGTGTTGACCAGACGCGAGTAGATGGGCGTCTTGAAGCTGCACAGTTGGCAGCAGTAGAGCTCCATGTCAATCTGGTGTGTGCGCCACAGGTGTGTGTGCAGGCAGTTCCAGTTGCTGAACTCCGACGAACGGCACTCCGGACAGACCATCGGCTGGGATGATCCCAGTACGTCGTTGTGGCAGCGTCCGTGATACTCCAGCGTCGCCGGCGACTTGAAGCGAAACATGCAGCCTTCTACCTGGCACTTGCCTCCCTCGGACACCTGGCTGATACCCGGCGCTGCTTTTCGTTTTCCTCCGCCGCTTCCTGCAGCCAGCTTGGTTCCATAGGGACGCCCACGCACAGAAGTGCCACCCGGCAGCGGATCCACGGCGGCGGGTAGCAGATTGTTGGCCACATAGATGCGTCCCGGCTTCTCGCCCGCCTCCGCCGCCAGAGGAACCAGGGGAGGAAGGGGCAGACTGCTCGGGCCGGAGCCTGCGGCAGCGCCTGCAGTGCCATCTGAGGTGCTGACGGGCACCAGGGGAGGCACTGCTTCTCCTCCGCTCTGTACTGCTTCTGGCGGTGAGGGATACAACTGGGGGAAATCGTCCGAGGACTGGGGAAGGGCCTCCACTTGTGTTTCGGCTGCAGCGGCAGTCTCATTTGGATCAGCCAGGGGTATGACCTCTTGAACTGCCTCCTCGATCCAGGGCCAGCACTCCAGATCCCCGGCCAGGTCGTAGCTGTCCTCGCTCGGCCAGCTGCCGCTCAGAGGAGCCTGAAACTCGCTAAGCGTCTGAGAGTTCTGCGACTCCAGCTGCAGAGGGTCCAGCGGCTGCGGCTGCGACTGCGGCTGCGTGTGCTGCTGCTGCTGGTCCATTAGGGGCTCCATTTTTGGCATGGGTTCCAGGTTGGGTACTATCAGGCGCTCCACCTCATTGCGGGTCATAAAATTGAGCTCGTCGACGGTGCGCAGGTGGAGGGTTCCCCGCTGGGGAGCCTTCAGGATGTCCACGTTCTTAATGAAAATCTTCTGCTTCGTGGTGCTCGGAGCCGGCGGCAGGTAGTGCTGCAGTTCAACGGGCTGCTCCAGTTCCGAAAGTCCGGACTGCACTGGCGGCGGCGGCGGTGGCGGAGGGGTGGCCTCTGTGAGCAGTGGCGCTATGCCATGGTCAAAATCTACGCCAAAGTCCAAGTCCAAGGCACTGAAGCGCGTGTTTTCCAGAGCGGAGGCACCACCACCTCCGCTCACACTCAGCACGGAATCAAAGGGGAATGGTTCGGAGCACATGTTGGCCAGTGGCGCCAGGCTGGGCTCGAATCCTGGCAGCGGACCCGTTGGCGTGAGTAACGTATCCGCCTGGAAGACATCGCTGGCAGCTCCTCCTGCTCCACCATTATTCTGCATCGCTAATGTTGTGGCCACGCCTCCATTGAAGCCCATGGCGGGCAGGGAGGAGGGCAGCAACATCGGCTCCTTGAGGATGTCCACGTTTCTGATATAGATCTTGGGCTGACGCGGCTTCTCCGGTTCCACCTCGCCCCCCACCACTGGCACACTCACGAGATTGCTGTCCGCCAGCAGAGGCATCTCCTGGCCGCCATTGGGCAGCTGAAAATCAAAGGTCAGCAGTGCAGGCTCCCTCAATACGTCCACGCTCTTAATGGATATCTTCTGGCTGGGCTTCTGGCAGGGCGGCGCCACTTGTTCAGTGCTGGACGCCAGTTCCGGTGTCTCTCCCACTTCATCGAGTAGATCGAGAATGTTGCCAGTGACTGGAGTATCGGTATTCTGCTGCAGAAGGGGCAGGAAATCCTGGAGGGGCTCCCTCAGGCAGTCCACGCTCTTGATGAAGATTCGGCTCTTGGGCAGAGGCTGCTTATCGCCGGTTGCTTCAGGGGGTGTGCCTGTGCCACCTAGCAGGGTCACAATCTCATCGTCATCCATTTGGTGGTCCAGGCTGAGATGCACATTGAGGGCATCGCTGCTATAGAAGATGTTCGGGCATCCTGAAAACCGATTGGATTAGGCATGAGCCTGGATTCCATTATTTTATTAAATCCTCACCTGGACACTGTCTCTGCTGCTCGGCGCTGGTTCCAAAACAATTGTTCACGTGCTGGCTGGACTTCACCTGGCAGAGGCTGAGAAACGGGCAGTTGGGACACCTGAAGAGAATCGGCGCCTCCTGCACCATGGCCTTTCCCTCGACACTGGCGCAGCTGGAGTTGCGTGTGGGTGGCGTGGGCGTGGCATTCAGGCGCTCCTTGGCCGCGGCCTCGGCCAGCTCGGATTTGATCAACTCCTCGGACTTGATCTCCGCCGTCCTGCGGCGAAAGGCATTGCGATAGCTCTTCTCCGGCTGCGCCTGCTGCTGCAGGTCCGTGGTGTGGATCTGGACAAAGGGAACCTCTGCGGCTGCCTTGTTCGCTCCATTGATGCCTCCATTGGGAACATTGCCGTTACCCAGCTGTATGGGCAGCCAGATAGCGGAAGAGGATGTGGAGCCGCAGGTCACGATGTCATCGTCAAAGAAGCTGGTGAAGTTGGTGTCCGGCTCCAGGGCGTGCACGGGCGTAGACAGGGACAGCTCCTGGTGCTGGTGCTGACTCTGTTGCTGCTGCTGCTGCTGATGGAGGGGCGGGTGCAGCTGGAAAACACACGGCATCGTTTTCTGGCGAGATGTACTCTCTCTGCCTGCGCATGGGGCTCACCTGGTTGCCAATGCCGCTGTAGAAGCCCGAGAAAGCCGCATCGTTCATATTGCTCGCATGGGGGCCTGGTCTAGAGGAGCATTCTGCAATTCCGCATTACAATTTACATTACGCAGACAAAAACTTTGTGGCAATAAAAAAAACTGATATCAATGAACAGCTGATCGCCCTTAACACCAGTTGGCAGCCCAGCCCGCGGAAAAACCACTAAAAAATACTACATATTTTCCATCTTTAAGTAGCCGCGACTTTTGAGTTTAAAAAAGGAGGATATAAAATTCATTTTTTTAATTAGGGTGTTCGATAAAATTACCCTCGCGTAAAATATATTACAGATGAAAAAAAAACTTTTGACAGTTTCCCATACCGGGAATTGAAACCGAGCCGGATGAGAGCCGGGTGTTCTAACCACTTGACAATATGGGATTTTAACTCATATTGGGCAAAGTTCCAACTTTACTCAACTTTCATGAGGATTGTTGTCATGTTTTGAGATTTTGTGTAATTCCAGTAAAACAGCTATGAAAATTGACAACATAAGTAAAATTGATTACTATGATTACGTATGTTGCTTAAGAGTGAATGAGCAACAAGGATTTAAATGCAATCCATTGGAATAAATGATTATACATCATATACCGTAAATATAACGTCGGCTCAATTTGTACCTTTAAAAATACCGAAAATAATTTAAAACACCGTAAACGGTCACGAACAGTACGGCTTTATCCTATACATACAGTATATACTGTTATCGAATTTTCTTTTCAGTTTTAATACGTTTTTAC
This sequence comes from Drosophila pseudoobscura, assembly GCF_009870125.1. Lineage (NCBI taxonomy): Eukaryota > Metazoa > Arthropoda > Insecta > Diptera > Drosophilidae > Drosophila > Drosophila pseudoobscura. Next base: position 66,069,584 of record NC_046683.1, on the reverse strand, counting down.
GTCGACTGGCGCACACGAAGTTTCGTTCTAAGTTTATGGTCTCATCAATTTTAAAAATACCAAAAATGGCCTTTAGAATATGTAAAAAGTCCCGAAATTGTTGCTGTTAATCGGTATAGTATATAGTATATATATATATATATGTATAGTAAAAAATGATTCACGAATAATCCTGGTGAAAATGTGTACAAATTAGAATAATATAATATTGAAGGGCAGTTATTAAGCGCGTCAAATAACAAAGGAAATAATGATGAATAGTGCAACGATTACCGGCAACTTATGAAAATCAGCATAGCCTGCGCAATTGGATAGCTACATAGGTCATAGATGATCTTGTGATTCTTACACAAATACATAAATAAATATATACTATATCGTAAAGTAAAGTGAAATCATTCTGTGGAAAGTAAAGTCCCAAGTAAGTACAACAAATATCATATACAACTGCATGTAGTTAATTTTTTGTTATTTATTCAACCCTTTTGCTTAAGGACTAAAACTAAAAATAAACTATTCTTTAATATTTACAACTCTCTTCGTCGCCCTGGGTTAGAGCTTCATTTCCGGTTTTTGCTGGAGAGGTTGGGAAGAGGAGAGGATCAGTGTTAGCAGGGGAAATGGGCAAGTTATGGCATATGTGGGCGGGGTGGGGGCGGGCATTGCAGTTGTCATGAGACGGCGGTAATTTTTTTTTTACAATAGAGCAGGAACTTCTTCAATGAATAATCGTATCTACTACACCATTATTTACAGCAGTTTTCAACGTTTTCATAAATCACAATGGGCCTTATCTCTGCCGCGAGAGTTGTGCGGTTCTTTGTTTTTTTTTTCCGTGTGTATATTCCATGTTAAAGCTAATGTCAGTCACTCCCGACTTTCATCATTTCCATAGCGAATTTCATTAAAAGAAAAAAACAAAAATAGTGAGAATATAATAAAAAGAATCGAATTTAAAGGGATTTCTCTCTCGGCTGTAAGCTAAAAAACAAAAAAAAAAAAAATAATAAAATTGTAATAAAACCCTACAATGAAAAATGATTCACTAAAATAAATTAACGAGAGACCAAAGCAGTCCTACGATCGGAAGATCTGCTAAGTACAAATGTTGCTTTCGGTTTAAGTAAATGGTTTTGGCGAGTGTTAAGTGTTCCACCACCAGCTACTGCATCTTCTACATCTTCTCTGGGTGGCTTTTCTGGTGTTTTCTGAATGGGTGCACCTTGACGGCAAACGGGGCCGAGAGCCGGGCGGGCAGCAGCTTTTCAAGCTCGAATACCAAACACCGCACTCGACAACGACTATCACAAGGTCCAGTTTTGATAGAGCGGCTCCTTTTTTGGGCCCCTCCCTTTAGTACAGATCATCGTCCATGTTGTGGATTAGTATCTTCTTGTCCTCCTTGCAATTGGAAGACTTAGCTAGCGTCTGCTCCACCAGCTTGGGATCGAAACAGGGCTATTGAAATGGATAGGCAATCGAATTGGTCAAAGAGTGTCTTGAATTTATCCTGAGTATATCCCCGCTTACCGTCTCGCAGATATTCATGTTGCAGCAGTTCTCTATCGTAATCTCGCACTGCTCTGTGGCCAGTGGGCGATTGGTCAGTGGCGTGTCACCGGAGGAGTTCGTGCGCGCCTGCTTTCGTACCACAAATGTCTTCCTGATGCGTGGCCTCTTCGGTTTGTACAGACGACGGAAGCCATGTACTATGACGGCCACCAGGAAGAAGCACGAGACTATGCCCAAAACGAGGACAATGATCACATTGCTTGTCCATGGACTAGGCGTCATGCACACCTCCAGATGGTGATACTGCGGTATGGCGATCTTATCGCTTGCATCCTTGGCCAGTTCCTCGCAACTAAAAGGGAGAATACCAGAAAGAATTAGTTGAGGATTGCATTGAGGACTCCATGCCTCTACTCACATATCATGACAACCAAAGGGCACATATATATCCGCCTCATGCTTCAGCAGGCGACAAAATAACGCACAGATCTCCGTGGAGTTTTGCTCGCATCGCTCTCCCGCAAAATTATGGGGGCACTCGCAGCTGGGCTTCTCAGAGATGTCCTCCAGCTTGCAGTGACCGCCATTAAGGCACAGTCCCGAGCATTTGCTAATCTCGCAACGTTCGCCCGAGAATCCCGGCTGGCAGTAGCACTTGGGATACGCTCGATCGCTGATCTCGCAGGTGCCGTGCACACAAAAGTTGTGGCACTCGCGAATCTCGCAGCGCGAGCCCTTGAAGCCTGTCGGGCAGATGCACAGCACCCGATCTGCTATGTAGGTGCCGCCATTCAGGCAATGATCGCGCTCCAGTTGGGCCGTCTTCTCGTCGACGAGGCTGCGCATTTGCTTTTTCTTGGTCATCAGATCCAGTCGCTCCTTGACCTTTCGAACAATATTGGCGCAATGTTCATCCTTCTGCAGTCGCTGATAGAACCCAGTGCGTGCCACAATGCCGCGTGCCTCCTCGCTGAGATTGGCCACGCGAAGTAGGGCGGAGACCTCTGCCACGGGCTCTGGTTCGATGTCTGGGATGGTCTCCGTGGCGTCTTCCTCCTCTGCTTTGAGCGGACTCGTTGTAGTGGTGGCCTTGACAATGGGCACCTTTGGATGACTCCACACCGCCTTGGTGGTCTTGTCCGTCCAGTAGATGGCATCATTGGTCACCGCAAGATTCAGTGGTTCGTGGTGCTTGTCGTGCAGCACCAACTGGCGATCGGAGCCATCCAATCGCGCACTTTTCAATGCGAAGAACACGCCCTTCAGATCGTCGATCCAGAAAATGCGATCCGACAATTGGTCCACCACAATGCCACGCGGCATATCGATGTCCGTGTCGATAATCACCTGGCGGTTAGTGCCAGCCAAATCGATGCTCTCGACTGTGGGATGCGTGATGTTGGAGTTCGTCCAATAGAGCTTTCTGCGACAGACATCCACGGCCACGCCGTCGGGGCGTGCACCCTCCTGGCTTAGATCCACCAACACTTTGGGCGTCTCCGTTACTTTACTATCGATCGAGGCAAAGAAGATCTTTTTCTGGAGCGTGTCCGACCAGAAGAGGTTCCGATTGAGCGGATCGTAGGCCAATCCTCCCACAGATTCATTCCCCGTTCGCTGTATCGCCTGCTCGGCTATGTGGGAGGCCATCAGGGCATCTCTTCGCAGCGAGAATATGCTGCCATTCCGGTGCTGCTGATCGTTGAAGTAGATGAGCTCCTCCGTTTCGTCAAAGGTCAGGGCGGACAGTTCATCGAACTCGTGGGCCGCCGAGGCCAAAGTGCGCCAGAATTCATCGACAAACAGTATTTTCGACTTCAAGGTGATGGCGAATTCTGAAATGTGAATTTGATATTCGGTTAGAAATGCCTCAATATGTTATCCAAATCCTTGCAATTTAGATTTAGACATTGCAATCCATAAAATACCATCGTGATCAAAAGGCATACGTGATCTCAGAGATCTGCCCCCCCTGTGTTTGGGTTTGCGGAAATTAAGCTCAATCAATGCTAAGGGTACTCCCTTGCCATCCGGTCGATCCATTAACATTGCCAAAAGTGTCTCTAAATACCAATCAAATCATTCCGACATTTGTGGAACTCAATTCAGAATTTTGCAACAGAAATATTCTGCTTGAATTGCGCTTCAATTATTAATAGCAAATTGAATTGAATTGATGATTACTTAATGTGGCGCCAATCGATTTGATGTGATGTGATGTGTCGCCCCAAGATGGCGCAGACATTTTTTAGAGATCATTTACATACGATCATGTGCGTCTGGGAGCGTAGATCATTCGCGTCTAGAGGTCTAGCCACTGATAAGCAAATGTAAAGCACTTCACTGGCGACAAGGATCATCTCCACTATCTGCATTTTGAGGGTTTTCCCCAGCCTACTCTCAGTGAATTGTCAACACAGACTTGTGTGACCTGAAGGGTGCCATATACTCAGGAATTTCGCCGTATACTGCCACTTCCCTGCCCCTATTGGCTCTATCTTTCACACCTCTAATCGAAGTGATGTCAATGTCGATGTCGATGGGTGACCTTGTATCAGGCCAGGCACAAAACATGGCTGGATGTACGGTGTGCAAAAATGTTATATGAAGAGATTTGATAAGCAATGCCTTGATTCGATTCGATTCGAAAGCGGATTAGCCGCCCCTCTGGCAAGCGAAATTGTAAACAAGAGAGAAAATAACTCCAGCTTTGTGGAGGCATGCCCGAAACTCTAAATACCCTTACAGATGACGATTCCTTTTTTTTAAACACCACACGGTAGTGGCGGTATAAGAAACAGCTCCATGTGCATTGCAAACATCAATATACCCTAACCCCATGCTACAGATACAGATACAGATACAGGTACTGCATCTTATCCTAATAAGATCGAAAGCCAAAAAACCTGTTGTCACTTATTTAATTGGCTGTTAAGTGAATGCGAATGAATGATTAAGGCTGCGCTTGCAGCAGCAGCCACCTGTTGCCTGTGCAAACGGGTAAAGATAAAGGCACTTTTCTGAATTGGATCTCGCACGGAAGTGGAAAACCTGCAGCTGGCGGAACAGCAGTTCCGGAACGGAAAAGAACACGAGCCCGCCGAAGGCTAAAGGAGAGATTGAGAGAGAGAGAGATAGCGAGGTAGGCTTGCTTCTACTTTCACACGACTGCCGTTTCCATTGGAATCCATCGATCATCTTGTCTGAAATCAATCCATGTCGACTTGGTCATTGGCCCTAGAGCTAGAAGGGGGGCCTCGCACTTTTGTAGGTCACTCGCTGTTGCGTTGCTATAGTTTTTGCCCGAAAAACCTAAACATACTATAAATAATGGTTATTCATGGTTCATCCATATGTATGAGTGCGTGTGCTGGCCAATTATCATCGCGATGGTTTTAAAAACAATAATACAAATACAACAACAACAACAGTAGAAACACGAATGACCGCACTGTGCTGCTGCAGAACTCCAAGGCTTTTGCGTTTGAGGTCAACGTTTTTATCGATGCAGAAAAGTTTTTGAATTGCCATTTATTAGCCATTATTTCTTATTGCTAAGTGCTTTTACAGATTAGAGGTAGCAGTTTTCTAGACTTTTCTGAGAGTTGTACCAAAATAACAGCATCGACAGCACAAATGATAGATTCGTGATCGATATACAGGATACGATATTTCATTCAGGGAAATAATGTTAGCAAGCAGTAGAGTGTTCCTCGTAGGATCTCTTTCCCCTCACTTCAATAGGGAAATTGTGCATGCCCGCACTTCCATAATAAAAATCTAGATTTCATTTTATAATTTTATAATTAACAAATTTCTACCGTTACTTCCTCCATGGAATTTACTGGACTATCTTTATCACGCCCACTCTAATTTTATGATTCACTGGAGCTTTTTCCTATCGCATCAGATACGATTTTCAATGCCAGTGATACATAGTGTATCGGAATGGGGAATGCTCGTAGTGGATTTGCCCGATGCACGTGGTGTGCCCCATCGATCTCATTTACTATACGATTACAAAAATTCAGTTTTCAGCTGTATGGGTTTTTATTATGCACGATAGTTGTTTCGAATTGGACAGGAATCTAATTAAAGCTTTGATCTGATACTGATTGGGTTGAATGGTTTTGGATTCCGACTTGGAAATTCCTTCGGGTTCGGGAATCATTCTAATGTAGTGGCAAGCCGTGGAACCGAATCCCATACCCTGCTTGCCTGCATAATTTCCCTGACACACATAACACAAACGAACCAACAACAGCTGGAACGGAAATTAATCTTATTGTAAATTTTTAAACAGTGCCTAGAAGCATATCTAACGAAGCTACGTATTCGGATGAGGTTTCGAATTGCGACTTGAAAATTCTTTGGACTTCGGGGAACACAACACTCCACTCCACATCCACACTCCAGCTGCAAACAGCAGGCGGCACCAGGCTGCAAAGTGGAGTAATACAATCCCATAAACTGCTTGCATGCATAATTTCCCTTCGCGGAGTGGTGAAAGAGAATGGAAAAACAGTAGAGCTAGAAGCATATCTAAAAAGAAGCCGAGCCGAGGCGAGGCGAGGCGACACATGATGTATGTGGCATACGTGACAAAATATCCCAAGTCCATGGCGGCAGCAGTGGTGGATAGGTGGCAAATGTCAAATTTTTTTTTTGCCGGCCACGTTTATTTCGGACCGAAACAACCAAAGAGAGTAGACTTGAAAGAGAGAGCGTAGCCGATACCCTATCGAATGGGAAGAGAAAGTTAGTCTGTTTTGTTAAACACCGACTAATAATGAATTGAATGTTTTGAATTATTTGACTCGCATGTATTTTGTTTTTAGTTATCGGGGGGACGTGTGCATTGATAAGAAAAGCCCGCGCTTCGACGCATGGGACGACGAGTGATAGAAGAGATAATAAAACCCTTTCTGCTGATAGCTAGGTCTTTCGCACGAGTACGAGCATTGCATGCTCGATAATACATAATTCTAGTGTCAAGCGATTACATAAGAGCCCAAGTGGCTGGCTGGCTATCTTTCGCCTGCAACAAGGCGAACGGAACGACATTGTTGATTTTGAATTGATTTTTAGTCGAAATAAAATGAAGGTTAGGAGGTGGCATTGCCAGAGGGTCAATGAAGCCCTTTGTCCTGCTCTGTTCTTACCCCATTCGAGAGGTGTTCCAATTGCCAGGACAGGCAGACAGGCGGCAACAGCTATAAGTGGCACTAGAACTGACGGACACCATAACATTTTTGTTTCCTATTTTGAATTTCAGACTTCACTCGATTGCACAACCGTTTCCTATTTAAGGGTTAATTTAAGGGTAATATAAGTCTTGCAGTTTATATTGTCGCGGACAAGAATTATTGGGTGGAACTGAGTCGGATTCTGCGAAACACCGCGATGTTTTCACGTTCACCGGACTCGGATTTAAAAGAGTTAAACAGCGCGAATCAGACCCGACAAACTTCGATACTTCACTTCGACAACATTCCACTAAATAACTATAATTTATTTTAATTATTTACTTAGGGGTCGCCACTGTCGCCAGAGTTGTAATATATCAATCGAAATAACAGCTGTTTCTGAATACATATGCCACCCTGGCACCCATTTACGATATACTTTTTTGTATATACTGAAACCGTAATAGGGCTGACGGTTTATTTACGCTGTATCAGAATTCACCTCAGAAAAATAACGCTGAATATATATAATTAATATTAAACATTTACTTAGTTGGCTACAACTTCACAGGGCTGCAGGGTTGTAGTACTGCAATCGAAATAACCGCTGTCTTTGAATATATATGCGTCCGATAGTTATCCACCAAATATAACATTAAATTGTGGTTGCCACAGATTTTCGTAGCAGTGAGCTCTCTACAGTGGGAAACAAGAAATACACTTATAACAGTTAGTTCTGCAGTGCAAAATTACAAATCGTTTTGTAACAGTGAGAACTCTACAGTCAGTTCTAATAGTCTCTGAGATCTAAGGATGCCACAGATTTTCGTCCTTTGCGGGGGCGGAATGGGGTGGGGCGAAGTTTTGAAATACACTTGCGCAGGTTCGATATCATAGTTTGGTTTGGTTTGGTTGCGCCAGCTCCTATAGTCGCTGAGATCTAGGAGCTAGTGTTCTGCGATAAGCAAAGCCGGCTATGATACATGTGTGTTAGAGAGAGACAGAGCGGTAATAAATTGAATTGTTTTCTTCATTCTGGCTATAAAATTGATACGATCCAATTCAGATTCTCGGCTATTGATACTGATCAAGAATATATATACTTTATGGGATCGGAAACGATTCGTTCTGGACGTTACACACATACATTTTCACCCCAAATTTACCCCCTAATTTACCCCAATACTCATTTTGAGTATCGACTATAAAAACACAACAATTTCAAGTAGTTGAGAGAAAGCTACTGGTAATATATAGCGTGGAACACCAAAAGTGTCTCAAGAAACTTATCACTATTTTTCTGCTACAAAGCAAGTTTTTCATGTATTTGCATATCTGCAACTTGATAGTAAATAAACCTATCTTCCACGAACAAAATTATGTGGATTGGTTTAATATATTGACTTTTATTAGCAAAACTAAGCACAGCATGCAGCAGGTCGAATTTCAAGCGGGAACTAAGCATGTATTGTTGGAGATAAAAAGTACCGTTAAAAGTTCTAAAAGTTTTAAAAACTTCTTCACTTAATTGGTGTGGTTGTTATTAACAGACAACAAATATTTAAATGCTGTAAAAGCTCTTAGTTTTTTTTGCTAATGTGAATAATATAATAAGTGTCTCAAGACACTCTTACGTGTTAGATGGTTAATGAAATCAAATTTGTAACATAACCTACTGCACGAAAATTAGATTTCAAAAATATATCGATAAGTTTTCAAGTGATAAGTGAACAAGGATGCTTTTCTCTGCTATTGTGTCAAATTCAGTGTCAAACTGGTTAGCGTTCTCAAATCAACAAAAAAATTGAGTCATTTATAACATTCGGAACGTTTTCGCTACGAGCAAAATTCTTTGTTTTGTTTTATTTGAAAATATCGTGGAAGGAAACCTATTACGACAGTGCTGGTAAGTGTCGTCGTATACACCAAAATATCTGATTCTGCAGTTTCTCGTTGCTTTATTAATTCGCGTAACTTAAAACTCAAAGTGCAATGTACAAGAATGCACTTAGGGGAGGTATTCGTACGGCCAAACAAGCCTGGAGGCTAAAAAATGGTGATTACACAAGTTTGCATATAACATTTAGCCGGCCAAACAGCTGGTGGCTGCTTTCCCATTCCCAAAACGTTCCACTTAAAAGTGGGACACTTTAAGCGTGTGTGTGCGTGGTGTTGTTCGATAATAAATTTATTCATCAATAAAACTATGTTGGCAGGGCTGAGAGTTCTATCTAGCTAGCAATATTGGACGGAATATCAAAAACGAGGAATATTTATGATGGAACTTGAATAATTCGTCAGTATATTTACGGTATATTTTGAAAATGAGACGGTATATTTCTGAGGGGGCTCAAAATGCGACGAAAAAATGAGTGTTAATTCTGAAAGGGGTATGGATAACAGGCAAAAACCGCCAAGGCAATTTTAAATGTTCGTACGAACCTCACCTCGCGAGTGAGCACAACATACCTTGACAAAATCGGCTTTTCGTCTTCAAGGTATATTGGGAAAAGGGGGTGGATTTCACCTTGCATGCGTTGCATTTTCTGGCGGTGCTGCTTGTTCTCCATACCCTCTTTTTCCTCCCATTGTGTAGCAAATGTGTAGTAATTGTGTAGAGTTATTATTAATTTTTGCTCAGAATTGGACTACAAAGAGTAAAAACGAAAACGACCGCGGAAAACGAAACAACAAAAGGCGGTTTTTCCTCCATTCAACTTTATCAAATCAAATGTACGAAAAGTGCAATAAGTGCAACACTAATCTTTCCAGAAATTGGCAAACTCAACTTGGAATTAGCCAAGGCGAACACTGATTTCGAGCAACACTTGTGCGAAGGTGAGAGAGCGAGCTGAGAGAGTAGATCCCGCTCTTCCTTACCTGCCCTCCGGCCACCTTCCAGAGCTAATCAAATAACAAGACGTGAAGAAACGCTTATCAATAATTTGTGTGTGGTGTTTGCCGTGCCGCCCCCGTTTGCCGCTGATAATACTAACCAGAACCAATTGCCCTGCCTTTTTCTGCTATTCCAGCTACCAGACCCATCCAAAGCTGTTACCCCGCAACCGAAACCCAGCCACAGTTACTAAACACCAGCGAGAATAACAGCAGAAAGTCCACCCGCAGCCAGAACACTTCCCCTTCCATATTCAACAACCAGAAAAACTGCAACGTTGCTAACCATTATCGGCTGTTTGCTAACGTCTCTCCCTCAACACTCGATAAGCATTCTAACGCCCATCTCCGCCGAATAGAGACTGCCCATCTGAACGAGCTACTTTCGTCGAAGCAGTTCGTCAAAGTTCAGAAGCAATTCTATCGCGACTACTCATCCGTCTCCCTGGGAGCTCCCCTGAAAAGCTCAGACGCACCGCTGCTCGGTGACTTGTGCAATCAGTATCGGGCCATCTTAGCGTACACATCGGCGGACGTGGTGCCAGGACAGAAACAAGGCCAACCACAGCATCAGCAGATTCGAGGGGCGCACAAGCAACAGGAGACTCGAATGCAGCAACAGGAGGAGGTCGGCGGCATGGCGCAAAAGCTGGAGTTCAAACGGCTGCCCACGAATGTGGTGCCAAAGCATTACGAGTTGCTGCTGCAGCCCGATCTGGAGGCTTTCACCTTTAAGGGCAAGACAATAGTGCAAGTCCAAGTGAGTAAAGAGTCTCGTTATCTCTCTTGTCTTCCTCCTCTCTCTCTCTCTGTCTCTCTCGTGTCTTTCTTCGCTTTCACTTTCACATTCTCCTTGTTTTGTTGTTTGGCATTTCTCTTTATGCTGCAATTTGCATACACCACGAGGAAACGGTTTCTTTGTTGCTGGGAATGCGCAGAATGACGGGGCATAACTGTAAATCAACGCCAAATATGGACATATGTATGTGTCCGTGGCCTAGTCGCACTTTTGATACTCTCTTTATTGTGAGAGAGAGAGAGAGGGAAAGAAAGATAAATCAATGATGGCAGGATTCATGGCAATTATTCATAAAATACCAATCACTAATGGGGATATTGTATTGATTGGAATAATTATAGTACCGTACCTTCATATTTCATTGGAATTCTCTAATGCGAACAACAAAATTACCCTTCCTTATTCCTCATCAGAAAGTAGCTCCACAGGTAGTGCCGTTTTGGTCGTTTTGTTCTATTTTTTTTTGGTGTGTTTTGTTTTGGGAGTGTATAAATTTGGCAAAAACGAGTTTCGGGGATTGAACGAGAGGAGGCTGGGGGGAGGAGGTTGTTGATTGCGACGGCTTAAGCCGGAAACTCGAAAATAAAGGCAACAGAGGCAATTTCTATGACCTTGGAATAACTGTTTATGGCCGTTGTTCTACCATCTCCCGGCTAACTGTTTCTGTTCTAACGGGTTATTGACTCATTTCTTTTGCCGTTTTACCGTTTGCCCGTACCGGTTTCAGGTTAAGAAGCCGACCAAACAGATCGTCCTCAATGCCCTGGACATAATCATCGAAGAGGCGCAGCTGGAGTTCGAGTGCACCAAGATGAAAGCAGACCGCATCGTCTACTCCACGGACGCAGAGACGGCGACGCTGGAGTTCGAGAAGGTTATTCCCGCGGAAACGGCCGGCGTACTGCAAATGTCCTTTACGGGGGAGTTGAACGACAAAATGAAGGGCTTCTATCGCAGCAAATACTTTAGCGCCAGCGGGGAGGAGCGCTATGCGGGCGTCACCCAGTTCGAAGCCACAGATGCGCGTCGCTGCTTCCCCTGCTGGGACGAGCCCGCCATCAAGGCCACCTTCGACATCACCCTGGTGGTGCCCAAGAATCGGGTGGCCCTGTCCAATATGCCCGTCAAGAAGGAGGACGACCTGGAAGGCGGCCTGCGCCGCGTGCGCTTCGATCGTACACCCATCATGTCCACCTACCTGGTGGCCTGCGTCGTCGGCGAATATGACTTTGTGGAGGGAAAATCGGAGGACGGCATCATCGTGCGCGTCTTCACTCCCGTGGGCAAACGGGAGCAGGGCCAATTCGCCCTGGATGTGGCCACCAAGGTGCTGCCTTTTTACAAGGACTACTTCAACATTGCCTATCCACTGCCCAAAATGGATCTCATTGCAATTTCGGACTTCTCGGCCGGTGCCATGGAGAACTGGGGATTGGTAACCTACCGCGAGACCTTTGTTCTCGTTGATCCCAAGAACACATCGCTTATGCGCAAGCAGTCCATTGCCCTCACCGTTGGCCATGAGATTGCACATCAGTGGTTCGGTAAGGGCCTCATTTGTCCCCATATTCTCGTACTTTAGTAATCTTTTGTATTCTCTTTCAGGCAACCTGGTTACCATGGAATGGTGGACACATCTGTGGCTCAACGAGGGCTATGCCTCCTTCGTGGAGTTCCTTTGCGTGCACCATCTGTTCCCCGAGTACGACATTTGGACGCAGTTCGTCACGGACATGTACACGCGTGCCCTGGAGCTGGATTCGCTGAAGAACTCTCATCCCATCGAAGTGCCTGTCGGCCATCCGTCGGAAATTGATGAGATATTCGATGAGATTAGCTACAACAAGGGCGCCTCGGTGATTCGCATGCTCCACGACTACATTGGCGAAGATGACTTCCGCAAGGGTATGAATATCTACCTGACGCGCCATCAGTACGGCAATACCAGCACCGAGGATCTGTGGACGGCACTGCAGGAGGCTAGCTCCAAGAATGTGGCCGAGGTCATGTCCTCGTGGACACAGTACAAGGGATTTCCTGTGGTGAGCGTTGAGTCCGAGCAGAAAGGGAAGACACAGCGCATTTTGCGCCTTAGCCAAAGGAAATTCACGGCCGATGGCTCCCAGGCCGATGGGGATTGCCTGTGGGTGGTACCCATTTCGGTGTCCACCTCTCGCGATCCCACTGCGATAGCCAAGACTTTCCTGCTGGACAAACCATCCATGGAGGTGGTCCTCGATGGCGTTACCGACAGCGACTGGATCAAAATCAATCCCGGCACCGTGGGCTACTACCGCACGCGCTACTCAAAGGAAATGCTGGAGCAGCTGATGCCAGCGGTGAAAAATATGGAGCTTCCTCCTTTGGATCGGTTGGGCCTGATCGATGATATGTTCGCCATGGTGCAGGCGGGTCATGCCAGCACTGCCGACGTCCTGGCCCTCGTGGATGGCTACAGAAATGAGACAAACTACACTGTGTGGACAGCCATCACCAATTCGCTGACCAATCTGCACGTTCTGATATCCCACACGGATCTCATGGAGGACTTTCATCGCTTTGGACGAAACCTCTATGAGCCAGTGGCCCAGCGTCTTGGCTGGGAGCCACGCGAAGGCGAGAACCATTTGGATACGCTGCTGCGCAGCCTCGTCCTCACACGTCTTGTGTCCTTCCGCAGCAACGATGTCATCGAGGTGGCCCGACAGCGCTTCCGTAGTCATATAAACGGCACCCAACCGCTGCCCGCCGATCTGCGCACCACCTGCTACAAGGCGGCGCTGCAGGACGGCAATGAGCAGATTTTCGAAGAGATGCTCGCCCTGTACCGCACCACCGATCTGCATGAGGAGCAGGACCGCATCTCACGGGCCCTCGGCTGTAGTACCGATGCGAAGCTGCTGCGTCGCGTCATTGATTTCGCCATGTCGGTAAGTGTGCAAGTGTCACAAAATAATCGTGGTTCCCTGAGTATCATCCTTCATCTCCTCCTTAGGGTGAAGTGCGCGCCCAGGACTCTGTCTTTGTGATAGTTGCCGTTGCCATCAATCCCAAGGGCCGTGACATGGCCTGGGAGTTCTTCAAGAGCAGCAACAAGCAGCTCCTCGAACGCTATCAGGTAAATCTTACAGTCCGTCTTTGTTTCCAAATGGGATCTTCATTCCCTTATTCCCTTTTAAGGGCGGCTTCCTGCTCACGCGACTGATAAAGTACCTCATCGAGAACTATGCCTCCGAGGAGAAGGCCAAAGAAGTGGAGGAATTCTTCAGGGTAACGCAGATACCCGGCTGCGAGCGCACTGTGTCTCAGGCCGTAGAGACAATACGCCTGAATGCAGCCTGGCTGGAGCGCGATCGCGAGAAGCTATCCACTTACCTGAAGAGCGTCTAGACATGGTCTCGCCCTCGAGCATACCAAAGCATTTAACAAACGAATCACAAAAGAGTAACCCCCCAACAGCAAACACACAATTTGGCAGCAGCAATAGCAGCAGCAGAATAACCCAGAGCAAACCACAGCACCAAGTTCAGCAGCAACCGCAACACCACCGTCGCATCGCTATCTGGCCACAACCGTCACAAACTACACACATCTCCCATTTACACATGAGAACCACATAGTCTTTATGCAAGAATACAACCACAGACTCCACTCCACTCCCCAACTCAAACCCACAACAAAAATGGAGCATTAAAGGCTTAAGCTTATGGAGTGTATCTCGTCGTATCACGTAACCTTCCCCTGGAAGTTTTATCATCTTCCAATTGAAACGAATATGTCGTCGGGCTTGTCAAGTTGATCGAGACATGCGTAGTCATCATTTCAACAGATCATCACAAACATTTTCTGCCCCAGACAAGAAAGCCGCTGTTACACTGTTAGCCATGTCTCTTTTCAGAGAATTTTTGTGAGAATCTCCGTTGGTATGGTAAGTCGATATCTCGCGGCCAACATGACGAGATCGACGATACATTCGTACCAGTTGGAGGATGCCAAAACTTGTGTTGAGTTTATTACTATAAATAAATGCAATTTCTAGGAAACGTTAAAGAAAACGTTAAACAAAAATCCAAAAAGGGAATATTTTGCTGGCAAAATTCGGTTCTAGTTGAGAATTTGTAGTATTCTGAGCTGTAATGTCGACCTATCCTTCTAATCATCGAGAGAGAGCGGTGAGATCAAAATGTTGCTGTACAAATTACAATATTTATACATTCTTTTGGAGAAAACCATCCACAAAATCCCCAAATTACGAATTCCGACAGACCTATTCGTTCTCTGGGTAGGGTCCCATAGAAACCTTCTCCGTAGACAAAACAATTTTGTATCAAAATTCAACATTCTTTTATAAATAAGGATAAACTTTTTGTACATGCAGGATACCGCGAGGGAGGATTCTATTTAATCTTCATCTCATCGTTGTTATTGTTGTTGTTGTTGTTGTTGAATTCCAATGTCTGATTCTTGCGCTTCAGTTCCTGGCAGTGCGACCAAAAGGTGACCAACCGCTGGTCACTGTTCGAGCAGAACTCGCGGAAGTCCTTAAGCATTTTCAGCTGAAAGAGCTCCCCATCGGCCGAGTTGCTGATCGTTTGGGCCTTCCACTTTTTGTTGGGTATCATATGGTTCCAGGACCACAAGAAGCCCACCTTTTTTGGCACATTCGTGTTGTTCGTGTGGCCATAGACGCAACGCGTGACATTTGCCTCCTGAAGGGTGGGCGACTCCACCTGGTAGTTGTTGGTGGCACAACTGCAAAAGAGATATAAATAAAAGATTAAGGGGTATTCATAGGAGATCGAATTAATTTCCTACCGAATCAAGGCAAACATGTTGCCTGTACAGTGAACATACTGGTATTCCTTGGGCAGCTGAAAAGAAATTGTTTAAATTACACATCGCTTTCACAGGTTTTGATGATTTGATTCACTTACGTCCTTGCCAATGCTATACTTCTTCTCCAGCACACAGGGCAGAAATCCAAACTTGGCCAAGATGGCTTCTTGAAGGAACAGCATGCGATCGGATCTGCTTTCCTCGGGGAATTCTGCGGAAAAACATTTCATGACGATATCATGATTTCAATAAATCTATATCCTCCTGCATACCATCGAAAAGAACCGCTCCGTTGGGCAGGAATGTCACACAGAGTGGAATGAATATGGGTCCCCTCAATGGGTCCGACTTCTTAGTGAATGGTTCGGCCATAGGATCCGCGGGCACCGAAACCAAAAAGTTGAACTGATTTGCCTTACGCATCCACCCACCAATCTGTGAAAATCGGTAAAGATAGGGTTACTGATCGAACGATGGATGCCATTTAAAGTATCAGCGTACTCACCAAATCGGATACAATCGGACCCGACGAGGTCACCCACTCGACTACAATCTCGAAGGCAAAGCCCGGCTGCAGCACAGTGTGATGCTTCACGTGTCCCCATTCCATGCGATCGCTCTTCTGGTTCACATCGATCTCTAAATGCGACTGGCGATAGACGCGCTCTATAAAATATCATTAAAGCTAGGACTAAAGCAGTAAGAGATTATATATGTATGAAACCTACTATTACTGCAATAATCCGTCCAGGACTGCGGTGCTGGCGAGTCCCTTAGGAAATTGGGGACTGGTGTGATCACTGGCTCGTCGTGCCACAGGAAGCTGCAGCCCTGGAATTCGATCTCCAGCCATTCATTTACAAAGGCACAGTAATCGTTCAATGGCGGGGCATAATCTGTTCGTGGTAGGAATATTATTATTAAAACAGATTTCCTAGCCGGAACTCAAATATCCGACCTACCTTTGGCATTCTTATCCTGCTGCACCACATAGTAAAACACGAATCCTGCCACCACAGGCTTGGTCCAGTCCCCAGAAGCATGACAGATCATGCGTTCCCTTCAAGAAAGCATTTTATGAATTGAAAATTGAAAACGAGCGGCTACGTTGTTAGCCGCGGCTCGACTTTTATACCCGGTACTCAGTGAGTATATTGCTCGAACTTTACATTCAAGAGGATAAAAAAACATAAAGGAACCACGACCACTTCTGTTCTTGCACTTGGCTTATCCATCCAATGATCTATTTGTATTCGAATTTTAAAATATTCATTTATCTGTTGCCATTTTCCACTATATCTGTCTCTGTCTCTTTCATTTCTCACACCAACACCAGCCGTTAGGCTCCCCCTCCCCCTCCCCTCCATAGAGGGAGCGAAAGAGACAGAGCCTGAGTAATGCAAATGGATTTCTTCATTCTGGTTATAGTAATAATCCGATCTGATCCAGATTCGGGGGTCTAGTAGATACGTGATCATTCTTTACGATTCTCTACAATTTTGTATACCACAGATTTTCTCCAGGAGTCTGGATACAAAATTTGGTAGCCTTTAGCACTTATAGTCTCTGAGATCTAGGCGCTCATCAAGACGGACAGACAGACATGGCTATATCAAATCGCCTATTGATTGGCTGATCAAGAATATATATGCTTAATGGTGTCGGAAACGCTTCCTTCTGGGTGTACACACATTCACTTGCACCACAAAACTAATATATCCTTTAACTCTTCGAGGAGCGTGTATAAAAACGTGTTATCTATAATGAAAACCCACTTGCGCATGGCTTCCAAGAGTTCCAAAGGGTGTCTTCCATTATTGAGGCGTGTCTTCAGCCACATCAAGGCATCGTAGGACAGAAAAGTGCAGGAGGGCAGCGATTGAGTTTGAGAGAAGTAGCCAACACCATTCACAGGATGCTTCATGGCATCAAAGATCTCCAAGAGTGTGGCATTCGGACTGAACTTGATGTCCACGGGGAAGCTATCAAAGCACCACAGATCAGAGAGATTAGCAATGGAAGGGATCAGTCGAAAGTCAGACTGTGGCACTCACCCATCATCCTGATCATCTCTGGCGGCCAGTCCAGCGGCAGCGGCTGCATCCGTGGCAGGAAAGATACGCGATATCCGGCCATTGTCGAGCTTTGGACGTGCATTTATGCTATCAAATAAGAGAACAAAGATGGATTCAGAAGATCTGTGCGGGTTCGAGCCACTGTCCGAGGGATCTCTCTCCTCCTCCATGTTGGGGGGTCACATGTGTTTTTGTGTAGTGGTGTGTGTGGCTGGTGTTTGGTGGATTTGAGGACTCAGCATGCCAATTGCATTGTTGGTTATGGATTTCCGGGTGGTATGCGGAGGGGTAGGGGGCGTGGAGTGTTATGTTGCAACTACGAGTAATTCAAATGATGATTGGGGAGGGGTGGGTGTGGCACAAACCTTTGCTGCGGTGAATTTAATAGATTATGATGCTTTTCTGTGATTCTAGGAGTGTCATGCTGCTGGAAAGCCAAATACCAAATAATATTATATCAAAAATATACAGAATACAACAACGAAAAGTAAAAGTAAATTAAACAACAAAGAATATTCAAACAAACAGAAAACCTATGCACAGGTGGTACGGGGGGATGCACAAAACAACAGGACTACAATATAGATATATAGCTGGCCAACAAAATATACAATATACAAAAGGAGAACACCAATCTACATGTAGTACCAACGATTATAGACAGTGTTCTTTTGTGTCCTAGAACCTTTGGTAGTACTCGTACGCCTAGTGGTAGAAATAATAGCCACCGAATAGCCGAATCCCTCACAGCGTATCGTGCAATTTATGCAGAGTAATACAGAGTGCGTGTGTGTTTGAGTGTGTGCTTGTGTGTGTGTTTGTGTTTGTGTGTGTGTGTGCGTGTGTGTGAGGCAGAGAAAGGGAGTCCTTAGATATAATATTGGAATCGATATAAAAACCTGGGTCGCTTCTCCGGCAATCGATTGCTACCGACTCGCTCCCGGAACGGAGAGTTCATGAGTCCCTGCCATGACAGGCATGGATCGATTTGGGGATCGGGTCAAAGACACAAGAGAGACATTCATTGGAAAGAGATACAAAAACATTAGGTAAAGAGCAGTACAGTAGAGCTTATAGATAATTTGAATTTGAATTGGAATTTGAAATCAAAACGTGCGCATTGATTGAAAAAATTAGAAACGAATCTGAAATTGAAACAGAAAAGTACGCATTGCATAGCAACAGAACAGAACAGAACAATTAAGATATTTCGAAACTAAATACAAAATAACAAAAGCTTAAACATTAGATATTTTTTTGTTTGAGAATAATTTGAGTAGATTGATAAGATAGATAACCTGATTAGGCTGTGGCCTGGATATAATGCTCGTACTGTGGCGTCGCTTGGTTAGACTGTGGGCGGTGGGGCTGTCCTGTAAGAGTAAGTGATGCGAAATATGCTCGAATAACATCAAGGATAAGCATAGAATGGAACTGAGAGCGGGTATTCCTTCTTTCAAATTGTTTTTTCTCTGCTCCATTTGTTCCCTCAGTTCACGCTCAATCTCTAATCATCATGCTTATTGGCTGCAGGCGGGATGAACCGAACTGAACTGAAGGATCAATGGACCCATCTCTAGAAATGCTTATCGATTGACCGACATCACTAGCAGGTCGATTAGTCAATTAGAAGACACACTTGGCAGTTGGGCATTTGGGCAATTGGGCAGTTGGGGAAAAAAAACTAAGTAAAGTAACAGAACGGGTAACGCAACAGAGATTCACAGAGATGCAGAAAGCCCCAAAAGCGGAAACATTTTAATCTTACTCTAGCCTTGCGGACAAACTGTCGCTTCAGCTTGCTGACCGCCTCGATTAGCCGCACAAAGTCGTCAACCTGCTCGCTGGTATTGTCCACGGTGACATCGGGAAAGATATCACAGCGCTGGCAGCTGGCAATCTTGCTGACAATGTTCTCACGGGGCAGCAGGTACATGCGATAACGCCAGTATTTCAGACTCTGTGGGATATATGCATACAGCCAGAAGATGAATCTACCACATTAAAAATATTCAGTCATCTTGAGCACACCTCCATTAGTGGATAGTCCACATCGCCACGCGTGCAAATATAGAGATCCATGTGGTTCCAGTTGAAGTTCTCCAGTTTCTCCGTGGTAAAGTTCACTCCAGAGATCTCGTACGTCTCGTGCTGTGGTGCGTGGAATCGATACCGATAGTCCACATTGATGGGAGGATAGGGGTGCCTGAAAGTATAGAATTTCTATGGGATTACTATGGCCAAAATATCCTGCAGCATCTTCCACTCACCTGGGTCTGTAGCCCGTCACTGTAATGACAGAGCCACTTAGCGAGATCTTGTGGAAGATCCTGCCGATTGACAGCAGGTACTCCTTGTTGCTCTCACTGGGCTTTACCGGCAGCACTGCAGAGGTGGCCGAAGCGGCAGTTGGCCCACCGACGGAGCATGCCCCGCCAGAGCCACACACCGATGGCCTCTCCTCCCCGACAATCAACTGGAAGCCTTGGGCCAGCCGCTGGGACACAATCTCCTTGCACACCTCTTCGGTGGACAGCGGCTTGCGGTAGATGGCCCTGCTCTGGGCGTAATCGTGGTTCACATCATCAGGCAGCAGCGTGTAGTCGGAGATCACATAGTCGTTGTGCAGCGACCGCTTGTCGGGGAAGTAGTCCGTGGTTATGGGCAGGCAGGCGGGGATCGTGAGCGATTTCCAGTCAACGCCTGCAAGCGGAGCCGCCGAAAGATTAGCGATTGTCCACAACGAGCGTTGCGGGTGTGAGAGGTGTCAAGGAGTACGCAAATAGAGAAAGCCAACGCCGCGATACAAAAGTAAACCAAAAATAATACATCGCTTAAGCTAGAAAGTAGAGAGCGAGAGCGAGAGCAGGAGCGAGAGAGAGAGAGAGACCAAGGTGCTCCCGCAGCTACGGTAATCAAAATCAAAGGAGGGTGGGGTGGAGTGGTTTGGGTTGGGTTGGGTTGGGTGGGGGATCCCATGGAACAGGATGTGGAGCTGTGGGCTGATCCGCCACCAACGGATGGGTTAGGCGTGTGTGGTACGTGCATGTGCATAAGAGATACAAGGTACAAGTGGGCAAGAGCGAGGGCGAGGGCGAGAGCGTGCGGGGCATGCTACACTATTTTAAACTACAGAAACAGCGACAACGGGCTGTTCCGCTGTTCGCTATTCGCTATTCGAAAACAAAAACCACCTCCCTTTGGGTGCGTGCATGTGGTGTGTGACTTGTGGTTTTGTTTTTGTGGTTGTTTGTGGATAAGTGCGGTGGGTCTACGATTTAGGCTACAATTAATTTGTGGATGAGTACTACATGCATACGGCGTAGGAGTAGGTGCTGGCGCGCGCTGGGTTAAGCGGGGGGTGAGGTGCAAAGCAAAGGTAGTCGTAGTCGCAGTCTACAGGCGGCATATCCTTCATATCCTTCCCCCGGGCAGGCATGTTTGCTCATCATTTGGTTCTAGATTAACATCTCTCCATCAGACAGTATAACAAATAGCTAAACAATTATAAAGATTTCAAAACTTCAGGACCCTCCCAGAGTTTTCCTATAATTTCAACACAATTTCTTGCTGTGTGAAAAGTATCTTTATCGAAAATTTAAGAGGTTAGCCGGCAATAAGCGAATTAGCTATCATTTAACTACAAGCTCATTCGCGAACAACTATTCTGCTTAATGATTTTCCCCATTTAAAAGTAAACTGCTGTACCTAATTTATCGCTAAAGCTAGGCTCTGTAAAACCTATAAAACTGTTCTAAAACTGCTTGAAAATATTATATATAACTTACTAACAGGACTCATATGTATTTGGCAAGCAAAAGGCTCTGATAAAACGGACAGTCCTTATGACATTACAAGGATTGTCATGGATTTTGGAACCACACAGAGAACACATATCGGGGTGCGGTTTCACCGAAAGAGCTCCCCCATTCTCTTCGTTAGACTACAGTCAGTCTTTGATGGGATGGGACACTACTGAATAAAATAGTTCTACAAAATTTATATTCTACAGATACAAAATATACAAATACAATGCAGTTTCAAGGCGGATCTAAGGTCTACTGTGCTTCCAAAAGCTATATCTAAAATGTGTGGTGTGTGCGTTTGTGTGTGTGTGTGTGTGTGTGTGTGTGTGTGTGTGTGGATGCTTTGCTAAATGCTTTTTGTACACAAAAAAAGTACGATTACTTGTGAAATATTTGTATTCCAAACCTATGATGATTTTTCCTTTGCCAACAACCTCGGCCTCGGTTGCTGACGCCGCCGCCACCGCCGGCTCGAGCGGGGAGTCGCCTCCAAAGTGATGCTCGGTCTCGACAATGGGCCGCAAATGTTTGCCCGCCGCCGCAGGATTCGCAATAACTAAACGAACGATCGATGTGGGTGGGTGGGGGTTTTTTTAATTGCAATTTTCATTTTGTTAGATCCAATTGGAGTTCGTTGATCGATTGATTGGTCGATCGCGGTGGATGGCGGTGGGAATATGGCGAATTATACATAAAGTTAATTAAAAATTCAGTTTCCGATCGATTTTGCTCGCGCAGTTAGGAATGGGCTACGTAAAATGCATTAGTTCGTTTCCGATTTGAATAAAATACATATATAAAATCCATATATATATATGGAGTGGTTATGGCTTCAAGGGTTCAAGGGTTCAGTGGTTCAAGGGTTGGTGCGGTTAGTGGGAGCTACTGTTTCTACTACTCCTTCGAGCACAGGAAGGCGGTCGAATCTCAACCAGAAAGACCACAAGGCTGACCAAAAGGCCGCACATAAACAAACTAAAGGCTGGGGCCAGCAGATTGAAGGCCAACGGACGAATATCGTCCAGGAACTCCTCGGCGCTGGTGAATTCCTGAATGTAGCCGCCGAGGCGTGCACTCTGATAGCTCTCTTTCATCCACACAAGCAGCAGGCCCGCCTCCTGCACATGCAGTGCAAAACGATGCAGTGGATCCTTGAAATGGGAGTCGATGCGCAGCTGGAACTGAGCCGCAAAGGTCCCATGGCACAGCGACGAAAAATAGAAGCGCTTGGTCTTCAGGTAGCGCTGCTGGACGCTGTAGAAAAACCAGCGAAAGCTGCTAATCGGATAGATGTAGCCCGTATCCATGTTAATGCGACGCGTCGCGAAGGTCTGGGCATCCGTTACGCTGAACATCCGCCGGAACTCCTCCGCATGGCCAAAGGTGCCCACAATGAGTTCCACATCCAAGGGTAGTGCGAGAATGGGGAATGGCAGCCGGAGAATCTCGTCCAAGCTGCTGGGCAACTTATGGCTGAGCGTCACCGTCAGGAAAGATGTCAGCTTCGTGGAATACAACTGGTAGATCAAACAGACCCCAAAGAGCACCAGGTAGCAGGTCACAGTGTTGAGTACACTATGGTGGTGCGATCTACTGAGGCGCCAGCCGGGGACTCCGATTAACGCCCACAACTGGGAGTCCGGCACGAGCCAACGGACGCCGAAAAAGTGCAGCACGAGCAGGATCAGCAGGACACTCAGCCACACGGACCATTGAAAGGGCAGCAAGACGTACAGAGTCCGAGAGATCTGGTTGTCCAGGGGTATCATAAAACAACGACTCGCCAGCCGTACTGGATAGGAGTAATCTACCTCTGTGGATGCCTGCAGCGTGTCGCACAAATGGGGACTCAGCTCCATGCGATTGCTGGCTATCAAGTCGATAATGGCAGGCATATTTAGCCACCGCGACCCATTCACCAACAAGGGATGCACCTTCAGGGTGACATTCAGTTTGGCCATCAGCTCATTAATAATTTTTCCACCCGCTCCGTCCAACCGCAGCTGTTGGTTGCGCGGATCTCGCGACCAGAAGCTGTTCGGAATATCCAGCTGCACGGCCAGATGTAGCTCGTAGCCGTTGAAGTTCTTGCGATTGGGTTTGGGAAAGATCTCCTCCAGATCGTACGAGGAGACTTCTTTCATGCGTTTTATTTTCATCTTGGGATAGGGATCCATCTGGTAAGCCCATCGCTGTGCCGTAACCACCAGAGCGGAGCGAAATTGCAACTGCCAGAGCAGCTTGAAGAACTCCCCCAAAACGGGAAGCGATTCGTGCTCCTTCAGCAGAAACAACGTCTTGCTGTAGCGGCGACCTCGAGCTCGTTTCGCCTGCAATTGGATCACTGGGTCCCTCGAGTGCCTGGCAAACACCACATACAGCGTATCCTCATCCTGGAGGGCACTGAAACACACATGGACGTCCACATCTGTGGCCGTCATTTGGGGCAGCAGTTGGAAGTGCATGCTAGCATTGGCTCTAAGCTGCTGATGAAGGCCATCCAGATAGTCGGGGCTGATGGAGTCTCTGCTATTGACAATGCTGATGGCTTGCAGGCGGTGCACGTCTCCAATCCGGTCCAAGAACAATGCAAGCTGCTCGGGCAGCGTAAAGTTTATCTCCTGCTCTCTGCTCTGATGCGGCAGAAACAGCAGAATCGCAATAAACTGGAGCCACATTACTCCCATTCGAGGCAAGAGTCAATCCCCAACTGAACTTAGACTGGGATACGCTCACCAGACAGTGGCTGTCTGTCCTTAAAGATATGATCTTTGAGCAATCAGTTCTGTGATTACTTACCCGTGGTAATTGCTGGCGTCCACTCCTGCTCGCCGGTGGCTCCCCAGAGATACGATTTGGCCTGCGTTGCCGTCAGATTTGGGACATTTGCAGGCAATGCATTCAGCAGAGAGTTCTGTCGCCTCTTGAAAACTGCAATTGGCGGAAAGATAGGGAATTGATTTTAGACGGAAATGGGAAAGGGGAATGAAATCTCTGAGCTCACTCACAGTCGATCTTTTCATCGCCCATCACAAAGCTGTGAGAGGACACCGATTTGCTTAGCATGGAGTGCGTGGATAGCTGGTCGTACTGCTCTTCCGGATCGCAGGAATACTCCGTCTCCGTCTCGTTGTTATTGGTGGTGCTGCTCTGGCTATTGTTGGGTATCTGCTGCAGCGGACGCTGTCCCGCTGGTATGGTTTTTGCAGGCACTGCTTGGTAATGATGCTGCTGGATGAGCACACCCGTCGGTCCCTTGGGGAAAATGTGCGTCCAGCGGCGGCGATTCGATGTCAATTTGATCGTCACTTGAGAGGGATCAAAGGGATTGATCAGGGCACGTCCGGGACGCACAATTGGCGCAATGCTGACAATCGTTCGACGGGAGTTCTTCTCCGAAGCCAGGGATTCCGAGAGATTTGTGGTATCAGGCTGAGGGAGAGTTGAGTACAAGTTGGAGGACTTTATTGGGAGGAAATCTTTTGAGCGACATACCAGTGCCGCCAGCATGGCAGAGGTGCCATGATGTATATCCGGATCAGACATTTTGCGTCGCATGGCCGGAATCTGTGTGGGCGTGAGATTCTCCCAGTCGTTGTTACGATATGCATAGGTTTCCAGACTAGGTACCGATGTTTTCTTGGCCCTTACCACGCGCTGAAGGGAGCTGAAAGGAGAAGAGTATTTATCAGCGAGAGTGGGAGAGAGATTCAACTCAGTTGGAGGCTTACCAGGTGCTCTGTGCCGGCAATGGCTGAAAGATCTGCTCATCATACGCATCATAGTCGAAAAGAGAGTTGTGCTTGTACTCCGACTGCTTGCAGCTGAGGAAATTCCTCTCATTCTCCTCTCCTTCGTCCGCGTTGAGCGCTTGATCGGACACAAAAAGCGGCAGCTTGATGCGGGGTATGAAACTGGAGTACGCGATCTTCTTGTTTGTGGAATAGAAGCTCAGATTGATCCAATGCGGCAAGGAGTAATCATCGGCGGATGTCAGGGTGGTGTCTTTGTTGTGGAACTTTAACAGCGGCACTGCATGCAGCGGCTGCTCGCCAACGCAAACCAGATCGCTGCCCACGCCGTTGTCGATGATGCGCTGCTTGGTGATGTTTGTCAGCTCCCTGTCCACCGAGAAGACACCCACGCCGGGTGTAATCACCACCGAGAGCTGTCCGGTGCGATCGAATGTGCGATCCAGGTAATGCTTCTCGAATGTATTCAACGAAATGTTGAGAACCTCAAGGAAATTGCCCTGCGTGGCAGTGGAGTTTGTGGCCGGGGGGATCTTCATGTGCTGGCGCTCATGATAGCGCAGCACTGTCTCCTGGTAGGAGGTGAAAAGCTTCCGCAGCTGCCCCAACACCGTGCACCAGTCGTCGTTGCGCTCGTTTTGAATCGCCACGCGATAGAAATCCTCGTAGAAGCGACCCTTGTAGTCCAGCTGCAGGCAGTCGCGCATGTGCTCTGGGAACTCATCCAAACTCTTGGCTGCATAGAAGGTGCGCGAGAACAGGACGATGGTTACCTCATGGTTACAGCTCAGCTTTTTCCACTTTTGGAAGAGTTCGGTGAGAAACCCATTAACTGCCTTCTCAAAATACAAGTCGCCATGGATGTCAAAGTCCCACATTTCCGAGGACATCTGCAGGAAGAGGTACACCATGGAAGTGCTGCTGCGGAAGACGATCTTTGTGTCGTCGGTGATGACGCCGCTGGCCACGCGTTCGCCCTGGGACCACATTTCGTACACCTGGCAGCGTATCTGCATGTCGTTGTAGTCAATCTTCTTGTTCACATACACACAAGTGTCCGTCTGCAAGGGGAAAGGGAATCCTCAAGAATAGCATCCTCAAAGGATGTAGGCCTTGGCTTGCTTACCAAATACGTTTTCAGGCGCCACATCTCAGAGCGGCCCATATACTGATCCTTGAAGGTAATCTCTATGGAGTCGAGGGCTACATCGGCTGGATTCACTATCCGCATCACCACATTGGAGTACGGCCTCAACTTAAAGGCAACGGCAATGCCCGACTCGATGCTTATCACATCACGGCCACAGCTACCGCTGAACTCTGTGATCTGCAGTAGCAGATGCGTGCCGTTCTCGTCATCTGGGACATAAATCTCCACAACATCGCCTACATTTGCGTTGGGGTGGTCCTTCAAGTTCATCACGAGGTCCGCATCTGCACAAAAATATTCAACAGCAGTGAAATTTGCGCAATTTATGTGCTCACACTTTTCAAATGTGTTTGCTTACCGTACGACTTGTTGCAGCCACGAGTGTGTGTATTCAGCTTGTAGAGCTTCATATTTTTGATGCGCTGGCCGACGCAAACGCGATTAAAATGTTTAATTTACCGGCCAATTATGTTATTCGCATTCTGAAATCTTCTTTTTTCGTGTTTGTTTTGATGGTGCGCTCCTTCTCTGTTCTTTGGTGTTTTAGTGCTGTGCAACGTCGCAACAATCGCCGCCAAAAACTATTGAATTGAAATTTTAAATTAATTTAAACAATGCGGTATTTTGTTAAAAATACAAATTTTCGAACGTCCTTCAATACTATTGAACTTTTTCTTTCGGAAAGATTTGCGAAATCTCGCGCTCCATAATTTTGATGTCTTGGATGTTAGGTGCAGCTGCTTTTCGTTATGATAGGTGCTGAAATAAGCTCCGCCGCTGAATCCGGTCCAGCTCCTCCTTCTGACCCGTGCACCTGAGCAGGGACTGACTTTTTCTACCGCCCGCTTGTTGATATCTAGTACTGTCGCAATATCCTTCCGCGTCTCTCTTTGTTTAGCACGCAGTGGCGTGGGTTTGGCTGGGCGTGTCAGCCCACCCACAACTCCGACGATCTAAGTGAATAATGTTATGGCATCTAGATGGCCCTGTTTATTAATATCATCCACCATACCCTCTTGGGTGTTGTTATTGGCGAATTTTGGGGTAAATTCGTCAGGAAGATATGGGATAGAAAATCTTGTTTTTACTATTTCTTTAATTGAACGAATTTCTCTTTCGATGGCCGCTGTGACGTTCGCAGCCGGAGAAAATATTTTGGGGAATTGTGCATCCTTTTTGAATCAATTTAAATGCCACGGTATATATATGGGGCTATGGCTGACGCCATTTTACACGGTATTTTATGGGGTTAAGCGGCTGTTGTTTATACGAGACGGGAATTCATGAACATTCAAACAAAACCAGTTGCCAAATTAGCACGAATAAACTGTTTAGTTAGGTCGAGGAAATAGCATTTTTGTCGCATTCATTCCCAGTAATCGTTTTCATTGGCTCTATTGTTTTAATTTTGTATTAGACTAGTGTTAGGAAACGTGAATTGCCATGGTTCCATGGTTTATGCGAAGCATAAATACAAGAAAAGACCTCTTTCCATATGCTTGTGCACACGTTTGACCATGAATTTATCAAAGCAATTAGAGACTCGAAATTAACACAGTTTGATTGGTTGTTGTTTTCAATGAATAATTTTATTGGGTCGCAAATATCAGTGAGTACATTTCGACAGTAAATTTTGTTAAAGACAGTCGCCATTTTTGCCTGGATATAATAAATCCTCAGTTCAAATAATTCGCATAGCATACCATTATGCACTTCGACTCCTCAACGCAATCCATCATCTACTCCTCCTCCTCCTCCACCTCCGCCAGGGTTCGGGTTCGTTTCGCAATTTATTTGTTGATTAGAACGCTACTCTACTCCTCTGTCGGGAAGCCGTCGCTGACGACAAAGATCATTTCGGCCTGATAATTTTGCATTTATTATAATTTTTTGTTTGTTGTTTTTACTACTTATAGCGAGGGTTATGTATACATTTGAAGGCGTTGCATTCGCTTTGATTGGGGGCGTCAGGGGGTCATTTTTAACGTTTAGGTCGCTCTCCAGGATGCGCGTTATTTAGTTTTTTTGTGTTATTTTAGTATGAATGAATTTGGGGGTATGGGGCAAGGGGCAAGGGGCATGGGTCATGCAATTCTGTAACAATTAAAAGTGGGGAAGGGAGGTGTTCGTGTCGTTGTTGTTATCGTTATGGCCATCGTTCGTTCTCGTCTCATTCAAAATATCTCAACACTAAGCTTAAACATTAGACAGAACCACGGAAACAGACTCCTAAAAGCTAACTAAATACGTATGAGCTACGATTAAACATTAATCACTAAGTTTTGGAGACATTGACGGGGGGACATTGACGTTAAGGGAACATCTCTCGACTATGAGTTTTTTTTACATTGCAACAGTGGCCAGGACGACTGTAATGTCATCTGGCTTGCCACCGCGTGCCTGTATATTGTTGCGACGAGCGCTGAGGGCAAAGGGCGAGAGGAACTCGCTGTTGAGGGACAGCGTGCGGGCCATCAGGGCCAGGCTGTTGGCGGTCATCTGTAGCTTGACGGGATCGCGTTCGCCCTCCACATCGCGCAGCACATCCAGCATGAGGTCCTCGGGCACATTGTCGAAGACGCCATCGGTGGCGATGAGTATAACATCGCCATCCTCCACGGGGAAACTCATGGTGTCCGCCGACTCGGGGCTATCGCTCAGCACGTTCGGGCCATGGCCGGGCGGGGGCAGGGATAGCTGGAAGGGCGTGTTGAAGTAGTGCTGTTGCTCCTCAGACTTGTGCACCACCTCGCCCTGCCTCACCACCATGAAGCCACTGTCTCCGATATTGGCAGTGTGCACCGTTTTCGTCTCCCGATTGAGGATTAGCACGCAGGCAGTGCTGCTGCCCAGAATGGGCTTCTTCTGTTCCATCAGCTCGCAGTAGCTGTACGCCAGCAGATTGACGGGTCGCTGCGGGTTAAAGTGACTGCACTGCACCAGGCGCTCGCATGTGCGCATCAGGAAGGAGGAAAACTCGCCCGGATCGATGCCGTAGCTGCGCCAGCCTCCGACACCGTCGGCCACGCCCATAACATCGGCCTGCTCTGTGGATGCCTTGAACCAGGAGTCCTCGCCATACTTTCCAGGCTTGTACTTGTGGCGCAGGTTGTCCTTGGCGAATCCACAGACCACAGACACGAAATGTGGCCGCGGTGAGGCAGACTTGAGAGCACCTTCGCCACCCTTGCTGGCCGCAGCCCCAGTGGCAGACTCCAAGAGTGTGGAAAAGCTGCTACGCAGGGCCCGCGATATCATACGCGATGTCCAGTGAAGCGAATGCATCGCTCAGAAAACTAGTGTGGTCTCGTGGTTTGGTCGGTCGCGTCAATTTGGATTTTCACTTTCGTACATATAGATATCGATTTTACAACTTGTCGTGCATGAAAAACGCGTCGTTTGGCATCAGTCGCATGCCCCGCTTTCGTATCAATAGCTTTTTCGGTGATTGAACTCACAATTTTTCGAATTTTCTAATTTACGTTCCAATTAAATGCGAAATGTTATGTGATACACTTTTTATCCACACCTCCGTCAAATGTCACTTTCGTAGTGTTCAGCAGCTCATAATGATTAAACGAACTTAACCCTCTAAGTCGCACACTTTTTAAACAGGTGAACAACATGAGCTAAAACACGGGAAATATTACTGTCCGTAAAATCTTCTTGGAGATCCATCCTAATGACCCCTAACTACCTCGATATTTTGCATCTTAACTTTGCTACAATTCTTCAAGTTTCATCACTTTCATGGAGTGTATTTTAACACCCTTTGGTCGACAATGGGTTAATCGTTCTCTGTCCATGATCGGAATTCATGTTCCTCGATTTTGATATTCGGTTTAATATTACTAGCTAGCTAGAGCTTTCAGCCCTGATCACATATTTGTATCCTATTGATAAATCAATTTTTCACTAGATATGCTAATCTTAAACTCTGTTTTTTATAGAATGTTTATGAATAAAGATTTAAACAAAAAAGGTCAAATCACAAAACGTAAGTGTGCACGGAATGTTATGTCATTGTTGCTGGTCAGCTGTAAGTATGTACATTTGTATTACCTATTTTTGTAAATAATTTTTTAAGTTGTGTTTGTTCCCAGCCGCTGAAACGTAATTAGTAATGAGCTTCTCTCAGCTTGAATTGTTTATTGCCTATTGACGCCTTTGATTAGTTTCCTGTATATGTATCTCAATTCCGATGCAAATTCTTGGTCTCCGTAAGGAATTTCATTGAGATAGCTTAAATTTGTGACTGAAAAATATCTGCATTCAATAGAGCATATCTAACAAACACTTCCTCAATTCTATTATATCCTTATATCCAAGGTATGCAGAATGTTGCTATTTTTCCGCACATGCTGCTGGCCCATACATTCTAAACGGTAAAACCCGATTCAAGGAGGCAATAACCGATTCGAAGAGGGAAAAATTCATACCGAAATGTACCGTCTCGTTTTCAAAATATTTCTGAGGGTAGATGGTGTATTTCACCAATACGTGCGCGGTCACACTGTGCGAAGTGGTTGGTGTTGTTTGTGTGTGTGTTGGTAAACAACGAAGTTTCGTGTCTGTGTGTGCCAATGGCACTAGCCCCCAACTGTAATTATTGCTCTTTGTTGTTGGTAGTGGTTCTTCCCGAACACAAGAATTGTTGCTAGTAGGTTTCGACCCAGTTTTAAACGCGAAGGCTTGAAAAGAAAGCCACCTGAACAGTCACAACAAACGCGAGGTGGTTGTCGAGTGTGGTGTTGTCTGTGGTGGTGTTGGTGTGTCTTGTCTGTGTGTGCCATTGGCATAGAAAATTTTGCATATACACATACAACACAAGCACACGCACACATGTAGAAAGTAAAAATAAAATAAACCTAAAAATAATAGACATATATATAACATACATATATTGCAGATACAAATAAAATTTATCGACTCACGGTGGCGTAGAAATTTGGAAAGTGCACAAAAGTTGCAGAGTACATAACGGTATTACATACACATCGCTGCATGCATGTGTGCGTGTGGAGGAGGAGTCTCAATGGTTGTTTGATGTTCAGTTTTTGGAGCACAAACAACAATATTAGAAGCGAACGACGACGACGCCGCTGGCTCGAGCCGTAGGAGTTTTGGAGCTGAAGCTATGACGACGCGTGACAATGTCGTTTCCAGTCGCTTGTCCAAATTGATGCTCAACAATGCCACCAGCAGCAGCACCACAAGCACCGCCACCACCCACAACGGCCAGACGCCTGCCTCCATGGTGCAATCACCCACATCGCCTGGAGAGCAATCCGAGTTGAATCAATTAAAGCGCGATGCTGATCCGCAGTTTTCGCGCTTTGCCGACTATTTTGTGATATGTGGCCTGGATCTAGACACGGGCCTTGAGCCAGATCGCTTTGCAGGTGCGACTCCATCCCAGTGATTGTTTGGGGAGAAGTACTAAAGACTTTATTTTTTTTTTAGGGGACAATCTGCACTGTTCGCCCCTGGATCGGGCGTACAAAAGCAAACCCCTGGCCCACTATCCCGAACATGTGGCCTGGAACCCCTTTGATGCCCATGGGATATGCATGGTAGGTCCCCACTCTCCCCATCCTCTATTCTAATATTCCATATTCATATGCTCCATAATTGAGCTCAATTGGTTGCCCTTTTCGATGAAAATTCATGCTTCGCTGGCGTCGTGGTCGTGCTCATTGATACGATTGTGGAGTGGGGTAGGAAGACGAGACTGAAGTAGCATTTTTAATTGATGCCACATTGCCATCAGCAAGCAGCCACGACGATGACTACGTTGTGTAGTCGACTTTTTCCCTCATTCCATAATCATCTTATCATCAAATGGATCTCTAGCCATCAATGGATTTTATTTATAACTTTTGAGAAATTGTCTTATCTAACGATTCGTATTTCTGTGTCTGTAGCTCTCGTTGCCCCAGGGCCTGCGCTTTCGTACCCAAAAACACAACATTGAGCCGAGATTCCATTCGTTCGCCACCACTCGGGAAGATGGCAAGCGATGCTATGGCTTCAGTCTGGTCTTCTACGAGGAGATACGTAATCGAAATATTTGCGGGGCCATCCACACGCTGCAGTCCATGTTCATTACGGAGCTATCGAATGGCCAGCAGACGCATTCGCTGAGTCGCGTCAAACAGGATGGTCCTGTGAGCCGTTCCCTGCCGCGACACTTTAAGGTGGCGGGACAGGCACCGCAGTCCGCACAAAGCTACTACGACATCAATAAGGATAAGTTGTATGTGGCCAAGAGCATTTCGCTCATTTGTCAGGCTCCCTATGCCTTTGCAGCGCAGATATTTCTCAAGAATCTGTACAGGTACAGTGTAGGCAGGAGCAGGAGGCTTTTCTCTGGAAACAGTATTAATCTGTTAACCCGTTCTTTGTAGATGTCTTCCACGTCAGCCTGGTGCTGGCATCAGTCTCGAGTCCTATGTCTACAACATTCTCTATGAAGTGATGCTACCTCAGCCGGGCAAGTCCATTCGCGTTTATTTGCCCCCCACAGAGCCGCATATGGCGGCCATCGCATTGATCCTGCAGCGTCCGTTGCTGGCCACGGAATTACCGCTTCTCGATTTCCCTCTGCGTCTGCTCTTCAAGTATCTGGGCGTGGAGTGCGTCATACAGCTACTGACATGTGTGCTGCTGGAGAACCAGGTGCTGCTTCGATCTACAGGTAAAAAAAGGATGCCACATCGCTTTATTCCTCATTCTTGATTTCGGTTTCCTTTTCTCTTTTAAAGACTACCAAAGACTCATGATTGTGGGCGAATGCATAACGTCTCTGCTCTTTCCATTTGTTTGGCCTCATGTCTATGCCCCCATTCTGCCCGCTGCATTGCATCATTTCCTGGATGCTCCGGTTCCGTTTGTGATGGGATTACATGCCGGATGCGAGGCGGCGCATAAGATTGGCAGCGAGGCGGCCCTGTGCTTCGTGGACATTGACAAGAAGCTCATCCAACTACCGGAGGAGATGCCTGTGTTTCCCCACAAGCAGGATTTTATGGCGGAGATCAGTTCGGTGCTGGACAAATTCGAGATTGAGCGAGATCGCGACCAGGAGCCCAGTCTGAAGAATGGCTATGCAGGGCGTGGCGGCAGTGTAGGAGGTGGCGGCGGCGTCGATGCCATGATCTCGAGCTGCACCTTGCCAACGGGCCTGCAGGCGGCACGACGCAGCAAGGAGCGCTTCCAGCAGCTGCAGGAGACGGTGTATACGCTGTCCGGACCCGGGCAATCACCGGGTGGGGGACCCGTGGACTACCAACCGCTGACCGCGCATCCCTCAAAGATCGATCATGTGCCGCGGATTGCTGATTTTCTACGCCGCAAGGGAGGCATTAGAGGCACTCAGGGTGGGTCGCCCGTGGGCAGTCCCACTGTTTCACTATCGTCCTCCCCCGTGGGTGTTTATCACGATGTGGATGCAGTGGATGCCACCATGCCCGTACCTAGGCGCACGGAGAAACCGAAACTCTCGGTCGTGGAGCAGTACTACCAGGATCTGCGCATCAATAACTCTGTGAGGGAGGTCTTTCTCAATCGCTTTGTGCACATGTTCCATGCGTATGAGTATTTCGTAATCTATCCGAATCAGGCCAAGGACGAGTGGCTGTCGAATCGCGAAACGTTGCAGAACTTTGATAAATCGTCGTTCCTCTCGGATCAGCCGGAGCACCATCGGGCGTTTTTGTCGCGCTTCCTTGAATCTCAGATGTTTGCCACGCTGATTGATAATAAAATACTATCCATGTGGGAATCGCTGCCGGATGAGCAGCTCCAGCTGTTTGATCATCGCGTGAAGCTCTTAAGGTAGGTGTTTTCCCTTACCCCCTTAACCCTGAGATTAATGTTTTGTTCTCCATCTCTATTACGAAACAGGCGCCGCCATGGTGAGAACATGATCTGCGCCACCAGCTATGAGCCTTGCGTTCTCAGCCAGGACTCGCAGCAGGGCTTCGAGAAGCGTCTCAATTGCATTGACATCGAGGTGACGCCTCCCAGCGAGATTCTATCCAATCGAGCGGCATATTTTCGCAGCTTTCCGCTGCTGGAGAAGGGCGTGCTGAACCAGGAGTGCGCCTCGAGGTAGTCCCCTTCTCTATGATATGCATTTGTTTTTATTCCACAGCAGCACGCCTACCCGCCCCTGACCCCGCCCCAACCCCGAGCTAACTCTTGCACTCATTCCAATAATAAACCTACCCCTCCCCAGCCCCCCACACCCCCCCCCCCACCAAAAAAAAAAGGAAAGAAAAATGTACCTAAGCTCCCGCAAAGGCTAGCAAATTTATGATATTATCTAATGTTAGTTATACGACACCATATATACCATAGAAACTAGTAATATAGACCATAGAATGTATGTACAGTTTGTTCGCGGGGGAACTTCACTCCATTTCCTTTTAGTAATTTATTTGATTTTTCTATCACTTAACAATAAACTCTGCATTTCTCAAAGCCTTAATCGAGACTTTGTTTTGTTTGTTTCGTCTTTTGTATCTCTCATTTGTAATCATTTCTGTTCTGTTCTGTTTTGTTCTATCGTTTTTGCATGCTTTGCACATAATAGATCACATCCCTAAACCTGATTTCTTTCGAACGTTTTCCCCACTAATCCACCTATATATATGTTTCTGTTCTCGAATATCAAAATTCCAACTAATTCATTCGCGGCTAACCTTCATAATTCAATCAAAACAAACCAATATCCTCCTCCAACCCGCAAACCACCGGAAAACACAGAGGCAACAGTTTGCGGCGGGTTAAGAATGGGAATAAATGGAGGGCCAGGGAGATATCGCTGGACCAGAAGGCCCCAAGCACCAATTCCATCAATCGATTGTCTGCCAATCTGACCACAGCGGATGTGAGTCCGGCCTTGATAGCCCAAGCTAATTGGACATTTGTAGAGCGTCTTCTAAAGGTAAATACAGGAATGACAGGATCCCCTATCCTCAAAGCCCTAATATCCTAAAACCATTCTGTTTTTTTTCCCCTTTTTTAGGACATAAAATCAAAGAGCAAACGCATGCTGCTGGAGAAGATGGGCAATGAGGCAGTGGCTTTGGGCCTCAAGGGTGATGGCATCGAGGAGAACACTCTGATAGCCAGCATGTGTGATCTGCTAGAGAAGATCTGGTCGCATGGACTGCAGAATAAGCAGGGGAAGTCCGCACTTTGGGCGCATTTGCAGGCCTACATTGAAATGCAGGAGGCACGCATTGGCGGCGAAAGTTCCGGTGTGGAGCAGACGGCTCCAGTATCCAGCAGTCCAAGCAATAAGATGGCCATAGCCACAGCATCGCCAGCACTGGCATGGAATGCAATGCGCAAGCGAATGGATTGTGAGTTCACAGGACATCCAATAGGTTTCTCTTCATTTACATATGTATATCCCTTTGTCCTTTCAGATCTTTCTACATTCCAAACGGACTTTGATAGTCCGCCCAGCCCCAACCGCAGTCGTTCGCGTGATCGCAATAAATTTGTGGGCCTGGAGCAGCTGTGTCCGCTGCCAGAGTCCCTAGAGTTCGATGTAAAGTAAGTACATTGTATAAATTCCCCTTGCACCATTTTATTGACTGACTGAAATTCTGCTATGAAAAACGCACAGAAACGTATTGGCCATGGCTGATATTAAGACGCACATTGGCTATACACGCGCCTGGGTGCGTCTCTCGCTGGAGAAAAAACTGCTGTCGCGACACTTTCGTACTCTGCTCTCGGATGAGAGCCTTCTGAGGTCACTGTATAAGCGCTCGGCCTTTCTGCGCTGCGAGGAGGAGAAGGAGCAGTTCTTGTATCATCTGCTGACCCTCAATACCGTGGACTACTTCAGCTTCACCAACATCTATCCCACAACGAGTAGGTCCAAGCTAGCCTTAGCCGCTGTCTGCTATTGCCTTACCCTTCTCTCTCACCTTCTCTGTTGCCCCCAGAGCTGCCCTATCGCGTTGTCATCTTCCCCTCCCGAAAGTACGGCTCCTATCACACCTCCAGTAATGTTTGGATCATGGTCTCGGGCACCATGAATGAGACACAGCGGGTGCCAGTGCCCAAGGGTTCCCTGGAGTTTATTTTTCATGTAAGCATTGACTCAGAATATTCGAGTATAAATATATATATATATATATATATAAAACCCTTTCCTTTCATTTGGCAGTACAAAAACCTTGGCCTCTTGACAACCATGCGCATTGGTCACGACAATTCGGGGCCCAGCCACAAGTGGCTCGTGGAGCAGGTGGTGATGCGCAATGAGGTCACCGGACACACCTACAAGTGAGCCAGAAACAACTCCATCCAAATAGGTGACCCATTCTCAATTGAAATGTTTCGCACTTTCGCAGATTCCCCTGTGGCCGATGGCTGGGCCGTGGCGTGGACGATGACTCCACAGAGCGTTTGCTGGTGGGCCAACGCATCTCGACGAGTGTGAAGAATGCCGAGCTAGTGCCGGACACCCGCACGCCGCCACGCACACGCAGTCCCAGTGTGCAGCGCCAGGAATCGCTGGCGCCATCGGAGATCCAGCACCAGTTGGGCAATTGCGTGAATGTGATTGTCAAGTGGCACTACAAACCGAGCAGGGACCGGGATGTGGGTACTCTAACGAACCTCCTCTGCGGCGATGATGGCCTGGTCAAATGCCTGGAGCAGGTGTTCCTCTGTGGCTTTCGTTCAGCACGTTTCTTTGGCAGAAATCTCTACATCTGGGATTATTTCAGTAAGCGAAAGGGCCAATCCATCTGTAGATTCGTATTTGAACCCTTATTTCCATTTAAGCCAAGGTTAAAGAGCTTTTTGAGCAGAATCTGCAGCTGGAGCTGGAGGACTCTGCCTCCAGCATGGACTCCTCCTTCAGCAATAGCAGCGGCAGTGGCAATAGCCTACAGCGTCGTGAGATCACCAGCATCTGGCGTCTGTATGTGCAGCTAATGGACGAAATCAACGGCACGGCCCTGGGCAAAGATGGAAAGTTCCAGCTGCTAATGTGCCTGAGCCTCCGAGAGCATCTGCTAACGCGCCTCATCAAGCCGATGGCCCTCACCAAAGTTACCCAGGAGATGTACGACGAGGAGAGCTTTCTGCGGCGCCGCAATCTTCTCACCTTTTTCATTCAGATTCTGGAGCCGCTCGACGACTGTCACATTGTGCTGGAAAACTCCATTACCCAGGGCATACGCATTCCATCTCAGTGCTGAGATGAGTCCGATCCGACCGATCCCATCCAAATCTCCTACGACACAGAACTCACTTCAACCCACGGAAATTGTTTTGCAACCAGTGACCTAGAGAATACTCATATACATATGCTCTTAAGGAATCTCGGAAATACTCGAATTCGTTGTTAGATTTATCTAAGAAATCCTGCCCCTTATATACTCATCCTTAACCTTATCCTTATCCTTGCCATTCAATCCATTATATGCTTGCCAAGAACCAAGTCAGACATACTATATAGAGAGCAAACCAAAACGAGAAACGGGAAACCGAAACCATGAGAAAATTGAAGCCAAAGTCGAAAGAAATTCCTTATCGAATTTTAAGAACATTTACCGTGCAATTAAGACGTTTACTATAACAAATTCTAAAATGTTGTTCAAAAATCTACATATACATATGCATACATATGTACATACTATTGTGTGCGTATGTGTGTGTATGTGTGTGTATAGCTAGCAATTAAGATATTCCAATATTCTTGGTCAATTCCAAAGTACACTAATTTCAACGGTAGCTTTTGACTTAGTATCTATTTTTTTCTGTTTACCAAAGAACTATTGAGCTATTGTTTTATATTTTATATTTTATTATTTTTTTAAAACAAATGCAAGAAAGATATACCAAAAAGTGTTTTTGTTTGTATTCCAACTGTACGTTTACACTTTTGAGCCAAATAATGTTTGAATTTATTACCCTAAGACACTGAAAGTCAATAAATATGCAAAAGACAGCAATTATATTAATCAGCGAAGATTGAACTAAGAGCAAGCGCAAGCCTAGCGTCGCCGGATATGCGGTTCCCTTCCCGAACTCCACAAGCTTCATAGTGATGCTCGTACACAGATACGACGGCGAGAGCGAGAGCGGCACTTGATTGATGGCAATCTTGTTTAGCTGCGAAGATCTATGTACGTAACATTTTGTATAGCATGGATTGCTTGGAGTCAAGCAATTTGTTCATATTCGCATATGAGGGGAACCTTTACCTCTAGAATATTTTCAGCAAAACTTTTTGTCATATTTTCAAACAAACAACGACGTGAAAAACAAAATGTAGAAGGAAATTAGTTTCACTGATTGAAATTTAATGTAAAACGTGGTTTAAACTATTGGAAAAATATAAATAAACTTTGCAAAAATAAGGACATATACCCCTGAATTGAAAGTGCAATGATCTGAATCGCATGAATCACCCACTCCCGTTCATTTGCATTCCGTAGAACTCTCTACTAAAAGTTTAAATTTAAATGATGTTGAAATTAGACACACTTTTAAAGAATGCCCTGCAATATCAGACGAACTTTTATTTTGTATATGATTTATTTGGTAACTTTTTTCTTAATATAGTCCATAATATATATATATTTATATATATATATATATATATATATATATATTTCATACATGACTTCACATTGGACCGTAAATTAACACGGGATCCTCCGCCTTAAAATTAAAATTAATGTCTATTTGGGCTAAGTATATTTACGCTTACTATATTTTTATTTCATTATATACTAACAGACAGATATTGCACGAAGAAGTCCATCACTAGGCATTGCTGTCATCACTAGATTTACATAGGCCCAGGCAGAGCATACACATGCACAATATACAAAGTAACGGTAAGCAGAACCAATGAAAAGCGGGCAGAGAGCCTGCTGCGTCTGCGCATGAGTCTGCAGCAGCGCTGCGCTGCTTCAATTTCGCGTGTCCGCAGCCTATAAAATGGGGGCAACGTGCGGTCTGCGACTCATTTGTTCAAAATTCCTCCGACCTTATCCACCTAATTTAATTTGCCCCATACCTCTTTCTGGCTCTGAACCACCGCTACCGCTTTCCGGCTCTCAGCCGCCAGCCGCTCCCGCTTCAACAAAAAGCTAAAATTCTTACTGCTGCGATTCGCTCTGGAGAATGCTCCCAGTCTGCCGCTCCAAAATTCCTCCGACCTTATGTCTTGAAAAAAACCAATTAGGCGGAGGCCCAAGATTGAAATTGTTTTCGTCTTAGAAAGCCAAAGATTGCTTACAACTCGTATGAGAGCTCAATAGAATTGGGTACGTTAACTGCCGCCATTCTTAAATGTTTCGTCCCGATACATTTTGAAGTTCTGATAGAACTCTAATTTCTTCTGATATTATTTGAAATTCTTCGCCCTGTCATCGGTTTCTTGGTTCTCGGTATCCGTTGATATGCTCATAAGAATTTCCATCTTCCCCAAGAAATCCTCTTTTTCAAATGGATGGTTCTTTTTCTCTGACTCCTGCCTCTTATTCTCTTTGTTCGATTGTATATTTTTGCTCATTTTCGTGCTCTGCCTCGATCCCATGGCTTTCATTTGCACGAATGTGATTCTCCTCTTTATCGCTGCTATTAATTGTGTACGTTTCTTCATTGATAGCTTGATAAAGCTATACGAAAACGTTGATCATTTTCAGGTCGTTGGTCAAATTTTAGCTTATAACGATATGCACTCTGGACCCCATTAATGCAGGAGGGGCAAATAAGCTGCGGCATAGAGTCCCCGCGCTCCACAGAATTCTTAGGTGAGAACTGGCTTATGATGTAGCCGGGGCTATTTTCCGGCAGCTCCCAGAGATTGCAGATTTCAGCGAATATGTCGACAAGTGGAACGGAATCATCCAGGCACACCTTCGCCATTCTTTGCGCTGGTGTAATATGAGTGATCTTAGATAATTTCATTTGGAGCGTCTGCTCCGCAGTGTTACTTTATTCAGACAGTTCAATAGGCAGTTCATGCTTATAAATGTCCTCTATTTCATTTTTATTTAAAATTTTTGTATTG
The DNA here is from genome assembly GCF_009870125.1 of Drosophila pseudoobscura. NCBI lineage: Eukaryota > Metazoa > Arthropoda > Insecta > Diptera > Drosophilidae > Drosophila > Drosophila pseudoobscura. Next base: position 66,029,514 of record NC_046683.1, on the reverse strand, counting down.
AAAATGTTTACCTTAAAGAGGGTTATGGTATCAACTAAATTTAATAGACCAAAAATTATTAATTTTAAACGATGCTTTCTCAGAATTGTTTCTCCATTGAAGATGACATTTTTTAATGAATTTGAGAGAAATTCAATTTCATTGACAACTTTGTAATTTATTATAAATTGTTTATTATTATTTTCAATTGATTAATTTACTTTATTCTGTATTTTCAAAAAGTCGTCGTGATCAGGGCTGCCTGCTATCCATTTCCAAATGGTACCTAATTCATTAATTTGCCTTTTATTCCGTTTTGCTAAAATTCATGAATTAAATTATAAGTATTCTTTAATGGTACTTCTTTGTGCTTAAACATATTGCCCCTATAGGTATATATTTAGATTTATACCATATGCATATATATATACAATTTTCATTGGAGTTGTGGAGGCAGCTATTGTAGGACACGAAGCGGTCGAAATTCACTCTTAAGCGTTAGATTAATACCGTTCAGCTTCGAGTTCATCTTCAAAAGAAGGTTGCCAATCACCTGTCCGTTGAACCTCCGTTCGCCGGTGGTCTGTATGATGCATTGGGTCAGAATGCCATGTTCCAACTCTGCCTTTTGTTTCACAACACATATTATTAATTATTTAAACAGTGCACTTACCTGATAATAAAATTATTCACAGCAATAAATTTCACTTCGTTTGCGCACAATTAGTCGATTGCAAATAGCAAATGCAAAGTAGTGTTGGGTAAACATTGCTCATTTTGGTGAACATGTTCACTTGTTCTTTTTTAGTAAGTCACTTGCTCAGTTGCTGACTTGCTCACTCAGTTGTTCACTATTCATGTTCATGTTCCAAATTTCACTATACTTTCGAATTAGCGACATTTTGAATTTTTGAAAGAGCAAACAGCTTTGCCGGTAATACAAAAAGTGTGAAGTAAACGCAAATATGAGCAACAGCTGCCAGATCGCAAAATGCCCTTTGAGGAGCAAAATTTCGCAAAAAGTGAGTAGAGAACAAGTGAACAAAAATGAACAAGTGAACAACAAAGAACAAGTGAGCAAAAATGAACAAGTGAACAACAAAGAACAAGTGAGCAAGAAAGAACAGCTTGGAAGGAACATGTTCAGTTGCTCACTTAAGTGAACAACTCTTTTTTATTCACTCACTCATGAGCAGCACAACACTAATGCAAAGCGAAGAAAGAAAAAGAGTTCTGCCGACGCAGGCGCAAAAGAGACGAACAGAAAAAACGAAGTTCTCTTCTACTGCGCTCGGTCGGCAGAACCGAATTTCGTTCGGCACGCGCGGACAAGAAAGAAACAAAAGATTCGATTTGGCTGGCGTCAACGCCTACATGACATTGTAGGTGACATTCGTCATCGCTCACTGCTGGTAATGCAGTAATGTTTCTTTTTAGTTTTAAGCGCAAATGTGTTGTTTGGTTTGCGTTTTCTCTTCGAGCGTATTTTAATGTATGGATGCACACGTATTCTTACATGCTGCATGTATAGGGTTTAGAATTTCTGGCATGAGTTTTTTAATATAGACTACACGAATGTAATGAGCAGCACTTTTGTTATCGATTCGCTTCTTCCACGTGTTCAGATCGTCGAATGGTGAACAGCGCAGGAACTTCAAAAGCGCATATACATACATATATCTAGTTCCTTGTTTTGTCTGGGTGTGCCAGTCAGAGCCCAGCGAAACTTGCCGCGCAGATCGCTTACTGCGATTGAATATCTATTTGGGCTAAGTATCTATACACTTATTTTTTCCCGAAAAAGTCCATCACTAGGCACTGCTGTCATCGCCAGATTTACCCAGGCCCAGGCCCAGACACATACACATGCATACATGTACAAAGGCATGGTGAGCAGAACCAATAAAAAGCGGGCAGAGAGCCTGCTGCGTCTGCGCATGAGTCTGCAGCAGCGCTGCGCTGCTTCAATTTCGCGTGTCCGCAGCCTATAAAATGGGGGCAACGTGCGGTCTGCGACTCATTTGTTCAAAATTCCTCCGACCTTATCCACCTAATTTAATTTGCCCCATACCTCTTTCTGGCTCTGAACCACCGCTACCGCTTTCCGGCTCTCAGCCGCCAGCCGCTCCCGCTTCAACAAAAAGCTAAAATTCTTACTGCTGGGATTCTCTCTGGAGAATGCTCTCAGTCTGCCGCTCCAAAATTCCTCCGACCTTATGTCTTGAAAAAAACCAATTAGGCGGAGGCCCAAGATTGAAATTGTTTTCGTCTTAGAAAGCCAAAGATTGCTTACAACTCTTATGAGAGCTCAATAGAATTGGGTACGTTAACTGCCCCCATTCTTAAATGTTTCGTCCCGATACATTTTGAAGTTCTGATAGAAGTCTAATTTCTTCTGGTTCTCGGTATCCGTTGATATGCTCATAAGAATTTCCATCGTCCCCAAGAAATCCTCTATTTCAAATGGATGGTTCTTTTTCTCTGACTCCTGCCTCTTATTCTCTTTGTTCGATTGTATATTTTTGCTCATTTTCGTGCTCTTCCTCGATCCCATGGCTTTCATTTGCACGAATGTGATTCTCCTCTTTATCGCTGCTATTAATTGTGTACGTTTCTTCATTGATAGCTTGATAAAGCTATACGAAAACGTTGATCAGTTTCAGGTCGTTGGTCAAATTTTAGCTTATAACGATATGCACTCTGGACCCCATTAATGCAGGAGGGGCAAATAAGCTGCGGCATAGAGTCCCCGCGCTCCACAGAATTCTTAGGGGAGAAATCTTTCAGGCAGCTCCCAGAGATTGCAGATTTCAGCGAATATGTCCACCAGTGGAACGGAATCATCCAGGCACACCTTCGCCATTCTTTGCGCTGGTGTAATATGAGTGAACTTAGATAATTTCATTTGGAGCGTCTGCTCCGCAGTGCTACTTGTTGTGAATTAGTAGGTTGGATGTATTGTTACATAAGAACGTATCGGCGACCATCTATGGTTAACAAGGTTAAAGACCTCGTTCTGCACTAGGTACAATCGTATCTTCCTGTCCCAATTTGTCTTCGCTTGTGTGAGCAAGTATGTGTTTGTGGTAGCTATTGTTTCTATATCTAAATGTCTTTGAGCAATGGGTACACTTGTAAGGATGCTCCCCTGTGTGAGATCGCATGTGTACCTGGAGATTCGACTTTCCTTTGAATGACTTCAAGCAATGAGAGCAGGGGTAGGGTCGTTCACCTGTGTGACTACGGGTGTGTATAAGATATTTAGATTTATCGCTGAAAGATTGTATGCAGTAAGAACATTTATGCAGTCTTTCCGCCGGAGTACAGATGTGTTCCTGGAGATGAGATAAGTCCTGATATGACTGTGAGCAGTAGGTACACTTATATGGTCGCTCCTCTGTGTGACATTGGATGTGTTGTTTAAGTTCGTATTGGTATTTAAATGACATCGAGCAGTGGGAACATTTGAAGCGTCGGGCACCAGTGTGCGTACGTACATGTTCTTGAAGATGACCTTTCTGTTTAAATGACTTCGAGCAGTGATCACATTGGAATGGGCGATCACCTGTGTGCGTACGGGTGTGTGCTTGAAGATTGCATTTTTGTGTAAAAGACATTGGACAGTATGAACAGTGGTAAGGGCGATCAACTGTATGCGTATGGGTGTGTGCTTTGAGATCGGATTGTAGCTTAAATGACTTCGAGCAGTGTGACTTCTTGTGTGTTCGAAGATAGCATTTTAGTCGAAAGGGTTTTGAGCAGTCGGAGCATTTGTAGGTTCGTTCTTCAGTGTGTAATTGTTTGTGTCTATTTAGATTCGATTTGTGCGTATAGCTCTTTGGGCAAAGACTACATTTGAACTGATGATCGACATCCTTATCACCGTGAACCTTTGCATTTTCAAATTGGTTCGTTAGCTCATTTCCGCTATCTGAATGTTCCCAATCCTCATCGTCTTCCAGATTATGACAGATGTCTTCTCCTCCAGCCTCCTCCAACACTGGAATATAGAGCCTATGGCTCTGCTCGCAGGTCTTCTTAAAGCTGAATGCACTCACTGCATCCTCAAGGCAGGGCGGACATATGTTTTCCGGCAGTAAGTCCCCTCGACAAACCACGTACCCGGTGCACTCCGCTATCATGTCAGCAATGCAAGTGTCCCAGTTCTGTGGCTCATCAAAAATGTTTTTGAATGGTCCGGAGACTGGCGGTGCCATGCAGACTCTGCATACTTGCGCCATTTTTCTGCAAGTAAATGAATGTTAAATGATTGGAAGGGCTACTTTATTCAGAATGATTCTTATATATATATTCATGTTGGATTTAGCTAATCCGAAACATGCAATGCTTATATCTACGTCTTATATTTATGTGCCAGTATATTGGCAAAGACTATACAATACCAAGATGTTGCATGAGGAACAAATTCTTTGTCAATTTTCGTTTGACGCTTCACGGGACGCGGAGCTATTACTTCAATTCTCTTTTACCTTCGCCTCCGAAATGCTACTCGGCTTCGTCAATGCCTCGGTCAGCGTCGAGTCGGTGTGTCTCGAGAGAAAGAATAAAAAAACAAAATATGAATCGTCTGCGTGCCGAAACCGTAGGGCAGCGTGGTCGCTGATGTCTTTGGCGCGGAACAGTGGAGACTCAGCCGAAATAGTAAAAAAATTGTATGAGGGCTTTAGATAAATTTAATGTACGCATCTAATAGAGAATTTTCCAATCAAATTTTCAAGATAGTTTTAGTTTAGGAGATATAAGCACTCAAAGTTTATATATATGTAAGTACTCAATGCAAATATTTATTGAACTCATATTCACTAACTAATTTAGCAAGCTGAGACGGCCAAAGGTCCCACTGTGCCGCTCCAAAGACATCGGCGATCCGCGACCACCGCTTCGACGGTGCTGAGGCTCGAGAGTCCAGAATTGCCGAACAGACGAAACCGATGGGCAGCGGGGTCGCGGTAGAGACGAAGTACAGGCGAAAAGGGAATTGAAACCCCGCGCGCTCCCTCGTGCCTTTTGGGTTCTAATGTTAGGACCCGCCATAGAACAGCTTTTTGGTCGCTCATGCAACATCTTGTCTTTGATATTGGTATATATGTATATCTATGATGCGACCTTTATCATTTATGTGGGTTATATTATTTATTTTAATTGTGTTGTTGAACATAAGGAGATACGATCCTATCAAAGTAGTATTGTCTACGTTATTGTTGCCTTAAACTAATATGGCACCATTCTGTCTACAAACATTTTCACTTATAACTAACATTCCATCATCTTGTGAGATGGCTCTTGCATGGTAAAGCTTGCAAGATCGTTAATATGAGGACATTTTATATAAATGATTATTAAATCTGAATTTCGAATTAGTTTAACCGTTGCAATATTCAGTAGATCAGACAGTTCAACAGGCTGTTTTTCATGCTTAAAATTGTCCTCTATTTCATTTTTATTTACAATTTTTGTATTGAAAATGTTTACCTTAAAGAGGGTTATGGTATCAATTAAATTTAGTAGACCAAAAGTTATTAATTTTAAACGATGCTTTCTCAGTATCGTTTCTTCATTGAAGATGACATTTTTTAATGAATTTGAGAGAAATTCAATTTCATTGACAACTTTGTAATTTATTATAAATTGTTTATTATTATTTGGCCTGCATTGATCAGAATGCCATGTTCCAACTCTGCCTTTTGTTTTAGATGGTTCGACATGCAATGTGCCGTAGAATGTGGCCTCGGCTGCCTCGTTTTGATCCTAATTTTTTTATTTCTTGCTTTTTGGCATTTTATTTTGCTTCAAATGGAAATTACGATTTTAAAGTAAGATTTTTTAGTTACTGTTACTACTGTGCAGCATCAGACAATGCAAGACCACGGAGTACAATGTGTGCGCCCTCTGGCGGAGAGGAAGAGACAACCGACAGATACTAGCTCGATAGTATCACGATAGTATAGTTAGTAGCAAAACCATCGATAGTAGCGGTTAGCACCAGAACACCTGCCTTGACTGGCAAGCGAACGTACACGAAATTACACGGTACATATATTTGATCGATAACAGCAACGATAACCACAATACACACGCATTTTGTACGAAAATTAATAAAATCTGAATAAATTTGTAAATTAAATATAATATAATCGCGGAGCTCGTCTACAACCATGTCTGCGCGTATGCTGAAGAAGCTGCAGGGCGACGCTGACAAGCTGCCGCCGCCGCCCGACGACGAAGAGGGCGAGGAATTGAGTGACAATGACGAGCTGGAGGACTACAATACTGTCAGAGATCGCAAATCGCATTTAAATCCATTTGATCTGGTACGTAGTCTCTGTCTGAATCATCCAATTCTCGACTGCCAGCTCAACGTCAACTGCCCATTCTCCAACGTCGCGTCCAATTCCAGTTGAATCAGCCCGGCCTGAGTCTCTCGGAGAGCGAGTTCAAGGAGGATGACAACGAAACGGAGCATCCGTCGGCTGCTTTGCCGAACGCCAGTGCCGCTGCCAAAAAGAAGAAAAAGAAGCGCAAGAAGAAAGTCAAGTCCAGCGGTAATCACATCAGCAGCGAGGACAACGAGCGGCAGGACAAGTACTTCGAGAAGGATCCATTGTTGGGCAAAGTCTACGATGCAGTGCCCAGGCAATCGGTAAAGCAGCAGGCAGCAGCTGCTGGAGCTCCTGGCGGTTCGGCAACCAAGAAGCTGCTTAGCGTGGAGCTGCGACACCTTAATTCGCACAACGAGATGCGTCGGACCTTCGGCAAGCGGGTGGTCAAAGTAGAGTAAGTGATCCCCACCGAACTATTGTGACTTTACGCTCTAATTGGGTACATTTTTTGTGCAGAACCAAGCGTGGCCGCCAGAAGCCCACTCTGAAGTCTACTTATATGGTGACAGCCAGGGAGTCCTGGCCACAGCTCACCAAGAACACCATCACGATGCAACTGCTCCCGACAATCGAATTACCCGGTTCCTCAATGTCCACGAAGAGCAGCAGCAGCAACGATGCAGTGCAGTGGTTTGCGTTCGAGCATAGCCAGTACTACCAGGGAGTGCAGCACATGTTCCTTTCTGCCCTGGAGCGCATCGATTCGGAGTTTCTGATCACGCTTATTAAGCGCTGCCCCTACCACGTGGACTCGCTAGTCCAGCTGAGCGAGGTCTGCAAGATGACCGAGGACTTTGCCCTGGCCGCGGAGCTGCTGGAGCGCGCTCTCCTTCTGCTGGAGTCGTCGCTGCACATTAACTTCAGCCTGACATCGGGCAACTGCCGTCTGGACTACCGTCGCCAGGAGAACCGCTCATTCTACATTGTGCTCTTCAAGCATGCCCAATATCTGGAAGAGCGTGCATGCAGCCGCACAGCGTTTGAGATCTCAAAGCTGCTGCTGAGCCTCCAGCCAGAAACGGATCCGCTGGCCATGATTCTGGTCATCGACTACTACGCCCTGAGGAGCAAACAGTTTGGCTGGCTGGTGGAGTTCTATGAGGAGTACAATGTCGCCCGGAACCTGTCGCAGCTCCCCAACATGGCCTACTCCTACGCCCTGGCCCTGTACACACTGCACGGCGCTTGTGATCGCTCCAACGATGCTCTGCAGTATGCACTCCTTATGTTTCCGGCTGTGTTGAGGCCACTCCTGGACGAGATGTCGGTGCAAACGGACAAGCGCGTGCTGGCCTCGTCATATTTCTTCTCGGATGTGTCGGGAAAGTGAGTGTTCTGGCACCTGGAAGAGGGTTTCGATTATCGCTATCTTATACGTTATCGCTCTCTCTCCATTTCCCTTTCCCCCAGTCAATCGCCCGCCTTGCACCAGCTTGTGTGCTTGTATGTGTGCCGTGCTCGAGTCGTTTGGCGTTCGACCGAGGTGCTGCCGTGGCTGGAGTCCAATGTCAACATCGTACTCGATCGCATCGAAAACAAAGACCCTGTTGTTAGTGAATACAAAGAGAAACGGTCCGTACGCTATGGCGGCACACCGCCACGACCCATTTTGCGGCATGTGATACTCTCCGACTACAAGGAGAAGGTTCCCCTGGCCGTCTTTGTGGCCAAGGAGAAGCAGGCGATTATGACCTACGATCCACTGCCACCACCAGACAGTGTCAATTGCTATCAACAGTACGACAATAGCTGGGAGACCTTAGCTTAAATGTACATGTATATTCTTTGCAGAAAGTCTTCATCCAGCAGCAGTCCCACAAACAACCCCAGCAACTCCGTATCTATGTTTTTCCAATCCCTCTTGCCATCGTTCAACATTGCGGCAGTTCAACAACAGGCCCAGGTTGCAGGAGTTGGAGCAGCAGCAGCCCTACCGCCAGCTGAGGCTGCGGCCGCAGCAGCAGTTGCAGAACAGCTGGCCAGGCCAGCCAACGGCGAAGCCGAAGGTTTGTTCATCCCCGGCTCATTTCATCATTTCTAATGTTTATAAATTCTGAAACGATTGTAGAAGTTGGCCTGCAGCAATCGCTCACTATGATAATGGATGCCATGCGGGACTTTCTGCAGAACTTTCGTGTTGCGGAGCATCTCCGATCCCCGGAAACGGCTGCCGCTCAGTCGAACAGCAGCAACGACGAGGAGGAGGGCTCCAGCGACTATGTGGACTAGTCAATTATTCAAAAGTCATAGTTTGAAAACGTTTTTTGGAAACTCCGAACCTTTTTAGTATATTCCCATCAGCTAAATCGACACCGTCACAAAATTTATATATGATATGAAAGGATATATATATATATATATATATTAGATCAATTTAAACGAACACACACAAAAGACACACATATACAGAGCATGTGAACAATGCATTGAATAAAACTTTTCCAGTACAAGCTTCCAGGTCAAAAAGGAGCCACGTTTTGAGCTTAAAGTATGTTTTATTGATTTATTTAATGCCATTTCAAATAATGCCCTATCAATATAACAAACAGGTTCCTCCACAATAATTCTTATCTTTTCTTTTTTATGGTATTTCATTTCATTCCGTTTTGTTTTCTGTAAACCTTTATCGCTTCGCAGTTATTGCAATTATAAATATTACTATGACAAGTACAGCGTTCTTTCCGTATATATATATATATGTAAGAATGGTGAGGGCAGGGTATCCTTTTCAAGATCTTGGGTATGTTTGTTTTTTTTTTTGGGTTTTGTGTGCGATATAAAATCTAGAAGTAATGCACCTTACAGATTAGCAAACATTTAACTGGCAGACATCGGAATTGTTGTTTTTTTTAAGAGTTTTTAAGCTTAAATTAGAGCGAAACCGCTGGCCGTAAAGAGAGAGGGAGAGAATTACCACACTTTTTATACGCTTTTAAAAGCTAAACATACAAAGGGGAAAGGGGAAAATCGGTACTAATACTTTAGCGCATGGAATACAACATATTCAAAGCAAATAGAATCAAATTTAAAATTGAAAATATTAATAATAACTGCACCGCTGCTGCATTGGACAGGCTGGCCCCGACTGAATCGAATCAAATCGGAACACATCAATTATGTCATGGTGCCAAAGACGGGATTGTGACGGCAAATGCTCGGGCCATACTCCTCGTAGGCAGCCTTTGTGTGACACACCTGATAGAACTCGGGCTGTAAAAAGAAACAATAACCATTATCAATGAGCATCAGTTGTAAGGGCTCCTTGGCGATGGTAACACACCGTTGAGGCCAACATGCTGCCGCCAAACCACACTGCATACCGCTGCATGTGATGAGTAATCACTTGAACGTCAATTGGTTTTGGCTGTGGAATATATAAAAACCCGATTAAGATGCATGACTCATAGGAGAGTGAGTGAGCTAACCTTAATGCGTCCCTCGGATAAGTTCTCGCTGATGCGTAAGCGCGTGTCCACCGATCGCTTGATGTCGCGCTGCAGACGCCTGCCAAAGTCCTTGAACATGGTGGAGCCACCGCTGAGGACAATGTTGTTGTACAGCGGACGCCTCACGTCGATAGGGCAGTTCTGGATGACGTTGTCGACAATCTCCGAGAGGGGTATGGTAAAGTCGGGGTTCGAGAACTCGGGATGGAAGAAGATCTCCGGTCCCAGGAAGCGTTCGTAGCCGACGTCGACGTTGAACGGCGACTTGGTGACCGTGTTGACGCCCGAAAAGTTGCGTATCCATTTATTTGGCTCTGAGTCGTACTTGGCAAACTCTTTGGCAATGTCGGGGCAGATATAGCAGTGCTTCTCTTTGATCGCTTTGGCAGTTTCGAGGCTTTGTTCGGGCGGTATGCCCACCTCCCGTTCACGCAGCAAACTCTGGATAAACGATGTGATGTTGCGGCCAGCAATGGGAATGTGCTTGATGCAAGAGCCAATCACGTAGCCCTCGGCCTAAGGAAAAACAGGCTTAATTAATTATTTTTTAGAGGGAAATAATTGATTAAACTACAATGGATTGCAAATAGTTTAGTGGCTATTCCAAGCCCATTCCTACTTTACATTTTGTCAATAAAGTATTTGCTGATAAGATATGGGGAGGGCGCTCTATTTACCACGGGTATAACGTGCGTCACTCCATCGCCACTGTCCACCACAATTCCGGTGAGTGTGCGCTCTTCGGCGGATCTGGAAGCCCAACTGGCAGCCAGGGCCAGCACGGCCTGCACTGCGATATACAGGCCAGGAACATTGAATGTTTCGAACATAATTTCCGCCGTATATTCCCGGTTCTCGGGCGTGTTTAGTGGCGGCTCAGTCAGCAGGAAGTAGTGATCCTCGGGCTCCGCGCGCAAGTACTTGAAAATGCACTGCTCCAGGAAGCGCTCCATTAAGTCCCAGTCCTCCACCAGACCATGACGCACCGGGTACTGCAGAGGTGATGATAAAAATTAAGGAATGTCGATAAGCTTATCAGTGTGGCGACATACTTTAATGGAGTAGCCAGTGGCATCGAAGGCTTCATCGCCAATGAAAAAGTCTAGGTCCTCTATGCCTTTCGTGATGCGCCGCGTATTGGTATCGCCAACGCGAGCCGACTCCTTGATGGCTATGGCCGAGGGGATGATGAACTGTGGCTCCTTGTTGCCAGCAAATCCCATCTTCGAGTAGCTGTAAATGTAAACATCGCTATCAGACAGACGACCTATTTTTTCCAATTGGAGACCCCCGCAGGCGGTGGCTGCGACTAAACTTACCCGGTGCCCACATCGATTACGCATGCCGGTAGCCTGCCTGTCATTGTCCTTGATGATTGTGCTTCTGTTTCTAGCAAACTGGCTGAAGTCAACTATTAGCTTCACGCTTTACACCGAGTTAAATTTAAGTTTTATATATTTTCAACCACACCTCCGTCAAACGATGTGTCACTTTAGCCTTTGAGCAGTGCTCAGCAGTTCATGATGATTTACCCATGAGTGAACTTAACCCAGTAGGCCCCACTCTTTTAACATGCAAAGAACTTGACTTAAGCTGCAGAAAATAGTACTGTATGCAAACTCTTCCTGTAGATATATTATAGATATACATATTCCTCATAATGACCGCTAATTATCCTATTTTGCATTTGAACTTTGCTACAATTCTACAAGTTTCTTAACTGTCGTGGAGTGTATTTTAATACCTTTTGGTCGACAATGGGTTAATAGTTCTCTGTCCATGATCGGAACTTACATTCCTTGATTTAGATACTCGGTATAATATCACTATCTAGCTAGGACCCTCAAACCTGAACACATAACTTTATCCGATTGATGAATCAATTTCCCAAATGAATGGCTAGCTTTAAATCCTCTTTTTTATTTGATTGTGTCTAAAATATGGTTTAAACAAAAATGTCAACAAAAATTTTCCATTTTTACATGGTAACAACACGGTAACTACACAACCAAAAATGTATGGAGTATGTATATTGTATACCCTATACCAGGACCGTTATGTTGCTGTTATGAGTTTTAAAATACAAATCGCTGTGTAAAAATTATTACGCAATTTTAATTGAAAAAATCTGATATAACACTCATTTAAATTTTTTTTTAATAAAAATTGGGATGTATAAGCTGTTTTCTGATACCGCTAATTACGATTTATATATAAAAGTATTCAATTTGAAACAAATTTCTTTATTATTTTCGTTTTAAAAACAGTTTGGAAAAGAGGTTCTTCATAATAAATTAACGAACTAGGGTATACAAAGGCCTGTACACCAATCATGTCTTCAAATACCAGCAACATTGCGACTGTTTTTTTTTTTGGTTGAACTATTTTGTTTAAGCCTTGTTTTAGTCAAAATACAAAAAAAGAAAGCACTAAATACTAGACAATCTTGAAGAAAATTTATTCATCAACGGCCTAAAATTATGTGGGCAGGGATAAATGTTCTATCTTGCTAAAAATATTTCACGAAATATCAAAATCGGAGCTTGAATTCGTCAGTATATTTACGGCATATTTTTAAAATGAGACGGTATATTAAGGTATATTTCTGAGGGTCGGACCGCGGTCACACTGGCGGTGTGTGTGTGCCGTCCCATAGCCTTTTCCACGTTTTTCCTTATAGCTATATAGGGTGCATATATCTGCAATTAGGCCCTTGCAGTGGCGTTGTGTAGCAATTTGTGAAACAAATAGAACAACTCGCAGGTGCTTTGTGGGCGCTTTGGTTCTGTGCAAAGTGCAAAGGAGCAGCAGCGACCGGCAAAACGTGCATTCAATAGGAAATAAGCGAGAGAGAGAGAGGCGACCAACGACTAGGCGAAAATGGAGGCACAAAAACTCACGGAACTGTTGCGCGCAACTATTGATCCAAATCCCGAGCAGCGCAAGGCCGCCGAGGATCAACTGGCCCAGGTATGTCCTTAATCGTTAATCCCCTCCCATTCCTGCGACAAACAAATGTAAAAGACCTTTGAGGTGGCGCCATCGCCAAAAACCATGTGCTTTTTTAATTGTTCGCTTTTAACCTCCCTTCCCTCTCTCTTACTCTACAATTGCATTTCCCAGTGATTTTTGTGTGGGTGTCCGTGTCCGTGTCGGTGTGGGTGTCAGTGTGGGTGTCGGTGTGGGTGTCGGTGTGGGTGTAGGAGGGGGTGTAGCGGGTGTAATGGGGCCTCTGCCCAACAGTAAACCGATATCGGCCGAGGAAGAGGAGGCAGAAGCTTTATTGGTTTTACCAATCATCTATCAATAACCTTGTGGCAGGGAGTTGTGTTCCTCCGCGCCCATTGCCTGGCACCGCAACAAGTACTTTTGTCCCCGATTTGATGTATGGGAATGGTGATTCCTGCCTGGCACTGTGCGTGCGAAATATGTTTCTGCCATTACATTTTTTAAGTTTATTTTCTATTCTTACGCAATCCACTTTCCAGATTAAACGAGTTTCCAGTTTCCAGTGTCTCTCAGAAACAGAATCTTAATTAGAGACGTTTTCATTTGTTCATCAATTACCCAATTGCTTTCACTCCACTGTACCATGGGCATGCTCATTACGACTGAGTCAGCATCTAACGATTTGCATGCCCGTCTCCCTTCCAGGCCCCCCTCCTAATTCTATTGGTTAATTAACTTTATCAGCATTTATGGCAAATTGTCGTCGGCCACCGGCATCTGCTCACGGTTCGGTGCCATGGCTCCGTTGCCTACCGTATTCATTGGGGGATTGTGAACAGAATTTAAAGTGGTGCCGTGCCTCCTCCTCCTCTGGGTCGGGTCGGCGGGTGCCATCGATACGGCATTGTAATGCTTTGGGCAAATAATTCTCTTAACCCATTGCACACCGCCTTAGTCATCCCATCCCGACAGCAGCAGCAGCTGTGTAAACAAATCGGTGGAAAATGGGGAAAATAATCTAGATCTACATTTCATTTTCATTTGACTTTGTTCTCTTTCTCCCGCAGATACACAAAATCATTGGATTTGTGCCCACCATTCTGCAAATTGTTATGCAAACGACGCTGGAGCAGCCGGTGCGGCAGGCGGGTGCCGTCTACTTGAAGAATCTGATCAACAGCAGCTGGTCGGACCACGAGGCAAAGCCGGGCGAGCCCATACCCTTCTCTATACACGAACAGGATCGGGCCATGATCCGTGGCACCATTGTGGATGCCATTGTCCATGCCCCCGAATTGATCAGGTAAGCAATTGTTGGGTTGTAGGGTTTTTCACCTCTCATTTCGACTAATTATGGGATGTGCTGTGCTGTTCTTTGCAGGGTTCAGCTCTCCGTCTGCGTTAATCACATCATCAAGAGCGACTTTCCTGGTCGCTGGCCCCAGGTGGTGGACAACATCAGCATATATCTGCAGAACCAGGATCTGAATGGATGGAACGGAGCGCTGCTCACCATGTATCAGCTGGTGAAGACGTACGAGTACAAGCGATCCGAGGAGCGGACACCGCTCAACGAGGCCATGAATCTGCTTCTGCCTATGATCTATCAGCTGATAATTAGGCTTCTCAACGAGCAGTCGGAGCAGTCAGTTCTCCTGCAGAAACAAATACTCAAGATCTACTACGCCCTCACGCAGTACAGCCTGCCGCTTGATCTCATCACCAAGGAGATCTTTTCGCAGTGGATGGAGATCTGTCGCCAGATTGCAGATCGTGAGGTGCCCGATTGCTCGCACTTGGATGAAGATGAACGCACCGAATTCCCCTACTGGAAGACCAAGAAGTGGGCCCTCCATATCATGGTCCGCATGTTCGAGCGGTTCGTTAACAGAAAAACGGCAATTAAAGGCACTCTAAATAATAGTTGGTCTTTCTTTGATTTGTAGCTATGGAAGTCCTAGCAATGTGGTTAGTGAAAAGTACCAAAAATTCGCTGAGTGGTATTTGCCGACCTTCAGCCAGGGTGTTTTGGAGGTGCTCCTTAAGATCCTCGACCAGTACCGGAATAGAGTCTATGTCTCGCCGCGTGTCCTCACCGATGTGCTAAACTATCTCAAGAATGCGTATGTATCTTGTGATGCATTTTTCCTTACATTTCCTTACACTTTCTATTTGCAGCGTAAGCCATGCGTACACCTGGAAGCTGATCAAGCCCCATATGGTGGCTGTCATACAGGACGTTATCTTTCCGATCATGTCCTTCACGGACTCCGATCAGGAGCTGTGGGAAAGCGATCCCTATGAGTACATTCGCTTAAAGTTTGGTAAGAGAAACGTTCTCTGTTCGTGATCTGCTGTTGCTAACGATCATTTCCTTTGCAGACATATTTGAGGACTATGCAACACCTGTGCCAGCTGCCCAATCGTTACTGCACTCCATCTGCAAGAAGCGCAAGGGCGTCCTGCCCAAGGCCATGGCCACAATAATGCAGATCATAACATCCCAGCAGGCAGACAACAAGCAGAAGGACGGAGCCCTGCACATGATCGGCACCCTAGCCGATGTTCTGCTAAAGAAGGCCCTGTACAGGGACCAGGTGGAGTCCATGCTGACGACATATGTGTTCCCCGAGTTCCAGAATCCCGCTGGGCATATGAGGGCACGAGCCTGCTGGGTGCTGCACTATTTCTGCGATGTACAGATCAAGAATCCCCAAGTTCTGGCAGAGATCATGCGGCTGACCACCAATGCCCTGCTGACAGACAAGGAGTTGCCCGTGAAAGTGGAGGCCGCCATTGGGCTGCAGATGTTCCTATCGTCCCAGGACGAGGCGCCGCCATATGTGGAGGCGCAGATCAAGGAGATCACCAAGGAGCTGTTAACCATCATTCGGGAGACGGAGAACGAGGATCTGACGAATGTCATGCAGAAGATTGTGTGCACCTTCACCACACAGCTGCTGCCGGTGGCCACCGAGATCTGCCAGCACTTGGCCACGACTTTCAGCCAGGTGCTCGAGTCGGAGGAGGGATCCGATGAGAAGGCCATCACCGCCATGAGTCTGCTCAACACAATCGAAACCCTTTTGAGTGTGATGGAGGAGCACCCCGAAGTGCTGCTCAATCTGCATCCCATTGTCATCAATGTGGTGGGTCACATATTCCAGCACAACATTACGGGTAAGATTTGAGAGCTTTGATCCTTCTTTTGATCATCTTTCTAATCTTTCATTTCATTTGCTCGAGACAGACTTCTACGAAGAAACGTTCTCTCTGGTGTACGATCTGACGTGCAAGGCCATTTCCCCGGAGATGTGGCAAATGCTAGAGCTGATCTATCAGGTATTCAAGAAGGATGGCATCGATTACTTCATTGACATTATGCCAGCGCTGCATAACTATGTGACGGTCGATACACCAGCCTTCCTCTCCAATCCCAACCGACTCCTGGCCATACTCGACATGTGCAAAACGGTAAAGACTCCAGACCGCAGACCAGATCAAACGTCTCCCTAATCGAACAAGCTATCCAGTTATTAATCATTATCGTATGCTCTCTGATCTTATCGACAGATGCTCACTGGCAATCCTGGCGAGGATCCAGAGTGCCATGCGGCCAAACTGATGGAGGTCATTATTCTGCAGTGCAAGGGCCAAATCGATTCAGTGATACACATGTTCGTGGAGCTGGCTCTGTCGCGCCTAACACGCGAGGTCCAGTCCTCGGAGCTGCGCACCATGTGCCTCCAGGTGGTGATTGCGGCCCTCTACTACAATCCCCAGTTGCTGCTCTCCATTCTGGACAAGATGTCGCAGCCGAATAACGAACCAATAAGCTCGCATTTCATCAAGCAATGGCTTCACGACACCGACTGTTTTCTGGGGTAAGACTGGGGCGATTACCCTTTCACTTTGGTTTTGTTTTAACCCTATACCCCATCTCGTTTTCAGCATTCACGACCGCAAACTGTGTGTCCTTGGCCTGTGTACACTCATCTCGTTGGGCGATGCCAAGCCGCAGGTGCTGAGTGAGGTGGCTGGCAAGATTGTGCCCTCGCTGATCCTGCTCTTCGATGGCTTGAAGAGAGCTTACGAGTCCAGGGCCCAGGAGGACGAAGAGGAGGAGGAGGAGGAGGATGGCGATGACTGTGAGGAGGCTCTGTCCAGCGACGAGGACGACATGGACGAAATGGCACCCAACTATTTGGACAAACTGGCCGAGTTCACCAAAGCGAAAGCGGGCGAGGCTGGCTTTGAGGTCAAGGCCGAGGTCAAGGATGACGATGACGAGTCGAATGACGACGCTGAAGAGTCTGTGGAGGACCTCAACGAGACGGGTCTTGAAACATTCACCACGCCAATCGACGACGAGGAGAACGATAGCGCCATCGATGAATACTGGACATTTAAGGAAGTTATTACAGGTTCGTTTTGGCGATGATTCCTCCCATAGATTCCTCTTTTCTGACTCTGACTCTCACTCTGTTTCTTTCCCCTCATGCTACCCTTAGCACTTTCTGCCCAAGATCAGGCCTGGTATGCGCTGCTGACGTCAAACCTTACCCCTGAACAGGCAAGGGCGCTTCAGGATGTGGTCGTGACCGCCGATCAACGGAAGGCGGCCAAAGAATCGAAGCTAATTGAGAAGCAAGGTGGTTTCGCCTTTCCCCAGACAACAGTTCCCTCATCCTTCAAGTTCGGCTCCTAATTAACTGAAACTGACACCACACCAGAGACTTAGTTCGATTTATGACTTGATCGTTTCTCATATTCTTTCCAAAACGAAAAAAAAAAACTAAAACACTGAATAGGCATGCTGATTATAGCTTTAAGGCATTCTCTTGGTTTCTACGTACATTCTATGTACTAAAGGCATGGCATGCGCTGCCGCTGCGACAGTCCCGGGATAGTCGCATATATTTATTGTAGATGTATATTTTACTGTCTATTTCTTGGCAACTCCATGCCAACTAAATTATGATAAAACTTAAGTCGAAATGAGTCCACACTGTAAATCTTTGTATGTAAACGAAACGGAACAAAAAAAAAACAACACACTGACAAGACGAGGAAGTCTCATCAAATGAGATTGTACGAGCCCCCGCACGACCCCCAGAACTCCGAGAAAAACAAAAAACTATATGGATAAATGGTCATAGAATGAGAATTCAAAGCAGAGCATTTCACATACATTTTCTTTACACTCACATTACGCGTATATTATGTAAATGGATCGATATTTTTGAAAAATAAAATCATTTTTAACGTTTGAATTTAATGGAAATTTGATAAAATAAAATACATTTGAATTTAGCTGATTTTGCCGCTATAAATATGGGATGCACGTTCAACAACACTGGTATGAGTGCTGTAAGTCGCCAAATGCTTAGCATTTTTTTAATGCCGGGCATTATTATTGTTTACAAACCAAACCAACAATTAAAAAAGAGAGAAGCATGAAAATAGCAATAGAAGGATGCGCGCACGGTGAACTGGAGCGCATATACGACACCATAGCATGCATCGAGAAGGAGAGCAATACAAAGATCGATCTCCTGCTATGCTGCGGTGACTTTCAATCCACGCGCAATCTGGAGGATCTGCAAACGATGGCTGTGCCGAAGAAGTACCTGGATATATGTACCTTTTACAAGTGAGTGGAGTGGCAAAGAGATCAGTGTATTTTATATTTAATATGGCTTTATTGTTCCACAGATATTACAGCGGGGAATGCGTGGCCCCTGTGCTGACTATTTTCATTGGCGGCAACCACGAGGCCTCGAACTACCTGCAAGAGCTTCCATACGGCGGATGGGTGGCCCCAAATATATATTATCTGGGCTATGCTGGAGTAGTAAATGTGAACGGCGTTCGTATTGCAGGCATCAGTGGTATCTACAAGGGACACGACTTCCTGCGTGGCCATCACGAATTCCCGCCCTACACGGAATCCACATGTCGCAGTGTCTATCACGTGCGGCAGTTGGAGGTGTTCCGCCTGAAGCAGCTATCTGGTAAGATAGACATATTCTTGTCGCACGATTGGCCCACCGGCATCTATGAATACGGCAACAAGGCCCAGCTGCTCAGGAAGAAACCCTATTTTGCGGCTGACATGGAGAGCGGACAACTAGGCAGTCGACCACTGGAGGAGCTGCTGAAGGCAGTACAGCCCTCTTACTGGTTTGCCGCACATTTGCATTGTAAATTTGCCGCCCTCGTGCCACACCAAAACGCAACCAAAGCCCCAACCAAAATGGGAGACGGCTCTTCAAGCAGCAGCAGCAGCAGCAGTAGTGAGAGCGACGATGAGGAGAGCACATCTAGGCTGCCACCCAAACCAGTGGCTGTTACAAAGTTTCTCGCTCTGGACAAATGCCTGCCTCGACGAGCATTTCTCCAAGTGCTGGACATACCCAGTGAAGCGATTGAAGGTAATCCCACGTTTGAATACGATGCCGAATGGCTTGTTATTCTGCAAAGCACCAATCATCTTATCTCGGTGAAGGAGAACTACTACTACCTGCCGGGCAAGAAGGCTGGCGCCATCGCAGAGCGCTTCAATTTCACACCCACCGAGGAGGAACTGGATTCGTTGACCACCAAATTCCAGAGCCTCAAGATCCCGGAGAACTTTCAGCGAACGGTGCCTGCCTTTGATCCGCAGGAGCAGTCCAACTATAAGCATATGGTCGTGGGTCAACCCACGGCCCATCTAAATCCCCAGAGCAATACATTCTGTTCTGTCTTGGGTGTAGATGATCCACTCTGTCTGGCGTTGCTGGCCAATGGCAAGGATCTGCCAGCAGTTGCGGTTGAAAGCATAGACCCGAAGGCAGAGGAAACCATTGTTCACGTTCAGGATCAATGTCAGGATCAAGAACCCATCGAAGGGAGCTCCCCTCCTCCTGAACCACTTGTGACCCCTTCGAAAAGAAAACTTAATTTGTTCTTGCCGGCGCCTACAGTTACAGCTGATGCTACCGCAGCAGAAAAAGATGACAGCGTGATAGATCTGCCTGAGGAAGATGAGGATCCAAAGACAGCAGAGACAGCCGAGTCGGAGGCAGTGGACAATCCAAAAGTCAAGGCAGTCCCGCCACCTCCCAGTAGTCCACCCAGCGTCAAGAAACTAAAGCGTAGGAACCAGAACATTTATCAAGCCGAAGACGATGACTAAATACTAACCATTCTGCTTGACTGAGAATAAAATAACATATTCCATGATTCCGGAATGAATTTAAAAAAAAGGAGGCAAATTTATTTAAATAACACAGAAAATGCTTGCTCGCTTGTGGGCTTGACTGGAGTCCACAAATGATGGAGTCGGCTGGGGGATGCTGCTGCTGTAAGCCCAACGCGGGGCTTCACTGCGTCTCTGGGACGTTCTCGGCATAGTCTTCGTCGGCGCATTTGAAGGCACATTGCAAAACGGTCTTGGGCGTGTCCACCACATCGCAATAGTATGTGGCTGGCGAGGGGATGCAGTGTAGCTGCGTTTGGCCCCCATCCGACTTGGGGCGATAGAAGCGACAGCTGCGTGGGCCATACATGGGCATGTCGGCGTCGTAGGGTGGACTGAGTATATCGAAGAAGGCGGCCACGCCGTTGCCCGCCTCGGTTATATGGTGATAGTTTCGCTTGCGTGGTGTGACCATGGCGCTGGGAGTGTCTGGTGATACCAGGCAGGGCTCCTCGACGTTCACCTTCACCACAATGGGATCCGTGTCGTAGTGCAGGGGCTCGTCGGGCCCCAGCTGCTGTGTGTAGCTCTGGACCAGCAGCTTCCCCCAGATACAGCGAAGCAGGCCAAACATCATGGGATGGTCGTGCAGGGGAATGGAACTGGAGCCACGCACAATGAACAGGCTCATCGAGAAGCGCTCGTCTTCAAAGATGTGCATGTAGCTGCAGGGCGCACGGCCCTGGGCGTGGGACGGGGACGGTGCCCCAGCGTGGGGGCGAAAGAGCTCCTCCTTGATGTGAAGATCACGGTAGGTGAGTTCATCTGTTAGCTGCTTGAGGTGCTGCAAATTGGTATTGAAGCTGGCGTGGTTAGCACGATCGAATGTCTTGAAGGCCTGCCGCAGAACATTCATGAAATGAGCCGTCATTTTGCCCGAATTTTCGGGTTTTATCAGCAATGCACCCGTATTAGTACACTGACGTCAGACGTATTTGCTTTTTGCTTGCACGCCGGTCAAGAAAAATTTAGAAAAGCGACGGGATCGGCACCAAGCGACTAATTTTTGTGTCCAGAAATGGAGATAAACAAAAAAATTCCAGCTGAGCCACCAGTGTTGGGCAACGCCTAGTTTTCCACTATAGATAAAATGTTATGTTTTTATTTAAATTTGAAAGAAAAATGCTAGTTGTAGGGGCTACAGAAAACTAGAAGCCTCGTTCCTTGGACTGGGTGGCGTGTGTCAATATCCAAGACTTGTAGTCACGTTTCTTCATCGACATTTGCTTGTGGCGCGGATGCGTGGGGCAGATGACATAACCGCGTTCCTGGCGCACCACAATGTAGCAATCCTTGCAGCGCCTCTTTAGGCGTCCCTTGACTTTAAAGCCGGCGACCTGCTGCAGCAGAGTAGAGACAGGGGTCAGCAGTCCTGCGGAAACATTTGTGTTGGCCACCAGTTGTGTTTGATTGCTGTTGTTGGTCACTCCGGCTGCGATGGCCGTGGGGCGCATTAGGACGTGAAATCCACGCTTGGAACTGAGGCCATTCCACAGGCGGGCGCTGTGTTGAAGTATTTTGCCAGCAAAGGACATCTAAAAGTCGGATTTTCATTGAAATTCTTTCCAAACGTTGGCAAATCACTCACCTTGGCTAGATTAACATTAACCCACTGCCGATAACAAAAAATCAGCACTGGTTGCTATCGATGACACTTTCAAAACTCCGATTTTTGCAAATTGTGGATATTATTATTATTCATTATCGTATGTG